>NC_138157.1:4034900-4457400 GCF_964199315.1 Orbicella franksi
AGAGACGGTGTGTACACCATCAGACCAGACAATTTGCCTGCCTTTGATGTGTTTTGTGACCAAACAACAGCCGGTGGGGGGTGGACAGTGTTTCAGAAGAGACTGAACGGCTCGGTTGATTTTTACCTAAACTGGAGCGATTACAAAGCTGGAATTGGTGACCTGAATGGTGAATTTTGGCTCGGCCTGGACAAAATTCACCGCCTGACCTCGGTCAATAACAGCATGCTACGTGTGGACTTGGAAGACTTCGAAGGAAATACTCGTTTTGCCCAGTACAACATGTTCGGTGTTATGAATGAGAATAACATGTACAAGCTGAACCTCGGCAATTACTCAGGTATGATTCTTTTTTTGCTATTTTGTACCGATCTGTGAAAGTACCGCTCTTCAGACTGTTAAACAGGCACGGTATATTACTTTCTAGTTCTTATTATTTGCGTCCGGAAATTACACTAAAGCAATTAGAAGCCTATAACAGAATTATCTGAGTGTGGCTTGTTTTGACGCGCGCACTAGAAACCTTTAGCTACTACAAATGGATGGTTGCTCATTTCTTGATTTTATTTCTTAGGATCGGCTGGTGACTCTCTCTCTTATCATCGTGGTTATCAATTTTCCACCCGAGATCAAACACGCATATCATGTGCCAGGGTTTTTCACGGAGCCTGGTGGTACGATAACTGTCACCGGTCTAACCTGAATGGCATCTATCATCATGAAAATCCCTGCCCTGAAGGTGATGGTGTGAACTGGATACACTGGAAGGGATTTTACTACTCCTTGAAGAGGACCGAGATGAAAATCAGACCAGTGGATTTCTGATCGTACTTTTTTCATTTCATTGCTCACGGTCAGTAGAGGTTTCTTGTAGGCCAAACAATATACAGAAAACCTCACCACAAAGTTACAAAACTCAAGGGAAAATTCTCACTTATCCTTGGTTAGCTTAATCGGGCTTTGAAGAACCCGGCCCAGGAGCTTCGCCGTCTAGGCTTGGATAAATCTATATGTTAACTTAATCGATCTTTCGGAGGAAGTTTTGAATAACTTAACAGGATTATGCACTTTCTTGTCAGTTTAAATACCACTGTGTGATGAAATATTTTCCTGTCAGTAGAACGAAGGACTTAAACAATCAACGTGGATTAAATATATATAGTGTTTGTGGATAATGTCGTCATTGTTAATTTCTTGTTACGCAATAATTGAAGCTTATATTTAATAATGTACACCACAAGAAAAAAATACTAATAAACTATTGTTGAAAAACACAGCAAAATTGTTGATCAAACCAAGAGATCTCACCAGTTACGAGTTCGTACGGCAACAAATTTAGTAAGAGTAATTAGAGAAGAATAAACTAACGCCCAGGGGAATTTCCTACTTGCGGTGTAGGTTATTTCGCGATAGGCGCAAAAGTTCGGAGCAGGGGCGCTGGCAGCAAGGACTGGATTCGAGTTTCTATAATCGCCCCAGTTAAAAAAAATTGCCGAGCGAGACTAAGTACTGACCTTGTGGACGAGAAACATGGCGGACTTACATAAGTGGAAGGCGAATACGCAAATACTGCACAGGTCCTTTGGAAAAATTGAGAATTCATTAAAATCTCTTTGGTCTATTGAAACTTAATAAGAAGAAAATTAACAACACAATTTATGTTTTTGCTTCTTCATAATCATCTTCAGACTTTTGTTTTAATCTTCTAGACTTTCCACTGTTTAAACAATGGGCCCAGTCAAGTAGTCGTGATGGGGGGTGTGCAGGAAGTTTGACTTTACTACCTCATGCCACCCTTGAATCAGTTTTCAAACAGTTCAGCTCCTCCTAAGAATTGCCATTCATAACAGGGGCAAGCCACTGATAGGCAGCACTTTAGGTCAAATTTGATGTATTAAAATCCTTACTCATTTCTTTGCCTTAGAGGAATAAAACAAACATCCCTTGCGCTTGATACAATTTCTTTTCATCCTCCAAAGCTTGGAGTCAAGTATCAAAATGGAATATTTGTGAAGGTTCTATTGACTCAGGTTTGTCCAAGTGAAAATTAGTTGTCTGGAAGAATGACCATTTTGCCTGTGTACCTCATTACCAGCACACACATACAGGTAACATGGCTCATTTGCCTTCCCTGGGTATATTCCATATCTCTCTTTGCAGATGAGTGTATGGCAGCTCTATTTTGATATACAGAAGTACGACAGCGTTTTCTTCCACCACACAAAGGAAACTGATGCTTATCAACGGTACAAATTATGTCGAAGCATGTGAGCGAAGGCTGCTTTTTTTTTTTTTTTTTTTTCACGGGTCACGAAATTGTAAATGAAATACCTCAACCTAGTAAAAGTTCACTTTGAGTCTGTGTTCAGCATTCCATCGATCTTGGGCATCCCCGTGCAGAAACAGGAAAATGCTTTCAAATTTGTAGTGTTCAATTAGTACTGAACAGTAAGAGATGGAGGTTTCCAAAACCTTTGTTATCACTGTATTATCAAAACATGAAAATCCAGTAGCTGTATTGCTACAGTAAAAATCCGCGTGTAACAACCCACATTTTTTGAAGTCTGGCAAAACAGGTTCTTGGTTTTTGGGATAGCTATTGGCAGTTCAGGCTAAGTAGGTTATTGATTAGGTTCTTAATTTCTATGAAGGAGATATAGTTGATGATTACCACACATTATTTATAATTATTCACAACTGTATTTTAATAAGCCTAGCACAACTGGTTAAAGAATATATATGTAGTGATAATTGTCTCTATAACAACAATTCATAATTTAACAGTACCCACACGTAAGAACCTGCTTCATCTTGCTTGTCTAAACAGGTTCTCGTATTTAATTGTGGATATTAAAATGTGAAATTTCTTCCAGCAGGTTCTTAATCGACAAGGTTCTTACACGCGGCTTTTTACTGTATTCTTGTTTTGAGTGTTATTGATTGAATTGTAACTGCCTTGAAGTTTTATGATTTAAATCACTCGTAGAAAGTCTTCAAACTCAACATATATAACAGAAACATTATAAAGCAAACGCAGTGTTTTAAGAGTAAGACAGAAAGGCTCATTTAATGTAAGCTCAAGTTTAAATTAACAACTCTGAACAGTTGAGAAATATTTTAAAGACTTACATTCGGAGGCTTCGCAATATGATGACAGTCATGAAACAGTTCGACATCGCTGTTTTCCATAGAATTTAGAGCGGAAGAATTATTGCAAAGGAAATCATATGTCTTTCGTCGTTGTGAAGATGGGGGTAGTGAACCTTAAAATTTCCAGAGCGAAAGAAATGCTTCAGTTTAGTTAATTATCCTACTGAGACAGCGAAAACGCTACAGGCCACCAAGAATGTGAAATCTTTCACGTTCACCAGGAAAATATCAGCCTGAAACTTGTCGCTAATCCAACACAAAGTTGGCCCTTTATTCCGTTAGTCTTGATTGTCTGAGAGCTGTTCCTAAAAGTTGCAAACAGCGAAGAAAACTGATTATCGAATAGAAGGCAAATCTTGAACAGAAATGGCGGCGAGCAAGTTGCAGTTTCCTCGGGTTGTGTTCACGTCATGTGCATGCTCGTTACGGTTCTCAAATGATGGACAGATTTCTTTTCTGATCATCGGAAACAGAAAAGTTGCGAAATAAAGGGTAGCTGTCACCCCGCCCCCGCCTTCCCTCGCCTCCTCTCCCGGTTCTTGGTATATTCTGACGATATTTTGTCACCAGTAGAGCGCGGTCGCTCAGCTACGTACGAACGTCTTTAAGGTAGATCACAATCCCGTCTAGGAAAAGGTGGATAATCTAGATGCAGAAAATAAAAAGAAATAAAAATGAAGCACGGAAATAGTTGGGGAAGCATTTATATATTATCTGAAGAAGAAAATTATCTGAAAAATTAAGTGAACGACAAAAGTTTTAGCTCCATCTGTATTTTCTTATCGTTGCGTTTTGCAATATTTCTTAACAATGCCAAGGGCTTTAACTGCAATTTTCGCTTCTCTAGGTCGATATGTAAATGACATATGGCCTACGGAATGAAAACTCAGTTCAGTGGCATCTAAATTACCCCTGTTTATAGCCGATCCATTTTCAAAGTTGCTCATAGAAACTTTTATTCCTTACTTAAGTCTGAATCTGTCAATTTGCCGACCTTTAATGAGATGCTTTCTTTTGTTTTGCACTCAAGTTTTTGCTAAACAAAACTTATTCTGGGCTCTAAGCCTAACTTTCGAGCTTAGTGTACAGACACATAACATTTTGGATCATAAAAAATTTATACCGCTAAAAAGAACGTCAATTATCTGTTCTCCAAATTTTCCGAAATTAAAAGTCATTCCAAAACGTAATTAACTGACAGATATTCAAGCCATATTTTATGAACGATTTAAAAAACGGCCATTGCAAAGTAAACGATTTCCTTGCTATAGGTGTGATCAAATAATTTAAATTTTTTGCCAAGGAAAGCAGCACCTGCTGATACGTCAACACTGCCACTCTTTATCAAGTTACGTTGCAATATTGGTATCACATAAACGTCCAATCATTGATGAACAAGTTGTCGTTCATCTTTATGGCACTCGTTCAAAAACACCCTTAACTTAGCTTTAAGCACTTCATTCAAAAATGGCTTGGTGTAAGCCGTTGTTTGTTATTGAATTGTAATAAGCCCTTTTAAAATGCACCTTTTTCGCAAAGTTAAAAAAAAAAATTGTCGTGAATTCAGTCACCTTAAATTGCCAAAAATTTCACTCGGGCCTTGGATAGAATGTTTGAAACTTTGCGAAATGTATTATCGCAAGATCCTTATCAAATTTCAGAAATAACAATAATGCGGGTTGCCAAGCTCTTTTTCAGTAATAAGGTCCTAAAGAAGAAACAAAACACAAACCGCGGTGATAAACATGGAACCAAAACGCATGTTAAACAAAGTTAATTTCCTTGACGTTTCGTATGTACAACATACATCTTCAGAAGTGAGCGTTAACTAGATTACAATCGAAATTTAAACGCGAAGAAAAAGAAAAAGACTGGTATCTAATAATATGTAACAAGACTAATAGTTAATAACAAACAGATGAGTCTGCGGGAGAGAAAAAAAAATTACCATAATAATAATAACAATACAAAATGCTAGTAAAGAAAAAGTTTCTCACTGCCAACGTTTTCATTCAAGGCTGGCTTTAAATCACGAATTAACAATGTTTCCTTAATTTTACAATGTATATCTGACCTACCAGTTGCTAAGATATCAAAATTGTCCCATTTAATATTATGACCCGTGGAAGTAACGTGATCCGCTATGGCTGAGGTGTGAACGCTTTTAGCAAGGGCAACCATAAAACAACCATAAAACTTATAGATGAAAACATCAAAACAAATCTAAAGACCCTATCACTACAGTTCCCAAGAGAGAAATCTTCATTGTATTACCATTTTTAGGGTTCCAAAGTAAAGTAATTACCCAGCAACTTAAATCTTATATCTATAAGTTTTATGGTTGTTTTAACGTTAAAATAATTTTCCGAAACACCCGCCGAATTAAGTCTTTTTTCCCGTACAAGGACAGGTTCAACCGTTCTCAGATGTCTAAGGTGGTTTACAAGGCAAGCTGCTGGGACTGTGATGATTTTCATATAGGAAAAACAAAGCGTCGACTACATGATAGAAAAACTGAACATTTTAAGGCCCTTGCTAAAAGCGTTCACACCTCAGCCATTGCGGATCACGTTACTTCCACGGGTCATAATATTAAATGGGACAATTTTGATATCTTAGCAACTGGTAGGTCAGATATACATTGTAAAATTAAGGAAACATTGTTAATTCGTGATTTAAAGCCAGCCTTGAATGAAAACGTTGGCAGTGAGAAACTTTTTCTTTACTAACATTTTGTATTGTTATTATTATTATGGTAATTTTTTTTTTCTCTCCCGCAGACTCATCTGTTTGTTATTAACTATTAGTCTTGTTACATATTATGAGATACCAGTCTTTTTCTTTTTCTTCGCGTTTAAATTTCGATTGTAATCTAGTTAACGCTCACTTCTGAAGATGTATGTTGTACATACGAAACGTCAAGGAAATTAACTTTGTTTAACATGCGTTTTGGTTCCATGTTTATCACCGCGGTTTGTGTTTTGTTTCTTCTTTAGGACCTTATTACTGAAAAAGAGCTTGGCAACCCGCATTATTGTTATTTCTGAAATTTGATAAGGATCTTGCGATAATACATTTCGCAAAGTTTCAAACATTCTATCCAAGGCCCGAGTGAAATTTTTGGCAATTTAAGGTGACTGAATTCACGACAATTTTTTTTTTTAACTTTGCGAAAAAGGTGCATTTTAAAAGGGCTTATTACAATTCAATAACAAACAACGGCTTACACCAAGCCATTTTTGAATGAAGTGCTTAAAGCTAAGTTAAGGGTGTTTTTGAACGAGTGCCATAAAGATGAACGACAACTTGTTCATCAATGATTGGACGTTTATGTGATACCAATATTGCAACGTAACTTGATAAAGAGTGGCAGTGTTGACGTATCAGCAGGTGCTGCTTTCCTTGGCAAAAAATTTAAATTATTTGATCACACCTATAGCAAGGAAATCGTTTACTTTGCAATGGCCGTTTTTTAAATCGTTCATAAAATATGGCTTGAATATCTGTCAGTTAATTACGTTTTGGAATGACTTTTAATTTCGGAAAATTTGGAGAACAGATAATTGACGTTCTTTTTAGCGGTATAAATTTTTTATGATCCAAAATGTTATGTGTCTGTACACTAAGCTCGAAAGTTAGGCTTAGAGCCCAGAATAAGTTTTGTTTAGCAAAAACTTGAGTGCAAAACAAAAGAAAGCATCTCATTAAAGGTCGGCAAATTGACAGATTCAGACTTAAGTAAGGAATAAAAGTTTCTATGAGCAACTTTGAAAATGGATCGGCTATAAACAGGGGTAATTTAGATGCCACTGAACTGAGTTTTCATTCCGTAGGCCATATGTCATTTACATATCGACCTAGAGAAGCGAAAATTGCAGTTAAAGCCCTTGGCATTGTTAAGAAATATTGCAAAACGCAACGATAAGAAAATACAGATGGAGCTAAAACTTTTGTCGTTCACTTAATTTTTCAGATAATTTTCTTCTTCAGATAATATATAAATGCTTCCCCAACTATTTCCGTGCTTCATTTTTATTTCTTTTTATTTTCTGCATCTAGATTATCCACCTTTTCCTAGACGGGATTGTGATCTACCTTAAAGACGTTCGTACGTAGCTGAGCGACCGCGCTCTACTGGTGACAAAATATCGTCAGAATATACCAAGAACCGGGAGAGGAGGCGAGGGAAGGCGGGGGCGGGGTGACAGCTACCCTTTATTTCGCAACTTTTCTGTTTCCGATGATCAGAAAAGAAATCTGTCCATCATTTGAGAACCGTAACGAGCATGCACATGACGTGAACACAACCCGAGGAAACTGCAACTTGCTCGCCGCCATTTCTGTTCAAGATTTGCCTTCTATTCGATAATCAGTTTTCTTCGCTGTTTGCAACTTTTAGGAACAGCTCTCAGACAATCAAGACTAACGGAATAAAGATAACTAGATTACAATCGAAATTTAAACGCGAAGAAAAAGAAAAAGACTGGTATCTAATAATATGTAACAAGACTAATAGTTAATAACAAACAGATGAGTCTGCGGGAGAGAAAAAAAAATTACCATAATAATAATAACAATACAAAATGCTAGTAAAGAAAAAGTTTCTCACTGCCAACGTTTTCATTCAAGGCTGGCTTTAAATCACGAATCTAAAAAAGCTACGATGGCCAAGGAAAAAGAGTGTTTACGATTAGGTTCTAAAGCTAAAATTAAAGCGGTTTTAGCAAGTTTTACTGTTGCTATGGTAGCCTATTATGTCACGAAGATAACCACAACTCACGAAGACATGGTTGATCAATATGATATCAAGATCGTATATAATATAAGATCTATAATATATGATCTTTCATATATTCACTTGTATAACCACAGCTTGTTCACCATCGATCGGGAATTTGTATGATGCCACTATTGTAACATCCCTTAATAAAAAGTGGTAGTATTGCTCTATCAAAGTATCAGGTGAACTGTGGAAGTCCCTCTACCGGCATGGATTTCTAGATGGTGACAGTAAATTGATGCTTCCAATCTGGTCATCTTAAAAGATTCCGAGTCGCCCTTGTAAATGTCAGGGAAGCTTCGAATCCAAGAGTGAACAATAAGGTAGTTTAATCTACAGTCAGAGTTTTCCCTGGTGAGACTTGGTTGTGGGAAATAGTTGTACATTTTCTTTCGAACCTTCAAGGGAAACGAAATTTGGTTCGAAAAATCGGAGAGTTCCAGAAATCGGGGGTAAAATTACAGTGTTTGACTAAGGAGGGGAAACGACCTTTGCTTCGAGTTATCGGGAGGTTCCAAAAACTCAGAGTTCGAGAAACTGGGATTCCACTGTATTTAAGGTCAAATTAAAAATAAAAGTACCTCAGACGTTGTGTTTTGTCGTTCAGCTTACACAAAACGGCGAACCTTGAAGACTTGAAGTAGGGCGCTTAAATGGATCGGAGCCACCTTCTTCTGTACTGATTCGAAGAGCTTTGGGTCAGTCGTTTGTTGCTTATTAGAGACAAGGGAGGGAAACTTCCCGTAATCAAGCCACCATTCCCAAAAATTCGAATTACCAATCAAACTGAAAGAAAACGTTACCGCTTCTTTCCATGTCATTCCATCACTTGCCGTACCTAAATTCGCAATTATACAATCAGCACCAATTGGCCAATTAGCACCGCACATTTTCCGGGCAAGGTCCGTTTATTCGATAACACAAATACGCGCGGATATTTTGCGAGTTGCTCACAAACAACGAGCAAACTGTACGCAAGTATCGTGTGTATTATGTACGGGAAAAATTAAAAGCTCGTTGCACAATAATTTGAGAGAAAGTGAAGTTCTGCAGATTTTATGGGTTACAAGGGAAAGGTAACCAGAAGAAGGTTTTTTTATCAAATTTGAAGAGCAGAGATTTGCTTGGAGGCAAGGAATAGCAATTTTGGACGTCAACTTATAACATATAAATGTCTAACTTTTCCCGCGAATTACCACTCGGCTTTACAGACAAATGCATGGAATTTTAAGCCCTACAAATTTGATCAGTAAAGTCTTTTCTCCTAGCTTTTAATTCAGAAATGTTTCAGATCTCACATTTTCCGTGAGTTGTTAAACATTACATTCTCCATGTTTTTCCCATACATTTACTGTAATTTTTGCCGTGTTTGACTCCCCTCCGGCCCCTCTCACCCCACAAAGCAATTTGACGTCAGAAACCGTGAAACGATGGAAGCAGGCTCATTAATAGTTTTAATTTCTTAAAGATGTTGCCATCTGTAACGGTGGATTTAGAAAACGAGGCAACGAGAATGAAAGAAAAAAAGGTTTTCCGTTTCATTGCCCGAAAATAAACAACTACGAAGATCTTTTTTTTTTTTTTTTTTTGGCTGTTCCTTGTCCTTAATGTATTGACTCAGCTTGTACAGTCAAGATGCTTCCAAAAAATTAACAAATCGAGGGGTGTGATTGACTAGAACACATTTGCCGTCATTTGTTATTTTCTGGTTCAATGTTAAGGAGAAACTCCGCATTAATTACTGCAACTTTCTCGGTTGTCTTTATACATTGCGTTTAGATCAAGAGTATTCCATTCATGCCTTTGTTTATCGTTATGTAAACGTTTGGTGGAAAAATTAAAAGTAGAAGTACTGAATTCGGCTTAATTAGAAGTTTTCCTCCATACCGACTAACAGAGATCATATTGTTTGCTCCGAAAAGCTGGGATTCTATAGTCAGCACTTGTATGTTTGAAGTAGCTTAGTCTGCGAGATCTTCATTCTTGAGTTAAGTATCGTTTCTTTGAGTAGAAAACAGGAGAGGTTCGTAATAAAGGCAAGCCTGCATTTTAATTACAAATAATGCGATAAATGAAACGTGGCAACGCGAGCAACTTGATCTTAGTGTCTTTACGTCAACTCGACGCCATGATAATTTTACAAAACACCTGGCAAGAGAGGCACTTGCGTGGACGAGATAAATTTTAGCGGTTAACATGGTAACTTTGATACTGAATCTGATTGCCAACTGGTTATTTTACCTTTGTTCATCAAAATAATGTCAAGATCTGCTTCCGTAAACCTCATGGTCGCTAAGTAGGCAGGTACGAAATATTTCTTATTTCTAATTCTTCCTTCTCTGAAGTTTCCATCGTTTTATAGTTTTTTTTGTTTTTTTTGTTTTGTTTTTTTTTGTCATTGCAAAAGCCTCGTAGAGATGTAAATAGTCCTTGGAAAACTTTGCTAATTTATTGTGGTTTATTAACAGTACTGGTTCAAAAGTTATTAAAATGCTTCGGCAAAATGCAAAATGATTCTGCTTCCAATTACTGCATACCGTGTTAACAGTTTAAGTTGTAACCATGCGCGCGAACACGTCCATTAGCTGGCGGATATATACTTAGAAAATTTAATGTTTGCTTTGGGTGGCGTACACCGACTAAAGGCAAAAATGTTTAATGTTTAAGTATAAAATAGACCAATCCTCCCAAATTTACAAAAAAAAAATAACGCCGTAAATATCTTATGTATAACAAGCCAAAAACAAAAAGAAAAGAAAGAAAGAAGTTTAAGAGACCCTCCAGGGGTAATCATTTACCAGTAAACCTCTTCAACAACAACGCGTCAGTTACCAACCGCAGGCGAAGCTATTTTTAATTCCACTTTTAGAGTTTGTCTTTGACATAGCGGCTCGATATAATTACGGCGCCCACTGCCGCAAACGAAAATATCGCACCACATCAAGAACTCCTTGAAAATGATTTTGCTCTACCTGATAATTTTGGGCAAAATGCTTATTTTGTGGGGCTACACTTTTCTCATCTCCAGACAATGGTGCGAACCTGATAAGATCTTGTGAATGGCCCATTAAAATTTTCAATTTACTGTTCTCGCATAAGTTATATGTACCGACGCTCTGTACTTTAATTTAATCAAGGTTCCAACATGTAAACGTTTTCAATGGTTGCCCAAAATGTGGAAGTCTCGCTAAGAGGAAATTTTTCTATTGTTCCCCTCTCTCTTGTTTCGTGTTTAGTCCCTCGCCGGTCGAAAGGAGACTCATTAACACAGCTTTAATTAATCTACAGATACTAATTAACAGCTAGTAATAGCAAAGAACTAGCTTCAGGTCATAGACTGACTAAAACACATTTTTTTGGTTAAGACTACTAATTAAAATTAGTAGTCTTACGGTTTGGATCTCTCCCTACAGTTACAAATAGTAAGCCTAGAAAAATGCTTTGGAGTGTTCCATGTTTGTTCCTCTTCGCCGGCTTCTTTATGGATTGCGAATCTGCTGGTAAGCAATGTAGAGAGGGACGGAGCATAAATGGAATGGCTCTACAGGGATTCGTCTTTAAAACATTCCTCGTAAGAGCTTTTCACGAGTGCGATATCGGCTGTGAAACAGAAATCACCTGTCAAAGCTATAACTACGTTGTAGCGGAAAAGTCGTCCGAACTGAATAACCGCACCAAGGAGGCAAGGCCCGAAAATTTACGCTCAGACCCTGCACGGTTTTACAAAAGACGCTTGAGCGACAGAGGTATGTAGGTAGGTAGGTAGGTAAGACTTTATTTTACGAGGGTAACATTTGACAGTATTAAAACTGATAACCTAATGGCCCTCAAAAAGATTACAAAAAGATTAGAAAGCTAAAGAAAGCTGGTCGTTTAACCTGTAGACCAGTGCTCTTTCCTTTAGCGCATTTTAATATATTTCTTGTTGAGAACGTCAGTTTTTAAATGTTGACATGAGAGCTTGTGTGTGGTGGTGGTGGTGATGGGGAGGGGGGGGGAGGCTCAAAGCGCCCAAAGGAAGAATGTAAACTTAGTTCCAGTTGCCCTCATTGTTTCCAAGAGAGTTTAATGTTTGTGAACGATTTTCCTTCTAAAAATTCTCTAGCTCTTGCCAAATTTTACCTGTCTTTTCAGTTGCTACATTTCAAAAATTTCATCCAGACGAAAATTCTTCGGGCAACGGTTTCCTTAAAGTAGTTATTCATTCTGTTACGATATCGGTGTAACTCGACGAAATAATGAAAGACTAATTTGAGTAAATTTGAGCGGGTTTCTATTTATTTTATAGGAATGAGATTTCCGCAGGCAACTTTCAGCACATTATACACCCGCGATCGAAAGAAACACTGACTGTATGTTAAACCAAACCACAGTATAATTGATAAATCTATGATATTATTTCTTTTTTGATCCAAGCTCCATTGGGTTCAATTCCCGAGCTCCCAGCGCATTCGTGTCAAGAAATAAAGGCAAGCGAAGGAAAAGGCACCATCAGCAGCATGTACTGGCTGGACACAAATGCGAATGGAACGGCAGTTTTTGTTTATTGTGACATGAACTGAACTTAGAAGGTTACTGACAATCAGCTTTCATATAACTTTCTGTGTTGGTTTGAGTATAGCTCGAGTTTTGTTAAGTTGATTTCTTCTCTGTTTAAAATAGAAGCTGACTCCTGGACTTCTCTTTGAGTGTCACAGCATAAGTATTTCTTTTAGGAGTTTAATTAGGTTGCTTTGTATTAGTTCTCATTGGGATAATCAGGCCTTTATATACCACTCCTTGTGAATATTACACCACTTGACGCCGACCAGTTTACTCGAGGCTGTTTTTTCCTTACTGTTTATATCGTTGTTTAAAATAGCGTGTGACATTTTCTTATATTCTTTGTCCTTAAACCTGTATTCAGCGTGTCTCAGGTTCTTGTAAATAAACTCGATCATTGCTGGCGGCTCCCTCCACTATTTGTTGTATTACTTGTCTCCTCTACTTATAATAGAAATGTTTTCTATTCGGCTGAGCGAAGCGAAATAGAATAGAATGTCGTTTACTTTATAACAAACATTGCAGATGTTGATGAATGTTTCTCAAACTCATTAATAATTCATAAAGTGGCCAGCCAATAAATATCACCCATTCGCGTCAGGTAGATGGATCTTGATTCCTAATGAAACACCAGGTCAAGATCTTTAGAGTTTTGATCTTAGTTCAAAACCGTGTTTGATCTCAGGTCAAACACTTGCATTTTAATGAATTTTTCAACAATACATTACATTCCATCTGAAACGGCTTCTTTCTCCTCCTTCTTACTCTTTAAATGTAAACCTTCTCGCTTACCATCTTTCAGTTCTGCGTCCAGTGCTCGACGAAACAGGAAAAACCTTAAAAAAAACAGTAAGAGCATTCAAATGATAAACCGAATTTGTTCGAGCCACAAAAAAGGCCATTTTAATTTTAGAAATGTTGAATATCTTACCTTTTGTCGTAATTATCGCGCGGATTTAACCCTTCAGCTCCGTTCTTCTCTTCAAGGTAGCGTCAGATTCCACATACGATGCCATACACAGTCTTTGGAGGATACCTTTCCCCACTCTTTTTCGCTACTTCCATAACAAATTTGCTCAGCCGATAATTCAAAGACAATCCATCCACGTCTTCAATTCGAGTTAACAGTACTCCAACCTTGGGCAGATCATAATCTTTAAACATGCCTCCGGAATCCAATACAGGCACTTGAACCTTTCGCGCAGTTTCCCATTCGTTAAAAATGGTTACAGCTCATTTGTTCTTATACTTCGTGGTGGTAGATCTGTTCTTTTGCTGTCGATCGTTGCAATAGGTGCTGATGCCGGTGCTTTTTATGTCTTTAATCACCTTGTTATTTCTCAATTCAATGTTAAGCCTTGTTCAGTATTTAATGCTGGAAAATGAGACAAATTCGACGCGCTGTCTTGGACATATTGAAAAATGTCATTCCAAGCCACATCTGAGTAAAGGCGTAGCATGTGACTGTGATGCTGTTGTCTGTTTTGATGTGATGCTGTTCTCTGTTGCCTGGCTTGACAAAGGCAGTTTTTTAAACTTTGCCGTGCATTTCTCTGCATGCATTTGTTTTACAACTGCAATGATTTCAGCAGGCGCTTCACATAGAGGAAACTGGCCATTGAGTTCAACGCTTTCCTAGTTATCACCGTCATCATCTTTAGTGGCATGAAAATCCAGCCGCTAAGAACAACGTCATCGTTACCAAAGCCTCTAAAAACATAAGCTTCTGAGTCTGGCTGTCTAGAACTCTGATCTTGGTGTTGGTTTAGTTGTCAAGCCACTTTACTTTGGGCTACTCGTCAAGTGGTTGCAACGAAACAATTCAGCTAATGCTACCTGCATCATGTCTTACTTGATCATGGACCTGTTACGCAGCGTCAGTTTTAACGCGCGCGTGATAGCATATGTAGAATGAGTTACGGTAAGGAATAATTCACTCTCTCGGTCAGTTAGTCGTTCGATGGGTCGTAAACAATTTTTTTTTCGTCAAAAGGCTGTTTTGTTTTGTTTTGTTTTGTTTTGTTATTCTGCTGTACGTCACGCAATATGTTCACCAAATGAGTTGTTTTACTAGCCTTGTTATCTATTCATGGATGTTTTGTATGCTAGATGGGGTTTTTTCTCTCGTTTTCCACTGGGGTCAGGAGATCGTTTGGCGCGTACAAGATATCTGAAAAAGCGCATGGTTTGTTCTAAAAGACCCTAAAATATTAGCGATTGCCATTTTGGTCAGTTTCGGGCCATCGCTCGTGAGAGTAGTTTATATGTTCTGATTCTGTGCAATGAAGAAACGAAGATGTTCGTAATTATAACTGAATTCCTAAGGACAGGGGTGCGTTAGTCAGAGTTTAGAGCAGTTTTGGTTAAGTTTAGAAAATATTAACAATCAAGCTGAGAAAATTAGATTATGGCCTCACCCTACGAGCAAGCGAGCGACAGACTCTTGGGGGGAAGGTGGGAATGACTCATATGATTCATCAGGTGATCAACAAGAAAACGTGTTTGGCGTGTTTACAGAAATTACAAAACGGTAAAAACAGCGAAAAAAAGTGGTCGATTCTTTGTTGTAAAAACTTTCGCCACGTTTTCTATAAAAGCTGTTAAGTTGCTTGGGCGAGATGTCTGCTATAGGAGATGTAAATCAAGTACTCTAACTTGAAACCAAGTAATGAGACATTTTATTAATTTGATCGTTGTAATTTCGCTATTCTCTAAACAATAACAGTTGCGTTGTTTGTCGAAGTTGTCGTAAGTTGCATATTTTCAGAAACAAATAGGTTTCTGTCGGTCTTAGCCAATATAAACCTCACATCTCCAAATTTATAAAACTGTATTTGTAAATACAGCCAGGCGAGTTTTGAAGCTTTCCTTGTGTTATTAGGGACAGCTGCTTCGGAGACGACTAAAATTTCTTCTTCTGTTATGGTTGGAAACCAAGAAAGGTCAAGAAACCATTTTATGCTTTCAAAGCAAACGGGATTTGATCTATCTGACGCGTCCATATTGTGTTTATTAAGTATGAAGAATTCCTCGTTATGTTCGTTCAATTTATTCGGTTTGGTGAAATACTTAGGTGAATTTCTTTAAAGGTCTGGTAAAGCTACGGCCGATAAATTAAAATGACTGCGTGCAAAGCCGTGGGCAAAAATAATATACAAATTACGCCTTAGTGTGAATAATTATTAAGGTTGATTGTTTGTTAAATTCATTCCATTTAGTGAAATGTTTATAAGTAAACTTCTATAAGGTCTGGTAAACCTATTGCCGATAAAATGACTGCAAATCAGTCGGCAAAAACAAATTTCAAATTACGCTTTAGCGCGAATAATTATTAAACTTGATTTTTCTTTGTTAAATTTATTTGGTTTGTTGAAATGCTTAATAGTGTATTTCTTTGACGGTTATTGTGTCGAGTAGATGAGTAGTATTTGATTGAATTTCTGCTTTTAGGCTTGGCCTAATCTAAATCTTTGTTCTGAGTGTAGACTCCACAGGATTTCATTTTCTTTAAACTTCATGCAGGATGGCGCTACAGAAATCAAATTAATTCCCTACAAGTACATCACATACCACAAAATAGCCAGTTACACTGATTTTTATTGTTGTTGCTGTTGTTGTTGTTGTTGTTGTTTTTGTTGTTTTTTTTTTCATAGGAATATTTTTTATCTGGTCCTGGCTGAATACTCTTATTTTTCTACCGATTTTAGGCCGAAAGTATTCTTACGAATATTCTTCGATTATTGTGGATTATGCCGACACAACGTCAGCTTACTATAGTTCTATAATGACTTAAATGGCGCTGAAGTACTTTTGGGGCCAGACTGCACGCAATGAAGCCTGATATGAGACAAAACCTCTTGCAGAAGTGTTATTGGCATCGACCATACGGCTAGTGCTGTTTTTGTTGTTTCCCTTTTGGCTAGTTTTACCGTTTAGAGAAACGAGGAATTTTATCCGGTTTAATTTTAAAAAAAAAAAACACTATGTAATTATTGTATTTCAACACACAAAATCACATTCTTTTCCAAATCTCAGCCTCATATTTATTCTTAAAATATTCTTAAAATTTCTCAAATTTCAGCCTCGGGCTCCATCGCGTAATAAAAATATATTACAATAAAAGATAGCGTGCGTAATAATGAGAGGCTAAGAAAATGCAGTCAGAAAGTTTTGAATATACTTAGTGTTTTTGCTTTGTTATTCACCAATGTTTTGTAGTTTTCGTGCCGTACCTTTCTCTGAATTCAGCACCAATACGAACGTTTTAAACGTTTTCTTTAGCAGAACCGATGCTATTGAACTTATCTTTAAAAACTGCAATTCATTACTGGAAGATGAGACACATTCGAAACGCTCTCATAGACATACTGCGAAATATATGAAATTTTGAGTGTCCTGTTACTGATTTTTTGTTTGAAAATATATATTTTAATATCATAATATAATCAACGATTACTTCTTTTTGGATTTGTCGGCCAAAAAAGCTCATTTTTCAGAAGAGAAATGTAAGACATATGGTTTTAACAAAGACAGGGAAATTGAAATTTTGTGTTAATTATACAGTGACCGCTTTCTCGTGAAAATTACGACGAACTTTAATTAAGCATTAAGCAAACGGCTTTTGAGTGAAAAATTAAGCCAAATTTTTTTGAAACATTTTCAGTCAATACTTATTCAATAGAGTTATGGTCAGGTCATAGAAGTGTTCGGGAACACAATTTTATTTTAAGAGTCCATAATATGCGAGCTAATGAGCAATATCTAGTATGGAAAAAGCATCGTAAGGATTGAAAACACTCAAGGAGATGAAAAACCAATATTTTGAGGAATTAATGGTATACCAGCCCACGAGTAAGGAAGATGAAATTTTGTATTGGTGGTGCGTTGTAAATTGTGTCTTGAACGCTTTCCTGACTATAACCGCCATCATCTTCAACAGCGTCACAATCAGGCTCTAAGAAAAACTTTATCGTTGCCAGAATCTCTTGAAACATTGCTTTTGAGTCTTGCTGTGGTTACAGCGAGAAATTTTAACTGATCCTGCATGCACCACGCTTTACTTGATCATAGGTCTGTTTTACGAAGTATCAGATTTGTAAACAGATTCTCACGAGGGAGTTGTCCGGCTTTGATTTGCTGGTCTCAGTATGGGTAGACAGTACGTTTCTTTCGTTGTTTACCCAGTTTGCTCCGACAAAGATTACTTACCAAGTTTTGATCATCATTGGGGTAGTTTGTCTTGCAGCTTTAGGAGTTCTTTTTCTTTTAAATATATTCATCACGGCACCGCAGAAATCAAATTTATTCCATGCGAGTACAACACGTGCCACAAAGTGGCCAAATACACTCTTTTTTTAATAAAACTATTGTTTTTCCGTTCCGTGAATTTTCTTATTTTCATACCGATTTTATACAAAAAATATTCTTGCGAATATTCTTAGATTATTGCTTACTTCATCAGAGAGTTTAAGGAATAAAAATTGGATTATGCCGACACAACGCCAGATCAGTATAATCCTATAGTCATTATGGCGTTGAAGTAGTTTTGGGGCCAGACTGCACGCAATAAAGCCACAAATTCTATTCCAAATCTTAGCCTTCTTAAAATTTCGCAAATTTCAGCCTCCATTTTTTAATAAAAATATATTACAATAAAAAATAACGTAGGAAGTAACGAGAGGCTGAAAAAATCTGCAGACGGAGCGTTTTAAATATACTTAGTGTTTTTGCTTTGTTATTCACGAATGTTTTGTAGTTTTGATGCCGCACATTTCACTGAATTAAGCACCGATATAAACGTTTTAAACGTTTTCGTTAGCAGCACTGATGCTATTCAACTCAATTTACGATTAGAAGATGAGATACATTCGAAACGTTGTTATAGACATACTGCGAAAAATATTAATTTTCTGATTTCCGATTTTTTGTTTGAAAATATATCTTTTAAAATCATAATGTAATCAACGACTTACTTCTTTTTAGATTTGTCGGCCAAAAAAGCTTATTATGCAGAAGAGAAATGTGAGACATATGGTTTAAACAAAGAAGGGAATTTAAAATTTTGTTTTAATTATACAATGACCGCTTTAATATGAAAATTTCGACGAACTTGTCAAGTATAAAGCAAACGGCTTTTGAGTGAAAACTGAACCAGTCAATACTTATTCAATAGAGTTATGGTCAAGTCATAGAAATGTTCGAGAACACATTTTTATTTTAAGCTTGCGTCAGATAATTTAGGAGTTTACGAGAAATATCTGGTATAGAAAAAGCACCGTAAGGATTGAAAAACATCGAGGCGATGAAAAATCAATATTTTGAGGAATTAATGGTATACCAGCCCACGAGTGAGGAAGATGAAATTTTGTACTGGTCGTACATTGTTAATTGTGTCTTGAACGCTTTCCTGACTATAACCGCCATCATCTTCAACAGCGTCACAATCCAGGCGCTAAGAAAAACTTCCTCGTTACCACATCCTCTTAAAACAATGCTTCTGAGTCTTGCTGTCTCTGATCTTGGTGTTGGTTTACTTGTCGAACCTTTCTACATTGGGCTACTGGTCAATTGGTTACAGCGAGATATTTCAACTGACGCTACAAACGCCGCGTTTCTCCTTATCGGGCCCATGTTTTCGTCAGTTTCCTTTCTGGGAGTCATGGTTTTAAGTGTGGACAGATTCTTGGCTGTGCAACTCCATCTCAGATACCAGGAACGTGTGACTCACAAGCGAGTTGTTACCGTGGTAATCTCGACATGGGTGTACAGTGCATGCCTGTCGTTATTTTACACAGTGTGGATTTCCCCGAATATTTCTTACATGGTGGTCGCCATGGCTGGGCTAGCTTACCTCGTATTCTCGGCGATGCTTCATTTCACAATCTATCTTGCCGTGCGGCGCCACAGAAATCAAATTCAAGCCCTTCAAGTACAACCAGTAGCACAGAATAGCCAAATAGCAAATGCTGCTAGGCTCACAAAATCTGCAGTCGGCGTATTTTACGTCTATCTGGTGTTTTGGTTGTGTTATGGGCCGATGTTCTGTAGTTCTGCTGTCGTTGTAGTCTCCGACATCAGTACCGTAGTTAAAGTTTTTTTCATGACTTCATTTACCTTTTTATATCTCAATTCAACGTTAAACCCTGTTATTTATTGTTGGAAGATGAGACACGTTCGACGCGCTGTCTTGAATATACTGCGAAATATTTTTCCAAGTCACCACTAAGGAGAGCTTCAGAGAATAAATTAAGAGAGGCTGCGGCTAGCTCACCACTAAGACAATTCTTTGTATTTTTTAAAAGGCCTGATAACTACACCTGTCGAATAGCCTAGATAGATAACCCACAAATTGATTAAGGTCGTTAAACTGTAGGTCCGTCACTTAATATCTATCAAAGGAAAATGTAAATATGGACGTATATGTATGAACAGAAACCTTTCGTACTTTCAAAGCTTGTACGTTGCAGATCAGATAAGCTTAGCATGTTTAAACTTCACATTTTGTCTTGAGGTGTCTAATGATAAATATGATAAACTTTAATAACGTCTTAAATAATCAGCTTTTGATTTAAAAATTTTAATTGGACTGAAATTTTCTAATATATGCTTTTTCAGTAGAATTAGGTCATTATTAGTAGGTCATTAGTGCCATAGCAACAAATAAGGCACCAATTAAGAAATAACTTTACCTCAATAATACCTTTATTTTTCTGCTTGGTAGAAAAAATCGTTTCGCCTTCCTCAAAACTCTGTGTAAAGAGCCTAAGCTCAGAGAATCAATTTAGATTTAGGCACCCAATTATAGATAAAATAAGAGAACTTTTTTCGCTATGGTATCCAATCAGATGATGACTGTATATATTGTGGTAAAGAGGAGTTAATTGAGCTTACTTTTACCGACTGTGTTTTTGTAGAAAAATTTTCACAGGAGGTTATCAGTTCGTTCAATGTAGCAAACAAAACCCACTTCAATCCGTCCATGGAAGAGAAACTGTTCGGTGTTACTTTTGAATCATATTGAAAGAAAATAACCAAGAAATTCAGCTACACTATACTTTTCGTGAAATACTACATCTACACTAACAAATTGCATGAAAATTCAATCTTACTTGCTGATTTTGCAAACAAATCTCACTTAAATACAAAATTTTGTAGTTATGCAATTTTCATTATAATTAAAGTAATTCTTAATCGAATGTAAAGTAATTTTAGGTTATTCAAAGCACTGTTTTCTTTTACAACCAGTGAATGCGTATGTATAAGAAATTGATGTAAATATAATGTCACATAAGTATTCTTTGTATTGTCGAAAGGAATAGTGGTCATAACGGTAGAATTTAAAGCTAGTAATTATCGCTTCTTTATTGTATAGTTTATTGTAAATAGATGAATGTTAAGTAAATAATTACTAGATTGTAATTAATGGAACTGAGAGAAATAATAAATAAAAACAGAAGAAATAATAGAATTAGGGGCAAGTTATAGACGGGAACGTTGACAATTTTGCGAATTTTTCATTAATAAAGTGCGTCAGATAATACGGGATCAAATTTTAGGGAATCAGGGTAAATGATTGAAAACATCCAAGTTTATGAAGAATCCTGTTTGTGAGGAACGGCTACTATACCATCCTGCGAGTAGGAAAAATAAAAAAAATTATACTCATGGTACGCTTTTGATTGTGTTTTCCACTTTTTAAAATTATTTTCGCCATCATCTTCAACAGCGTCACAATCTAGGCGCTAAGAAAAACTTTATCGTTGCCAGAATCTCTTAAAACAATCCTTCTGAGTCTTGCTGTCTCTGATCATATCTGGGTGTTGGTTTACTTGTTGAACCTTTCCAGTTTGGGTTCCTCGTCTAGTGGCCACAGCGAGACATTTTAACTGAAGCTGTATGTACCACGTTTTACTCGATCACAGGCCTGTTTTAAGCAGCACATACATTCGTAGACAGATTCTCACAATCGAGTTGTCCGGCTTTGATTTGGTGATCTCAGTATGCAGGTATGCAGTGAATTTGTTACGACAAAGATTATTTACCTGGCTTTGACCCTTATTGGGGTATTTTGTCTTGCAGCTGAAGGAGTTCTTTTTCTTTAAAATGTATTCATCAGGGCGCCGCAGCTGAAATCAAATTTATTCCCCGCAAGTACAACACGTGCTACAAAATGGCCAAATACACTCTTTTGTATATACGCCCATTGTTTTTCCGGTCCAGGCTGAATATTCTAACTTTTATACCGATTTAAGGAGAAGAATATTCTTGCGAATATCCTCAGGGAGTGTGGGGAATAAAAATTGGATTATGCCGACACTACGTCAGATTATTTGTCCTATAATGACTTTAATCGCGTGGAAGTAATTTTGGTGGCAGACTGCACGAAAAAAGGTTGATATGACACACATAACTTCTTGCAGAAATATTATTAGCATCGAACATACAGCTACTGCTGTTTGTTTGTTTTTTTTTTGGCTAGTTTCGCCGTTTATAGAAAGGAAGAAGTTTACACGGTTTAGTTAAAAAAGAAAACGTGTAATTGTATTGTATTGACAAATTTTCAACAAACAAAATTATATTCTTTTCAAACCCTTAGTCTCATGTTTATTTTCAAAGTATTCTTAAAATTTCGCAAATTTCAACCGCTATTTTCTTATAATATTTATTTTCATAAAAAAGAGGAGGCCAAATGCTGAGAGTATGACAAAATCTGTAGTAGTAACGTTTTACATATATACTTAGAGTTTTTGCTTTGTTATTCACTCTACTAGACCATTTTACAGTTGTCTGCTAAGAGACCTGGCCTTTGGATGTCGAATATTTCGTACTTTTAAAGTATGTCCGTCCAGATCAGACTAGCTTATCATGAAAACCGTTTAAGTTCATCTTTGAACCCTGTTATGATTAACGCTATCATGAATATAATGCGACATATATCTCCAAATTATGATTGAACTGGAATGAGAGAGTGAATGCATGAGACCAGGGTCCAGTTGTTCAAAGTGCGAATAACGCTATCTGAAGTGTAAGTGTTGCCTAAGCAAACTCATTACGTTCTTTAATAATTATTCAACGGAAAACGTAACTGTGGACCTATTTGAATGAATAAAAGCCTTTCGTACTTTCAACGTTTGGGCATTGCAGATCAGACTAGTATGCAGACCTTTTGATTTTGTCAATAAAGTACCGAAACATTGTCATTTTTCAACTCGTGAATACGAGTTCATAGTGGTTAGTAGAGATCACTCGCTCGTTACATCACTCGATCAGTACGTCGTCGATTCCTGCAAAACTCTCAGGAATTGCTGGGCTTGGTAGGTTTTGGGGGGAGTGGCAGTGGTAAGGAAATGCTATTTGACACTCACACGTGTTTAAGGGCACCGAGGAGGAAAAGCATAAAAACCTTTAATTTCTGGTTATGAATACCTGGAGTAATTTTCTTTCCTTCGATTGCAAAAAAGACACGACGATCACTGCGCTTTCAGCAGTGTTTTGAATAGAGATCGCCGATTTAATTAATGCAGCTTTTATGACTTCAGAAACCAAAATGTTAAGTTACAATACTGCATGGAACTTGGATTCGATTTTTTTTTTTTTTTCAAAAAAAAAAAGGACTGGTAAAGCTACAGTCGATAACACTATTTTAGGCAGAAAATATGCTGGTAAATATAATTTTAAGGTTATTTTTTATTTCATCAGAGAGGTAAAGGATTAAAAATTGGATTATGCCGACACAGTGTCAGATTATTTGTGCTATAATTAAAAGTGGAAGTAATTTCGGTGCTAGACAACTTACAATAAAGCCTGATATCTGATATGACACACATTTATCGCCGTTTAGAGAAAGGACGAACTTTATACGGTTTATTTTTAAAAAATGTAATTGTATTGTGTTTACAAATTTTCAACACACAAAATTATATATTCTTTTCAGAACTTCAGCTTCCTGTTTATTCTTAAGATGTTCTTAAAATTTCGCAAATTTCAGCCTCCATTTGCTAATAAAACATATTTTAACAAAAAGAGTGCAGTAAATACTGGGAGGCTAAGAAAATCTGTAGTTGGAACGTTTTACATATACCTATAAGTGTTTTTGCTTTGTTGTTCACCTAGGTTTTGTAGTTTTGTCGTCATGGCATTCTCTGAATGAATCAAGCAGCGATATAAACTTTTTTGACATTTCTTCAGCAACACTAATGCTATTGAACTCATCTTTGATCCCTGTAATGAAACTAAGACATGAGACACATTCGAAGCGCTATTATGGACATACTGCGAAATATATTAATTTTGTGTGTCTTGCTACTGATATTCTATTTGAAAATATATATTTTAATGTCATAATATTCGCACTGATTAATTACAAAAGAATAAAATCAACGATTTAGTGCTTCTTAAATGTGTCAGGCAAAAAGCTCATTTTTCAGGTGAAATGTAAGACATCTGGTTTAAACAAAGGCCGGGAATTTGAAACTTCCCAAATTAAAATATCATTTTTCTTAAAACAACAGCTTTATCATAAAAATTTCGACCAACTTTCAAGTTAAGTATAAAGCAAACGGCTTTTGAGTGAAAATTGAGCCGAATTCAGATTCGAAGCGCTGTTATGGACATACCGCGAAATATATCAATTTTGAGTGTCCTACTACTGATTTCCTGTACGTTTGAAAACAAATATTTTAATACTATAATATTCGTAGTCTAATTTACAAACGAATGTAAATCATCAACGGTTTAATGCCTCTGGGATGTGTCGGGCAAAAGAGGCTCACTTCTCAGAGGAAATGTAAAACGTATGGTTTAAACAAAGACAGGGAATTTGAAACTTCCCAGAAGAACAAATTTTGTCTTAAATACATAACAATGACCGCTTTATTATGAAAATTTCGAGGAACTTTAATGACGTATTATATACAGTAATATAAGTAAACGGCTTTTGAGTGCAAAATTAGACCGAAGTTTTTGAAACTTTCTCAGTCAATACTTATTCGATAGAGTTATGGTCAACTCATAGAATTGGTCTAGAACACAATTTTATTTTAAGCATGTGTCAGGCAATCTAGGAGTTTACCAGAAATATCTAGTATGGGAAAAGTACCGTAAGGATTGAAAGCATTCAAGACGATGAAGAACCATTATTTTGAGGAATTTATGGTATACCAGCCCACGAGTAAGGAAGATGAAATTTTATACTGGTCGTACATTGTTAAATGTGTCTTGAACGCTTTCCTGACTATAACCGCCATCACCTTCAACAGCGTCACAATCCAGGCGCTAAGAAAAACTTCCTCGTTACCACATCCTCTTAAAACAATGCTTCTGAGTCTTGCTGTCTCTGATCTTGGTGTTGGTTTACTTGTCGAACCTTTCTACATTGGGCTACTGGTCAATTGGTTACAGCGAGATATTTCAACTGACGCTACATACACCGCGTTTCTCGTTATCGGGCCAATGCTTTCCACAGTTTCCTTCTCGGGAGTCATGGTTTTAAGTGTGGACAGATTCTTGGCTGTGCAACTCCATCTCAGATACCAGGAACGTGTGACTCACAAGCGAGTTGTTACCGTGGTAATCTCGACATGGGTGTGCAGTGCATTTCTGTCGTTATTTTACACAGTGTGGATTTCCCCGAGTACTTCTTACATGGCGTTCACCATTATTGGAGCAGTTTACCTCGTATTCTCAGCGATGCTTTATTTCAAACTTTATTTTACCGTGCGGCGCCACAGAAATCAAATTCAAGCCCTCCAAATACAACCAGTAGCACAGAATGGCCAAATAGCAAATGCTGCTAGGCTGACAAAATCTGCTGTCAGCGTATTTTACGTCTATCTGGTGTTTTGGCTATGTTATGGGCCGATGTTCTGTTGTACTGCTTTCGTTGTAATCTCCGGTATTAGTACCGTAGTTAAAGTTTTTTTCATGACTTCATTCACCTTTGTATATATCAATTCAACGTTAAACCCTATTAGTTATTGCTGGAAGATGAGACACATTCGACGGGCTGTCTCGGAAATAGTGCGAAATATAGTCACAACTAAGGAAAGCGACAGAGAATAAAGGTAGAGAAGCTTCGGCTTGTTCACCATTAAGACATTTCTTTGTACTTTTTAATAGGCCTGATACCTACACTTGTCGAATAACTTAGATAGATAACTCACAACGCGATTGAGTTCATTGCGGCTTTGTTCAGAAAACAGAACTAAACTGTAGGTCGATCCTTCCCTTTATATCTATCAAAGGAAACTGTAAATATGGGCGTATATGAATGAACAAAAACCTTTCGTACTTTCGAAGCTTGTGGTTTGCAGAATCTATTAGCTTAGCACGTTTAAACGTCTCCGACATTTTTTATTGAGATGACGATCTCATGATAAATATGGTACACACGGCATTTGTTTAATACTTTTTTTAATAGAATTAGGATCAAGTTATAGACGAGAACGAAGACATTTCATCGAATTTGTCATTTTTAATGTGCGTCAGATAATCCGAGAGTTTATAGGAATCATTTAACTTTAGGAAATCAGGGTAAAGGTAGAAAACATACAAGGTTATGAAAAATCCTATTTGTGAGGAACTGCTACTATACCAGCCTACGAGTCCAGAAAATGAAAACTTAAACCCATGTCGAAGTTTTGCATTCGTAGCATTCTCTGAGTTAAGCACTGATATAAACGTTTGTGACATTTCGTCATCAACCCTGATGTTATTGAACTGATCTTTCAACTTTGTAATTTAGTGCTGGAAGATGAGTCACATTCGAATCGCTGTCATGGACATACTGCGAAATACATTAATTTTGAGTGCCCCGCTACTGATTTCCTGTTTGAAACATAATATTGGTATTCTATTTTACAAAAGAATATAATCAACAATTTACTGCTTCTTAGATGTGTCGGGCAAAAAAGCTCACTTTTCAGAAGAAATGTAAGACATATGGTTTAAGCAAAGACAAGAAATCTGAATCTTCCAAAACGAAAAAAAAACAAGTCTTAAATAAAACAACCGCTTTATCATGAAAATTTCGAGGAACTTTAATGACGTAGTATTTTAGTAAACCGCTTTTGAGTGCAAAATTGGATCGATTTTTTGAAACTACTTATTCAGTAGAGTTATTGTGAAGTCATAGACAGGGACGGCGGAGCCAGGAGGCCGGGGGGCGGGCTAAAGTACCTCCAATTTCAAGCAAAAAATACATAAAATGATAACTTTACAAATATCTCCAGACCCCCACAAGTTGGCACCTCTTGCGCTCGCTTGTAAGCCTCCTTTCCCCTCCCCCCCCCCCTCCCGCCGCCATCCCCCAATTCAAAATACGCTCCGCCATCCCTGATAGAAGTGTTCGAGAACACAATAATATTTTCAGCGTGCGTTAGACAATATCTAGGAGTTTACGAGAAATATCTAGTATGGGAAAATTACCGTAGGTATTAAAAACATTCAATTAAGGAGATGAAAAACCCATCTTTTTGAGGAATTAATTAATCATACGAACCCACCAGTACGGAAGATAAATAAATAAAAAAACGTTTGCTGGCTATACTGAGAAAGTTAAAACTTTCGAGCTTTCGCCTGTCAGACCCCAACCTTCGATGGATAATCAAAGTGGCTATGAGCCACTCAACTTGGAAGATGGCTCGTCTGTAAACAATAGCAATTTTGATGCCACTGACTTGAGGTTTTAATCCGTAGGTTAAGTTAAAGTTAAAGCCTACTAGCATTGTTAAGAAATAGTACAAAACGTAACGTTAAGTGAATACACGAGATGTGACACCGTTGAAAACATTCATGAAGTTATCGGTGATCCTCGGCTCGTCCGAGACAATTATAAGAAAGTACCGCTTCTTATCCGATCACCAAAGCAAGTAAAGTCTAATAATTCATTCTCCTTTTCATTTTTTTTTTTTCACTCTTTATTTTCCCAGCCAATATCAGTGATTTTTGTTTTCTTTCTTTGTTGCCTTTTGAGACATCTTAGAAATTAAATAAATGAATCCGACAAAAGAGTCACTGTTAAGTAGACAGTTCCGAAGTGGCGTGACACGCGAATAGCGCACGCGAGCACGGAAACATTTTGAATTTAAGTTACGTGTACGAAACATTTTGAATTTAAGTTACGCGTACGTTAGTTGCGCGTACGAATTTAAGGTGGCTGAACACAGTTTTTGATACCTGTTACCATGGCAACATGACTAAATATAAACAGGCCTTTAAAATCGGTTTTGTTTATTTGCAGAAAATCTAGTCATTAGATTTTCTTTATAATTTGCATGCAACAATCTTGTAACGATTTTCACAAGTTAACACCATTTTGCTAATAATTTAACAGAGAGATCTTTAATTATCCCTTGTTGAAGGTTCACCGGAATATCTAGAATTTCCTTTGTTAAAGTTCAATTATTTTCAATACTCCAGTTACTTATTTCCTTAAGTATTTTCGTGCCAAATTTCGTGAAATTCTAATGAGTGGTTTTCGAGTAATAGGCGTATTTCCGAGAGTACAATTTTCATTCAATCGCAATTTTTTGACTTACTACGCATGCGCTGCATTTAACTGGGTTCTTTCGGTAACAAAGAAAAAGCTGAGAATTGCTGGGTTCTTTGCATCATTACCTTTTCTAACATATCTTTCTAGTAAAAGACTACAGCCGTCAATACACTGGGTTCAATTATAGAGAAAAATAACGCAGATAGTGCAGGTGTTGAGTAAATAAAATGATCGCTGTATTGGCGGCATGTTTGTTTTTTTGCAATCCTTGTGCGCGCGCTGAATTGCATCAGCAAAAGCGCGCGCGAAAACTGTGTTCGGCCACCTTAAGTTGCGTGGACGTTTATCGGCAGAGTTTTAGACAGTTTCCAGTTAGCAGTTGTTGTGCCTTTTAGAGAGTTTTTTGCCGTTTAGAGTTAACCGTTTTACCGATTTTGGAGTGTTTTGGTCGAGTACCGTTTCCGTTTACCGCTAACGAACAATCACTATGTAGTAGGGGGTTTTAGCAAAACACGACGGCGACGGCGACGAGAGCGTCACCAAACAAAAGGTTTAATGAGCAGAACAATGGTTCTGCACTTGCGTTCTGAATTTTGGTACATTTCTTTGCCGTCCTCCGCAAAGCAGCAACGTGAAATGACCAAGTTCTACTTTTCTAATGGTTCTTCCCTTATTTCACATATCGCGAGCTACTCAGGACACAGTGGTTGTTTACCATTTACTCGAAAAAACCGGTTGGTCGACAGTAGTGGTAAATGGAACGCGTCAAATCCCGAATGGAAATCTCCACGGGGGTACGTTCGGTCCATTTCCACGACTTTTTCCCGGAAGATAGGATCAAAGGCGATCCAAGCCAAAAGGTTTGAAACTAGTAAAAACTAGCAAATGGAACGCACATTTTCCATTCGGAAATTCCGTTTGGGAATCTTGATCTACCTTTCAAAAAATCCCGTTTTCCCGAGAAAAATTCCGTTCGGGGAAACATTCCATCAGAAATTTCCGGATTTGGGGGGTATATGGTAATCAACCAGTCTTGAAGATTACGTCATAATGATGACGTAATGCCCCAAATCCTCCTCTTGCTGGCCTGGAAAACAGGTTCTTCAAGTTTTTCACAACCTCTTTCGTCGTTCCGTTCGCCGCGATCTCTTTTTTAGCTCGTATGTCACCGCTGACCGAAACGCGCGTGCTCTTGAGAAGAGATTTTCGCTTGGTGAGAAGAGGAGATATCCCAGGGATATCCCACGAATCACTCGTATTTTCTCGGTATACACACGAACCTTTAGTTTGTATACCACGAAAATACAAGTAACAAGTGGGATACCATGGTATACCACCAGAGAGCGCTATATAACTATTTTATACCATCCCGTAGAAAATACAATGGCCAAAACAATCAAAGCGACATACGCGCGTTGCATGATGGGAGGGTTGGATGTATACCGTCGAATATACAACGACTTTTCTGTATTCTGATTGGCTGTATTTTCTATGGCATAGTATAAGACCTGATATGGGCATTAAAATTTGTGTTGTTCACCCGTAGCTTCCACAGTTATCCAGTCAATTTTTGATAGCTCGCATCTACACGCCAACCCCAGGACACTCGACTCTGAATGAATGTATGAATAAATACTCTAAAGCCAAACACTAGAGAACCTGATAATGAAAGGCCGAAGTTAGTTACGCATATCTATAGCAATGTATGTCTGCGCAATAAGCTGGAATAACATCATTGATTTCTCGGGAGGGCATTTACGTAGACTTTAACGTGTCTTTATTTTTGGATGTTGACGCAAAGTCACGGTTTGCGGTCAGCGGTTTTCTTGGAAAGCTAGGGTAGCCATTTTAGTTACTGAGCGGAGGATCTCGTTCCTTTGCTTCATTTTCTGGGCTGTTTTGCTTCACTTGCGGGAATGTCCGGAGACACTTTAAAGGTGAATGTGCTTTTTGTTTTTCAGGAGGTGTTTTACTGGGTAGATTACCCTAGATGTCGCCTAAAGATGCGACAGAAAGTCGTGACGAGTTAAAACCTGTACTAAAACTTGAACTTATAGCGCCTTGCGAAATTATTCCCCCCTACGATTATACAATTGTTTTTGGTTGTTGTGTTTGCAGAAAGCTATAGAAATCGTCACGAAGGCTACAGACGAAGATAAGGCTGGAAATTACGAGGAGGCGCTTAGACTTTACGAACATGGAGTGGAATACTTTCTGCACGCCATTAAATGTAAGTAAGCTTAACTTAGAATTTTGTATAATAATTTCACTATTCAGTCTGTGTTTGTTTGTCGCTTTATTGAAGCCCCTTTGTAGTTCCTTGTAAACCTTGGTTCGTTAGTTCTGATCTTGTCATTGAACTCAGAGTTGTCATTTCCCGAAGAATATAGTGAACGAAACTCAATTGGCTAAACTTCTTCCTGTCTGTTTTCCTGTCGAAAATCAGGAAGGGGGCATGGGTTAAGAAGAGGAAGGTTTGAATCAAGACAAGGGTGTGATGCACACAGCCAGGGAAACACACTGTAGACTTTTTATTTGTTTTGGAAGATATTCACAATTGTCAAAATAATCTAATTAAAATAATGTATCATTAGGTATGAACTGGCCAATCAGCTGCTTTGTTGTACAAGTGTAGGTCTGACAGACGATTTTAAAATTTCAAATAAATGTCCAGTCAGGTTTTTCTCATCTTGCCCCAACCTCTTATCGTCCTTCCTCCTTTTACATTTGATGTCATGACAATAAATGCTTGTTGGGTCATGAGATAAACACTGACTGGAAGCAGTTTATTAATTAAAAACATACATGTAACCCTTCACTTGAGACTCTTTATTTACTGCAAACTTACTGTTGTATATTTTTCTCTTTTTTTGTTCATTTATTTTTAAGCTAAGCTTAGCAATATGTGTATGGTGCTCCAAAGTAAGTTTGGGAATCACAAAAGAAAGAGAGCCATTTTCAGACAATCATTGATTGAAACAATTTTCATCAAAAGTGTGTAAACATTTGGGCAGGAGAGCATTTGTATAAATCATACAGGACTGTATTAATATCAAGAATTTGGTGGCTGAATACAAAATACAGGGTTCTGCTTACTTCAGGGACATGATGCTCTTGCTTGAGAGAACTGATCAACTCAAACTGACTTCTTTTTTGCAACTGTAGATGAAGCCCATGGAGAGAAATCTAAAGAGAGTATCAGACAGAAATGTGTCCAGTACCTCGAACGAGCTGAAAAGCTGAAGCAGTATGTAAAAGGAAAAAACAAAAAGAAGCCTGTGGCATCTTCTGGAGGAGGAAAAGAAAGCAGCAAAGGGTCTGTACTTGTAACTCAATTTTGCATGTGTTTGATCAATACATTAAAAAGTAAACAGGTAATGAGTATTAGAGTAATCATCACCTCAGTATTGAGAGAACGTTATTATTGTTGGAGCAGGTGGCAGATTATGCCATCTTTTCCAAGAGACTCAAAAGTACATGTATAGTGTGGCAAAGTTGCTAGCCAAGGTACATTTACCTGGAGAGCACTGGTAATTTGCACCTTCCATAACCCTGCACCTGAGAAGGAAATGTTAAACTTTTATTTAAATTGATGTCAAAAGAATTACTTCTATAATTTCTTATTGACATTTCAAAGCTGAAAATGTAGCTTTAAAGAAATGCAATCTGCAGATAGAGCAGCCAAACTTGATGTAAATATTAAGTAAGAGACATGATGTTACAATTTTTTTGTGTGTAGATGCTGATAAGTACATGGCATGTTTGTCAGAATTGAGTTGTAGAAAAGATTGAAGGACAGGATGTAGCTGTACTATGTATTTTACCAAAGATATACATGTATGATTGATTGCAATACTTTTAGAATGTTGAGTGGTTTCAAATGGATCCGTGTTGACTATAAATTACTTGGGAAATTTTAGAACCAATTAAACCTTTAATCTTAGAATACAAGGGGCATTGTCATTGATGTTTACATGTTCCAGAATGTAAAGAGCTTCTTATGAGAGTTTAAAACTATTAGTGTGTTTGTAGCTGGGTCACTGGGACCATGAAGAAATAACCATTTATGAGAAGCATTGGCCTATGAGAAGTGTTCTTTAGCAGTTGTTCGACTGTACAGTAGCTGAGTTGATTTGTATTCATGAGCATGATCCTGATACATGTATGTATTTCCTTCTTAGTGGTAAGGATGGTAAAGATGAGAGCAGTGGTGATGAAGATGAAGATGCAGAAACAAAGAAACTTAGGGGGCAGTTAAACAGTGAGTAACAAGCCGGTAGTTGTTTTATAAACACAAGCACAGTACTTAGTGTATATGTTAAAAACACACATGGAAAGTTGCACGTGCATATTACTGTTTATGCACACCTGTATAACCCTTTAAGCCCCAATAGTGCCATGTGGCACAAGATGTTATAATAAGCTTAATATTTGGCCAATATCGTTTCAGTTGCCAGTTACCCACTTGTGTACCATAAGCTTACTGTCATAGTTTTCTGTTGATGATGTTTTTTTAATCTCAGGTGCCATTGTTATGGAGAAACCCAATGTTCAGTGGTCTGATGTTGCTGGCTTAGACTCGGCAAAGGAAGCTCTAAAGGAGGCTGTTATTCTTCCAATTAAATTCCCACACTTATTTACAGGTGATTTACGTGTATGAAACAAATACGATACCAGCTTAATCATAGCAATAACAAAATTCCTTAGAGCCACCTAAAATTTTTGAAACATTAGGGTGGTTCTGAACCCCCCCCCCCCCCTTCCACAGAATTTTCTTAACTTTGCAGAAGGTTTCACTTATCATGCTTATCACAGTTTGATAATAAACCTGGGTCAGCGAGCATTTTTTTTATTTATAAGCAATTAAATCTAAACTCAAAGGGTGTTACACTGCATTTCAGGGCTGCATTGTTGTTATGGTAACTTGTTATACAAAAAGGGTGATCACATTTTGAGCAATGATTGGGTATTTGTGTGCTACCATTATTTTGAGAGTCATAGTATTGATCCATTGAAGTATAAGTGTCAGAAAGAGATGAACACTATTGTCAGCCACCCATTTAAGATTAGGTACATGTATGTAAGTAGGTCAGTTGAGATGTAGGTTAGGGTTTTCTACCGTTACTTTTGTACACTACAGTGTATTAAGATGGAATCCACCAGACATTTGAGTAACAAGTGGACAAAAACCTAGTACCAAGATTATTTACATCGTATTGCAAACTTCTGTATGACTGTTTTAAAGATCTTCTCAAAAAAATCATTTCTAGCAACACCAAATGTCGAAAACGAATGTTGAACTTTGTATGAAACACTTGAAAGTACTGGTGAAATGAAACTGATGAGGAAATTTTGCGTGTGTTTGCACAAGTTCTCTGAACTTTGAAATTCAGTTTCTCTCATTCCCTTAAGAAATTGCTTTCGGTGTTATTTCAGGCAATTATTCATGTATTTACCTTTAAGAAAATGTAAAAATGACTGTAAAATACTTAAAATTATTCTGGTACCAGATTTTTGTCCACTAAAACCTGAAATTGCTTGATTTTCTATCAGATTTTGTCTTAATTTGTTAATGTCCTGATTCCCGAAACAACTTGGGATAAAGTTGTATCAAACCCAGCTCTGCTCCTGCTTTGAGGATCTAATTTGTGTTTCTCATTAATCCTTTCCCCACCAAGGAGGTATAATAATTATATACATGTATGTGCTAAGTGGTGTAGGTTGTGTCACCCAACCACTGAGGGAGTATGTAAGTCCTCAAACAAAATACTATGCCGAGAGCCCTGTTGTTTGTGGTGGCTATATATTATCAATCATTCACAGTCTTTTGGCAAAATACAATGTAATCATTGTAGTCACCTGGAGATGGAGAGGGTGTTTAACTCTTGTATCCAAGGGGTTAACGTTTATATTGACACAACTGTTATACATTTTTAGGGAAGCGTAAACCATGGAGTGGAATTTTGCTTTATGGGGTAAGACATCTGAGCCATGTATCTACAGTCTCGTTTTGTTGTTGTTGTTTTAAATCCAGAGCTATCATATATGTTTGACTTGTGATATAAAGTTATGACTAGTAAATGGTTTTAACCTGTACAGTGTACTCTAACCCTGCCAAAAAATGTCAAAGGAATGTACATTATTATTATAAGCTTACATATAGGATATATTACACAGTAGGTGCTAAAATCCCTTTGTTTTTACAATGTAACTTGACCCCTCAATATCAGAGAGTATGAGTTGCAGATTTAGTGTGGTTAGGGTGGTACTGGTTAGTTAGTGTGTTCAATTCCAGATTCAGTGTTCCAGGTTTGAGCCCTGTTGGGATCATTGTGCAGTGTGTTCTTGAGTAAAGAAACTGTTGCCTCATATTGCCCCTCTCAAACTAGAGTGTAAATGGTTGGGGCAACTGGTAATCTTTGAGGCAATTGTGTTAAAGTAGATTTGATCCCTGATACTGTTTGGCCAGTTCTTTCAGGATGTGCTTGTAATAGACTATCCGACTCAGTTGTTTTCAAAACTTTCCTCAGCCAGAGGACCACACTTGACAAGGCACTGTTGTTCTTGGATTCAAACCACGTACCATTTTACAAAGTATTGATCAATCTTCATTTTCTTGTTAGCCTCCTGGCACAGGAAAATCATATCTAGCAAAGGCTGTGGCAACTGAAGCAAACAACTCCACATTTATATCTGTGTCATCATCTGACTTGGTGTCCAAATGGCTTGGAGAAAGTGAAAGGTACAGTTTGAATTACTACTGTTGATATACACTCAGTTGTTATCTCTTTCTCAAGTATGCACAAACCCTTCTCCATTGTCCTTACATTGTGCAGTAGTCTTGTGATTGTGTGATGGTATTGCACCCAACCTTCCAATTGTGGACAAATTTGTTTTTTACAATAACTGTCTAATTTCTCATGCGCTGATTGGCTCATTTTTATCATCAATAAGAGTACAGACAGATAGAATTTTAATTTATGCAAGTTCAACTTTCAGCTGTCAAACTGTCAACTTTTTAACCAATGAGATTTTATGGACTTTTTTAAGTAGCCAATCAAAAAGCGAGAAAAGCTATTGACAGTGTTTGCATCATTTTGAATAAAATTCACTTACATGTATCTTTGTTTGTGGCAATTTTACGGTGTCTTTTCCCCTCATTTATTCCCAGCATTTGACCATTTTGGGGTCTTGTTATTGTAAAAAACAAATTGACATCAGTTTTTTTATGCATCTGTCCACTTATTGGTGACAAATTTTGTCCTAACATTGTGAAAGTTTACTGCAGAACCACTTGCTTGGGGTTCATGGTTCCATAGCCACCTTGAAAATGTTATGAAGCAATTTATCATCAATAAGAGGACAGACACATAAAAAACTGACATCAATTTGTTAATTGGAAGTACTCTGAAATGAGTTAATAAGTCATCTTCAGAAGTCTTTCCACACCCAAGGGTTGTGGGATTTCTTGTGGATGGAAAGATACTGTAGATAAAATCTATTTGAATTGTTTTGCAGGCTTGTAAAACAACTGTTTGAGCTAGCACGTGACAATAAACCAGCCATTATCTTCATTGATGAAGTGGATTCCTTGTGTGGCTCCAGAAGTGAAAATGAAAGTGAATCAGCAAGAAGAATAAAAACAGAGTTTCTGGTTCAAATGCAGGGTATGTTTGGTTTGTTTTGTGGAGTTGTGGTAAAAGCTCTGTGAAAATGCTTATCTTGGATGTAATAGCATATTTATTGAATACAAGAGGCAGCATATTACATTTTAAACACTGAGAAGACAGTTCAAATATTTTCGGTGAAACTTTAAGTGTTTGGATACTAAGGAGTAAACTGAGAAATAAAAGTGTTTAACCTTGATAAATGAATCAATTTTACTGAGTTTGAGAATGTCCTTGACTTGAAGTAAAAATTTACCAATAAGCAGGGGTTCCTAAGGCATACATGTATACACTGTAGACACGTATTCAAAATGAAGAAAACTCTCTTTACTTTGTGGCAAGCTGAACATGTCAAGCCATTGAAAACAACAATGAGCTGTTAAGAAACTAGGAAACAATACGTCAGCTCATTAATACTAACAAGGCATATGCCAGTACACTGTATACACAAATGTACACGCATACAATGTTTTTGCATTTTTGGCTGATGCAAATTATGCGGATCTTTTGGTTCACTGATATCTGAGCTGTATTTTATGTTTACAAAGCCTCATTTAAAATAGTTATTACTTCACAACCAAACAGAGTGTGTGTCTTATGGTTACTGTCCATTTAGTGCCTTCCTTCCAATGAGATGCCCTCCCACCTCCTCCCTCCTCCTCCCCCCCCCCCCTCAACCCTTCCACACCCTCCCCGCTCATTAGATTAACACTCAATGTATTCTGTTTCTTCACTTAAGGTGTTGGTGTTGACAATAAAGATGTACTTGTGTTAGGGGCCACTAACATTCCATGGACTCTCGATTCTGCCATCAGGAGAAGGTACAGAATCCATGATTTTTCAGTTTTAATTCATTAACTTCTGGTGATTTCACTCCTTCGTGCATATCATGACTTCGTTCACTCTCCTAAATCAAACCTTGAGTAATGTGCAAGGTGCTTCTAACTTTTAAATCTGTTGATGAAATCCCACTGTGTTTCCACCCAAATGAAAGCTATTGAGCAGTACATGTACTTTCAAGTGGTACACTTTACAGTATTCCACTGTATAATGTGGTTCTAACTTTCAAGTCTGTAGATGAAAGGTACATGTTCCCTTAGCTACATGTAATGTGTGACGATTTAAATGAAAGCTATTGAGCAGTACTTTCATGTGGTACTGTTTATTTTGCTGTACAAGGTGGTTATAACTTTAAAGTTTGTATAAAAAAAGCCCTAGTATGTGATCATTTAAGGGCCCATTAACCGATTTCTGCGCGCGCTCGCGCGTGTTGGTAAGGAGGTGAAATTTCACTTCCGGTTACTTACGTCAGCCTGAGCGCACAAAATAAAAATAACTCAATAACTTCCAAATTCGCTCAAATTTTAGATGTTTTTCTTTGTGTTTCACAAATTGCAAAGTAAAAAAAGTACAAGCAAAGACAAAAAAAGAGAAAGACAGAAAACCAAGAGCAATAGAAAGAGAAAAACTACCTCTGTGTGGCTTTGTTTGATCTTACCGAAGTGAGCTGGAAGGGTAAATTGCGCACGCGCTGATAGGGTAACTTCCAATATATATCGGGCGCACTTCCGGTTTCTTTAAATGCTAAAGGAAACGCGGTGTTTCCTTAAATCCAGCCTTTTTTGACGGATTTCGATTAAAACCAACGTTGGAAACATAGCTATGCATTCCTTGTTTTTTTCAGAAAATTACGAACTTTTTAATATTTTGAAATTCTCTCAAAATCTGACCTTTTAGAAATGAAACAAAATCGATGCATAGCGTAATGAGGATTTAAATTAAAATATTAAATCAATGAAAAAAATTCCGATAAAGTAATTTGCCTGGGAGCCTTTGCGTTTTTTCAGTATTAGTCACATGACCATGGGCGTGGCCTGATGACGTCATCACTAGTGTTGCTGGTCATGAAAAAGTTAAAACACATGAAATAACTCTGAAGTGACTAAAAATGACGAGGTTATATGAGAATAAATTTTCCCTAGCAACGGCTCGAAAAGATCGGTTAATGGGCCCTTAAACTAAGCTATTCGGATTCTTTCTTTTGATACTGTTTAATGTGGGTGCACAGACGATGAGTTATGCTTTCTACATATAGCTTATAATACTCACCATGTCTAATTTATTTTCTTGAACTCTCTGGGGAGAAGTTTACTTTAAACAAAGACTTCTTCAGAGTTGTTTGGGTCTTTCATTACGGATTAAAATATGTTAGAAATAAACATCTGCTGTGGATTGAAGTATCAAAATCTTGAAAATGTTTTGTAGATTTGAGAAGAGGATCTACATTCCCTTACCGGAAGCATCAGCAAGAGTGAAGATGTTTGAACTGCACATGGGAAACATCAAGCATTGTATACAGTCAACACAGTACAGAGAACTAGCAGAGAAAACTGACGGGTTAGTCTAGTTCCAAGTTGATGGATTTCTGTGTGTGTTGATCAATTGTCATTGGCAGGCACTTCTTGCCTCGTCTAATGGTCAGTTATTAATTGTGCCCATGTCTTGTTTTGGCATCAGGTATTCTGGCGCAGATATCAGTATAGTAGTACGTGACGCCATGATGCAGCCGGTCAGAAAAGTTCAACAAGCAACGCATTTTAAAATGGTTTGTATAATCATATCTTATACAGTACATGCATATCCTAATTCTGATCAACTGCCCGTCTGCTGTTTGTTTTGCTTGATGGCAAAATAATATAGGTGCACAGCTGTAGCCGCGAAAGGAATGGGGAGGAGAGGTCCCTTCTTTCTCTTACTCCCTGCAAACTGATGAGAGTGTTTGTTGCTGTTGTTGTTGTTGTTTTTAACCTAACATCAATTCAGTCCTGGAGACATCATTGGAAATCTATTGAAACTGTCCGGGAGAAGTTCGTTAAGATTCTTATTATCAAATTTTGTTATCCAAAGTCTTCGGAAATCCCACACATATTTGGCGAGACTTTGAGGTCTTCGCGAAGCTGCCAAGTTTTTTGATTTCTTCAGGTGTTTGGTTTGGTGGCGTGATTATACCGATGTGCCTTTCAAACTGCAGACGTTTTTTTGCACCACCAGTGTCCAACTCCAAAGCAGTGTCCTTTCTCTGGTAGTGTGATTTGTGAAATAGATTCTTAATCACGTGACCTAATTCTTCAAAAAATGAGTCCTTGGAAGCAAGCTGAAAAACGCCAGGAATTCCGCAAAATTTGGATTTTAAGTTTTTTTGTTAAGTAATACAGCCTATTGCTCACTAAGTTTCTTTTCGTTCTGTGTCTGATGTGCACTGACTATAAGATGTTGTTTCGCGGGTGAAATAAAACCACTTAGGGACCGTTCATTTTTTATGAGGGAGGGGGGGCTGGTGGGATTTGGGAAGCACCATTTAAAAATCGCATGACCCCCCCTCAGCTTACCAATTTTTTCACATGGCCCCCCCTTATAGCGGTCATTTTTTGGGATGACCCCCCCCCCAAAAAAAAAATTGAACAAACAATATTTAGATTTCAACTTTTTTAATATTTCTCTATTATCCCCCTACTTCACGTTATTGTGCTCACTATGAAGACAATATTTACAATCTCTATACGACAGAGAGCTGTTGTTTAAAAAACAAATCAAAAGAAAGAGAAGTCAATTTCGGATCTCCTAGTTATGGCTCGCCCTGAGCGTGTGGCATTTGGCCTCTCATTGGCATCTTCCTCATCTGAATTGATGAATGCAAGAATGACGTCTCTTGTGTCATCTTCTCCCCCAGAGTCAATGGCATCACTGTCATACTCATCATTGTCACTTTCATCCGTTTCACTGCTGTCAGCACTTGCCCTGTTGTCATTTTGTGTCAATGTCCTGGCATTTCTCAGTGTTGGTTGGCCAGCTCTGAGAGGACTCTTCTGCTACAAGCATGAATGTCTTACAATTGCCTTTACTTTCTCACTCTTGCTGCTTTTCAAATGCTGCTTCAGCCCGTGGTGGTTTGAGTACTTGTTTAGTTCTGGAACACGTAGCTTTTTAAGCTTGGTTAGATCTTCGCACAACTCAGTCCAAGGATAATCCTCCTTCCTACTTAACTTTGCCTTTTCTTCTGCTCTCTTTTTCCTTTTAAATTCCAGCACTTCAAGATGCTGAAGATAATCCACCACAAACTTCGATTTGACAATAAACTTATCTGCAAATAGAGCAACGCTCTCTGGGTCAGATAAAACCAGCCTGCCACTTCCATGCTCTTTCTTCTTTATATTGTTAATCCAATCGGGGAAAGAGCGCATTACTACATGAGCATCATGAAAGAGGCTCGTTCCAAAATGCGCAATAATGGCGAAAGCGACGAGTCGTTTAAGAAAAGGTTTACAGCTGAACGATGCAGGCAGTTTGACATCTTACATGCAAAAGAAGCAATTTTTCTAGGTGCGGATGGCTGTTCAGAAAGGGCGACTGAGTTTTTCATGCAAGGGTACCAGTTGAAGCCCATTGATGGAAGAAAACTGAACTTCTCCATCAAAGAGCACAGAGCAATGGTGGAAAAGTTGAATGTCATATTGAAAGATGTAAAGGAACACGATTCCACACTCTTTCAGTCCCATGGGCTTGCTTTAAAGCAGGGCGAAGAATTTGCCCACAGTTTAAATGTAAAACAGATCAAATGTACAGAAGCTAAGTTGACGAAGGTCACGCAGGACATGGAAGAACTAGAAAATGAGAAGAGCAATTATAACAGCATATTCAAAGGCATACTCAAACAGCACATCAACAAAAGGAGAAGGAAAAAAGAAAACCGCAGAAAGTCTAATGAAAGAAAGAAGAAGCGGACTGAAAACAACGTCCAACGAGTTTATGGAATCTGTGTTGAAAACCCGCTAGGAAATGATCTTCCAGAATGCCTTGTGTACCCTCCTAGAACGGCCGTCCCGGAAGAGTGTCTTAAAGTCACGTCGATATTTAGAAGAGATGGGCCATACATCGCACAGCTCTTGGAAGGGAATTATTTCACCGATGCTGCAAGCAGCAGAATCACCACCAACCTTGAGCGGAAAGTCAGAGATTATGTTTACACCTTCATGTACCCTGAAGAGTACACTCTGACGGAAAGCATTGCTGCTTCTTGCAGCATTGGTGAAAGAGACTCCCATAACAGCACAAGCGGCGACGAAGAACTCGACGACAGCGGAGATGAAGATGAGTGCCAGTGAAAGTTGCATTCGAAAATAACAGTGTTAAATACCTCTTTTCAGTAGCTACAAATGCTTTTTGTCGCCAAACGTTTTTTTAAAGCAGAAGGAAAGTTTGTAATAAATTTATATCCTTCCTTCTATGTTTATTCTATAGCAATTTTTTTGATATTCAAACATTATGCCATTTTAAAGTTTTACTAAAATATTTCACGTGACCCCCCCTTTTTCCCTTATTTTTTTGGGATGGCCCCCCCTCGAAGGCCATTTTTTTTCGCATGGCCCCCCCCCCAAATCCCACCAGCCCCCCCTACCTTATAAAAAATGAATGGTCCCTTAACTATACCTGTCAAATAGCTAAAGTGTTAGGTCAAACTGAGGCAGTATTGAATGTTGAGCGAGCCTGTTGGTTTTCTTGTCTTGTCAGGTGAGGGGACCCTCTCCACAAGACCCAGACCTCATACTGGATGATCTATTAACTCCGTGTTCACCAGGTAGGAGCGGTGTCCTGCATTGAAAGCGTAAATCAGATTAAATCCTGAATGTACGCATTGCTTGCCTATGCTCTGTAGACGGCAGAACAGCGAGTGTCAGTTGCTCTAGAACGTTGATGATCAATCCCTTCAAGCGCACAAGCAATGCTGGTAATACTGATTTTCCAGTGGTTATCTGTCGTAGAGATGATTGCGTGTCTGATTTTGGGGGCCACTAGCGCTTTGTTGGACAAAGTGAACTGATTACGTAATCCCTAATCGGATTCTGTGTGATAAATATCGGAACTTATCACATGACTGACAAATTTTTTTAATTGTGATTGACTGATAGCAGGCCAATTTATCTTTAATTTTTAATCTGCACTGCGCGTTAAAGCGCGCGTGTTCGCAATTTTCTCAGCCATATGCAGTAATAAATAAGTAATCGTCTGATAGCTTGTGCAATTAGGATCCACACTATACATGAATGATATCGCAAAATTCTCTCAAATTGCGCACACCTGAAGGCTCGTGTAATTTTGGGAGAATTTTCAAGTAATATATCATACCATAGTGATCATACACGGGAGACCGTCTTTCATCGGGATATCCAAACACAGGGAAGAGGAAACACTCTCTGGAGTGTTTGATATATCTTCTCAATCGAAACGAAAAGCAAGGAGTAAACAGACAAGTAAAATCTATGCTAATTGAGACCGAGTATCCAAACCTCCTTCATGGTTTTGATTTTCTTTGTTTTAACTTGATTATTTATTAATGAGTTTGAGAATTATCTCGCGTAACTGTGTGAATGCTTGGATAGCACCATTCAGTAGATAAATTGCTATCCAGGGGATAAACGTTGAGGAGACAAACCGCGCTATCCATGGGATAGTGATTTGTTCATTGGATAGCGGTATCCATGCTTTGAACAACCGGGCCTGTTCGACAAAAGTAAACCAACATTGCTGGGACTCTCTCGGTCGATGCATAATCCTTAAATCAAAATCTTGACGAAAATTTCTTTTCTCTTTTGTAGGGGAACCCGGAGCGCAGGAAATGACGTGGATGCAGGTGCCAGGAGACAAGTTACTAGAACCTGTCGTTAATTTGGTAATCAAGCATTTCTTCTTATCTAACTGTAGCAACCTGACAGACACTTTTTTATTTCCGTTCTCGTCCTTACACGCGACACTCTTCGGAGATTTACATTGTACAGATCCTCTTGCAGGAAGAAAAAGTGCATCATGTAACGTGTTGACTGTGTTTTTTTTGTTTGTTTGTTTGTTTTATGAATCACAGTAATGGAGTGTCAATGCAGAGTTTTTGTCCTTATTTGTAGAGTAATAGAAGTTTACACAGACTGATAAAAACATTGAGGTAGTTTGGGAGAAACTATTCAAAGCTAGGTAGACTTTTGAACGCTTCCAAACTTTTTCTCTGTACTTGCATTCAGTTTTGTCAACAAGCATATCACTTTCTATTTCTTACATCAATTGCCTAGTGTTCAAAGAGTGTTACTCAAGCCTGCCGACCTAGCACAACAGTTTCTTTGGAAGCCATTCTTTCTTTTTCCTTATAATGTTGAGATTGTTCTCATTGCATCTTTTTGTAGACGGACATGCTGCGATCATTGGCGACTTCCAAACCTACAGTGAATTCTGCAGACCTGAAAAAGTTCGAGGACTTCACCAGAGATTTTGGGCAGGAAGGATAGAGAAAGGGAGTCTGGAAACCAATGCCGCTCTCTCTTGTTTATTTCTTCGGCTCCAAAAATAATGAAACTAATCATAATTTGTCTTCTGAATAGCTGATTGTATGTCAATGTAAACTATGAAGATAATTTCTGTTTTTGCCTCTTCCGTCTTGTGAATGAAGAGATTTACATTTAATGCAAGAACGCTTTTACTGTAGAAATATGTTTAGTATTGTTAGTCGCGAAAAGTAGACGTAGTTTCTAAGTTAGAAAGTTCCACAGAAACGGTGAGCCAACCACAACGGTAGCAATAAAAACGAGAACTTCACGAAACAAAACATGGACCGTCAATTGCTTTGCACGTGCGTTGTAAATCTTGGTACATTTTTCGACCGTCCTCTAGAAAACTGCAACATGAAATTGACCAAATTCTGTGTAGTGTGGAACGCGTCAACCGTGACAATAAATTTTTCATGTTTCCAGTTTGATTTCAGCAGTGCGTTTATAGATTCATTTGGAGATTAGTGCTGACGGCAATAGCTAGACACGCTAAATTTAGATGGTCGAGTAAAGTATTTTACACTATACAACAACACATTCAAACACTCACGTGGCCAGCAGTCATGCAAACTTATTGGACCAATGGTATGGGGATATTGTGTGGCACGATATTGTGAAAATTTTGAACGACATTTTATAGTGTTAAACTACATATGAGGCTAAAGGCTCTTGAAAGTGTCAAATAGTAGCTGGTTTACTAAACGTTTCGGGCTTAGCCCTTCTTCAGTCTGAAACGTTTAATAAACCAGCTACTATTTGGCACTGTAAAGAACCCTCGGCCTCACGTTTAGTTTATCGTCATAGTGTCACACATAATATGAGTTTTTTCTTCTTTTTTTTTTTTTGTTCATTTCTACTGATTTTATATTGTTCCTTTCTTGCCCCTATGATTGAAGTAACTTGGACGGCTTGAGCTACTCCAGTTTGGGAAGTTTCCAATATAGCTACCAACTTTTCTACTACTACCTGAAAGTAATGTTCACTCCGACCCACAATTAATATTTTCTTCTTTAGTAAACGACACATTTGTATGGCGTTAGAAAACTACCCAAACAACACCCGTTTGCTCGGCCGTTGTTATGTATAAGATGCTGTTTTTGAAACAACATATAATGCACCAAACATGACGTCACGTGTAAACGGTATTCAGTATAGGTCTAAAATGAACCTTTATTTTTATCTTATCCTGGCAGTCTTTAATGTTGTACAGATATAACTTAGGCCACCCAATGTTTCAATAAATCAGTAAACTGTTACAAGACGAGTTCTGCTTTCACTGGATGGTTTTTCTTCCTTTCATTTTTGCCTACAAAGAATTCATATGCTACGCTTTGGACACATAAAACTGTTTCATTCGTGACCTTTTGTTAGTAGTTACTTTGCAGCAAAAGAAAAATTTGACAACAAACATATAAACTCGAAATTGCACAAACCGAATTAGCGCGGCGGAACGAGCAAGAATATAAATAAGCCTCTCGCTCGCACAAGTGCCTCACAACTCTAGTGGTAATTCAGAAAATGCTTCAAAGTCTGGTTACAGGAAGAGTTGTTAGTGCATGATAGGAGAGTTACCCTGTATATATCCCGCGCCATTTTGAGCGTATATAATGAAAAATGGTAAGTTGCTTGGTTCGGTCGTCGAGGATAACCTTCTCCATCAGTGCTACTCGTCTTAAAATTTCGTTGACGAGTAGCCCTCCGTTTCACCGACCACGTGACCAAAAGAAACGGAGGTTCTGGGGACGAGAATGGGATGACCCTCAAGGTTTTGAGCGCGTTCGATATGCCCTGACTTGCCCCTCCTCGACGAGCCAAAATATAGTGTCTGGAGGGGAAAACGAAGGCTTGCCCCTCCGTCCCTCGAAGTGAATGACCCACCAGCTAATGTCACCCCAGTTCCCGAGCCGACTTTTTCACATCTCGTATGAACAGTTCGCTGTTTTTTTCTTGTTTTTTTTGTTTTTTTTTTTACAAAGAAATGGCTGAAATGCGAAATGGTTCCCCGCTCGGGTTGCCCGGTATGGTGGGTTACCCTACGACTAGGAATAACATGTCTGCATTTAAAGGCCCTGCCCTCTATTCAGTCTCTCTAAGTACTTGTAAAGCATGCATGCATGTCAAACATGCATTAACAGATAATGCTGCACGCTAAATTTAACTTACTGAAGGCGCTTATTACACTTGACTACCTCAACTGAAAGCGGCAAAAGAAATTGATTGTCGAAGCGTCGTGCCACATTATCTCAGAGAAAAAACTTTTCATTGTGAACATGGGTGGGGCATTTTCACTCCTTTCTAAGCCCTGCCGTTGGAATTCGTATACTAAACGTCGCCACACCTTTGGGCATTGACTTGAACTTCCTGAAAACAAATGCCTGAGAAATATCCAGAGGGATGATTGGTCTTAAAATTGACAGAGCTATTGTGCGTCTATCAAAAAAAACTTAAGGTGTCATCCTCACAAAGTCCAACCACGTACTTCCTTTGTTCGGCACGTATGCTCCCTTTATGGAGTTCTTTTATGATAGTCTTTGAGAGTGTACTGACAGATATTTCAGTACATAATAGCATAGAAAACAAAATATATTTATATGCTTCGAATTTTAATAAAACAACGATGTTATAGCTTTGATCGTGGCTGGTTTTGTTGAAGGTGAAGATTGTGACAGCCGGCGCCATGTTGCCAAGTTGTGCAAGTTATCGTCTCGGTCCCCTTTAGTTGACGAGAAAGTCTTTAATAAATGGCACTACAACTAGACTTGAAGACTGCATTCTAAAAATTCAACTCAACCACGATTAAACGTGCCTTTTTAACGCAAATTCCATCATGAATTTGGTAGAGAAGATCCAACGGCGTCTTTTCGAATTGCCCACCTGAATAAGTGGGGTTTTATCAGTTTGGCTGTGCAACTTTAGACTATTAAGAAATGTAACTCATTTAAAACTAATGTTCACATTGATTTACGGAAGTAGGCGAAGAATTGTTCTGCACCAAAGGAATATTAAAGTACAACGAGTTTACTAAATTTACAAACGACTTGAGTTCTCCAGGAAGAGCTTTTTCACATAATAAATCTTTAAATACTTGAAAACATCAAAAAAGATCTGAAACCTAACCACTAAGACAACATGAGCCCGAAGAGAGAAGGATATCATAAAAGCTTTAACACTTTCTAAACTACTTCAATAAACTTTTAACGTTTTGGTATCCCCTGTTCTGGACTTCCAAACGATGCCAACAGCGAAGCAGCCCCCGCGGACGAAGTATGACCAAATCTACAAGAGTTGCTCTCCGTCCTCGGAGAATAGCCACAGTACTTCACAAAAGCGCTGTTATCGGACACCGTGAAACCAGGGCTGGTTGGCGGCTCGATCGGGCAGGAAGACACGGGTTGTTCAGGCCGCCAGTTGTTGTAAGAAGGTAAGCCCGAGAACACATCTCTAGTGTTCCACTGAAACTGGAAAGGAGTTGGCATGTAAGCGCCACAATTGAAAGACTGCTGCCTAGGAACGCTGAACTGTGAATGCAAAATGTTGGACACGCTCTGGATCAAGCCTCCGTTTCGTCCACTGCGATTCATAACGGCTAATTCTTTTTCGTCCTCGAGGCTTCTGTGTTCGTTGGTGAGCGCCGGTGATTCGGTTTTCACAGCGGCGAGCGAAAAATTCACTGCAAATTCATCAAAACAACACGTTAATTGAACTATACTGCAGTACAAGGAAAACCATTAAATGTAATACAGAAAACAATGGAGTGCAGTTAAGAAACGTTTCCCCAATGCATTAAAACAATTACGAAGTTTAACAAGAACAGTATGTTTACGCAAACTTCAAATAAACAAGTGAGAACTATACAACTTGAAACAAGTTTACCAAAACTGCGTAAACATTGTTAAGCTTTTGTAAACCAAAATATCCCTTTAAAATGAAAGCCGCGCTAAGTCTGCAACGTTTTAACAGTTGACCGGAAAAGAAGATCAAATGGAAGAGTAGAATAAGATTCACGTTCAGAGAAGAACAACAATCATTAGCTTACATTTCACTTTTCTTACCTCGCCCTGGTTCGACGGGTGTAATGCAGTTAGAACGACCTCGCTCAATATCTCTCATCTGTTTTCTCCGAAGACGAACTTGCTTTCTCATTACAACTCTTCTTTGCCTTCCCTTAACGCATGGCTGGCAGTCACAGCTCGAGAAAGGACATTGATGTTTGTGTCCCTTGGAGTTAGTTCGTACTCCGTGATTTCTACAAAGAGTACAACAAGGCTTTCGTTCCTTTCTGATGTTCATTAATTTTTCAATAGAAGACTCCTCCATGATATTGAATCTTTGTTCAAGTCCGAAGGTAGACGCTGGTGTGACTTTTTTTCGCTCAAGGTGACGCCCTGTGATCTAGAAATCTTGACGACACAAGCGACATAAATCTTGCAGCGGCGCCAGGGTTCGCCAGGGGCGGCGCTTATAAAATTACTTACTGGCATATGTCAGTCTGTCAGTCTGAAGTCAAAATGTCGAATATGATTGGCCCAAACAGCTTGTTCCCGTGTGCAGCACGTGCTATATGTACGAGTGCACTTTTCTGTTTTTTTGCACAGCGACACGGTTTAATTTTTTAAGCCTCTTTTTAACCAGCACAACCTCATAGCCTGTTTTTTAAAATGTATATAACTTAGATCCCGTCCACTTTACTATACGCCGGGTAAATTTGAAAACGCAGCTTTATTCCTACGATTAGAGCCACTGTCCACACTAATACGTCAAGAAAACGGAGCTTTTTGAAAACGCTCTTCAAACGGATATAACGCGCGCTCTGATTGACTATTTATAGGGCATTATCCTCCCATAATGCCCATGGGTCGATGACGGGCCTGCAAAAACAAAGCAAAAACCATATACGGCAAGGTCTCGGTTTGAGATTATCCCGTAAATACCTCACTCTAGGTCAATTGGTGGTTTTCAGTGTCACGCCATAAAAAATAGATCTAAATAAAAATCAAAACCGTTCAACAGATAAAGTCCAGAATCCGAGATAAAAAAGAAGGCAAATATTCCAAGACTCTCGCCAAGATTCAGGTCACAACAATTTTTCTTATCCAAGATATGCGAAAAAACTTTTTACCTAAATTTATAAAGATTTGTATTGAGACGCCATGCTGGTGCCCATCAGGATGGGCACCAACATGGCGGCCGGAAACCAACAGAAACATCTGTCACTGAGTTTTGCAACAAAAGGGTGAATTTATCCCTCGAGGAACTCAAAAAAATTAAAACAAGAATTGTTCAGATAGCCAAATTCCCCGCAATAAGTCACTTTTTTAACCAACATGAGAGCTCTCTTCGCCGTCATGTAAATGCCGCGTCACGCAAAAGCTTAGAAATTCGCAAAACCAAGAACCCATTCGGAGCAAAAATTCTAGGAATATTAGTTTTCAGCTGCTCTGAAAAGTAAAATCTCAGGAAGATCAATAGTTTTGTAGTTTGAATTTTAGTGACGTCATGTGAAAAGTGGCAATAAGTAGTTACTAATGCGGATTTGACGAGGCACAGTCAACTCTTGTTATAGCGGATACCCTCAGGACTGTCCAGGGCGTTTTTTGGCCTTTTTCCCCCCTGGGACTATCACTTGATGTCCGTTATAGAAAGTCCGCAATAGCAGGGTGTGATGAAAATGACCCAATTTTTAGTTTTAAAGTGTCACATACAACAAAAACTGCTGTACTCTTTCAAGATTTCCAATTTCTTTTAATTTGTAGTACACGTTTACTTGGATACGTACATAATCATATAATGTACAGGTGAAAACAGTGCAAACTAGTAAACAGTCCAAGACTGCAGGCCCCAGTTGTTCGAAAGGTGGATAACACTATCCACCGGATAAATCACTATCCAGCGGATAAGTGTTAACAAAACAAACCACGCTATGAAAATTAGTTCGGGAACAAAGGAAAAGTTCACATATTTCTTTCTAGTTTCGACCGGGGATGTAGCTTCTGTCACTATGTCTCTGTCAATTCAAAGCCCTCTCACCCCACCCCCCGGGCATTTAAACAGGTTGTAGGTCCCCACCATGGGGCATTTGCGCGCAAAGGGATACCGGGGGTGGGCCAAGAATTATAAACCGGTACTTTTTAAAAACTAAAGCCTTCTTTATCAAACATCAAAAGGATTAACCCTACGTAAAGAACATAGATTACCCCAACACCACCCCAAAAATTCGTGTTGGTCTTCCATGAGCGAGAGAATCGAGGCGAGAAGCGAGTAAGCGCAAAAGTCCGTTAGTGATTTATTCTCCCAAAATAAAGCTCAAGAAAAAGCCTTTAGACCGAAAAAGTTGGGGTTAAGGGGGAATTTCAATGCTCAGTTGGTCTAGTGCTCACCACACAGTCAAAGGAAAAGACAATTCATTCAGTCACTTGTGATTTATTTTGTCCTGAATTTGTAATATCATCATCGACCTAAACATGCTCACTATAAGTTTGCTAGACGTTTTCGCAGACATAATCTGGCTCGCTACGCCAAGAAGTCTACAAGCTTCCCTGAAAAATAAAGATTTCGGTCTACAACTGCTTAGAATCGTAAATGTTTTCTTTAATTAAGAAATAATTTCTTTCACATCGCGTGTATAGTTTTCCAAGCTGTCTAATAGAGTTCTTCATTCGCATTTTTTCGCCATTCGCATTTTTTCGCCATTCGCATTTCACTAGCCTTTTCCTGCCATGGAATAATATCAGGAGAGAACAGCGCGGGCTCCGATCCACACTACAGTAAAATGGGAACTTTATTCAACACTCACCGACAAAATCCGAGATAAGCCTGGGAACGAGGTTAGATCTACACTGTAATATTCATTGACGCATGAGTTCAAGACTTTTCCGTTCTACTGTACAGAAATAATTGAAAGTGAAATGCGAATGGCTCTTTGATCTAATGACACGCTTTAGCTTACTAGTTACTGTTTACTCACCCAAGTTGAATTTATCTTATGAGAACAGAACTTATACGAAAATCAAAGCTTACAAACCTCTTCCTCTGCACGCTCAATTCCGCTCCTGCTTGAGAGCGTCCGAGATTCGACCCGGATAATTCCAGTGATGATGTAACTCCAAAGAGACCCGTATGTTGCCGGTGATTGGCTATTGTTCGGTTTTGAATTTTCGCACGCAAGTTACAGCCAATCAAAGACACTGCACGGACCTTGCAAAAGTACGTCATCAGAATGGAATTTTTCGAAGTCGAATCTGAGATTGCGCAAAGAGAGACGTCTGTTTCACAAGACACGGTCTGTGACAGCAAAATCATTTAAACAATTCTTCGCGCTGAAATGGCTATAATTATTATAAGTCTCACTTAATTCATAGTATATTTCGTAGTTGTTGAAGTAAGAATCTCAAAAAGTCAGTTGTAAATAAAATGCGGTGTTAGTGTCATAGCATTTGAAAGGCTTATTCATGAGTAAAAACATCAACAGTGATAATCCATTATGAAGAAATGTAAACTACCCATGGCATTGCTTTCTTCAATTTTCCCTATCGAGTTGTAAATACAACTGCAAAGGGTATAGACTAATACATGTACAAACCAAACTTTCACAAGCAAATGGTTTCAATTCACTTCAATGTAATGTAATTACAATTTCTTTGATCAAAGTCATAAAGACAAAGTGGATGTCTCGTGAATTCAGAAAATGGGAATGTAGTTGTCAATTTTCGACTTGTTCCTCTGTGCAATGCATTCAGCAATCCATACAATATTCCGGCATTCCTGTTCCTTAAGCTTGACGTAAGCGTAAAACACTCCAAGATGGAACTGCTGTTGAAACGCGAGCGTGTTCATCTTAACCTGGAACAAAAAACAACAGCCTCAGTAAGATACATAATGCCTTTGTTCCCAATACTGATCAGAAAAAAAAATGATAATATTATAATACTATCAGAGTCGAGAGAAACGGTATCCCTGGCCCCATAAGTTGAAATTCTTTCAGGTGAGATTTCCTCATCAGACAATGCATTCTCCCAAACTACTGTATACTCATATAAATTATGCCGGCATTTCAATTTGATTGAGTCTTGAACATGCTTCCTTAATGCTTGGTTTCAGTACAAAAATAATAATTCAGAAAAAGTGTTCCTTCTAATATTGGTCACATTTACATATGTACTTCCTTATAGACTTGACTAGAGGTTAATAATGACTACATAAATATATGTACCTCATGTTCGAAGAACTTATCCTCAAGAGTCTTTTCACCGGGGTTTGTGCCAGCTCCTTCAAAGAGAGACTTATAATCCTATGAGAAGACCAAATATCTAGAATTCGTTTTATTGTATAAGTGTTGACAAATAAATACACACGATATTCTGACACATCAGAAAGTCCAATAAACCTTTAAACAACACTGTAAATAATTTTTAGCACAAACATCCTTGGCAACATGAACGCCTAAACTTTGAAATGTGAGATTGTCATGATCCAGTTACATTATATTTCACGGGCTTAATCTTGATTCTCCAAAAATTCACTTCTATCCCATTTGTTTCCTTATTAAAGATGAACACCTTGTTCTCTCAAAATTAGCCCCTCTTAGTCTAATAACTTTGCACGTTATGTCAATAGAAAGCCAAGCCACATGGAAATGTTTGCAGAAAACTAATTTAGGTTCTTTTTGGTAAAGGGCATTTGATTTACTAAACGCAGTTAGAAGATGACTGATTCATGTCAGTACAGCAGAAAAATTTCTGGGGCACCATGTACATTGTAGGTCAGAAAGTTTGCACACTAAGAAGCTTGAAAAAGTATTTCTCTCTAAACTGTGCTTGTCAAGTTGAACATCTGTGGATGGAAACAGTACTCAATGCTTCAAATAAACACAGAAATAATAGCAAAAGAACCTACGGAGTAGTAATCAGCCACAGCTCTGACTTGTTCATAATCATCTGCCTTGGCCAGTCTAGACAATCCCTCTGGGTATAGCTTGCCACACTTGGGATACAGCTTATTGCGATCATCTTTGCCAAGCTCGGTGCCAAAGGAGTTGATGGTGATGATGAAAGCTCTACGATCAGCCTCAAACTAAGTAATGTGGAATAAATCAAAATTATCATGAAAGTACTTCCGGAAAAGAAATGTCTTGATAGGTACATTCCTTACAGAAAAATTGATCATAGTCTGCTCACAGCCACTTCTTTTGTTTTGTTGGCCTTTTTTGGTTATGTAAACCTGCGAGTGAAAGGGACACACAAGAGGAAGCACAGAATCCCAGCCCCTTGCATTCTCGTTCCTTCAGTAATACACAGTTTCCAACCGTATGAACATGCTCTCGACGATAACATAATACTAACTGTAACTCAAAATTCAAGGTTTTGTTCTGAATCTACTTTTTAACCACTATCTTCTGTTCTAGATTTTATATTATACAGAAAATCAGTCTGCGAAGGACTTAGTTTTGCTTTTGAGGTTCCTTGCAAAATTGAGTCTCCTAATTTATGATGAATATCCAAATCTGGATATTATTTTTTTCAAAACAATCCAAGGGATCTCTGTTGACTCAGAATTTAAGGTGGCTCCATGGGGTAATCATTTATGGCGTTGCGCGCGCAAGTGTTACGTTTTGGATGCTGTTTTTGCGTTCGCTTTCACACCCAGTCCTTTCAAACATGTAATAACGAATGATTAAATAGTGTTTTGCCATCGTCTCTGTTAAAAGTTTGAACTTTAGTCTTGAATTATAAATGCCCAAACAAATGTGTTTTTTACCGTTTGTGTGGCTTTATTTGTGATTTTCTTGAATTTTCTTCGGTGAAATCTTCCAAAATTTTTACAACACATCGCTTCCAACGGGATACGAATTTTAAACACAAAAAAAGTTGGGCTTTTAAAGGCAGTTTTTTCGATTTTTTCAAATTTATGTCCTTTACCAGTGCAAAAAATCCGGTCTTATAGATTTCCCTGAAAAACGAGCTCTGACTAAAGTAAAATATTTTCTACCAATCTGCCAAATTTTATGGAATTTCACCGAAGGAAACGCGAGAAAATTCACTGTCAGTTTTGCTTTTTGTGCTCATGTCGACGTAATAAAATATCCAAAAACACTGACGTTTTCCTTCGAGCGCGCGCAGATTACTTGAGCTTTCGTCCTAAGCGCGCGTGCGATCGTAAAACTATAGGGAGCCACCTTAAGGTCATTCCCCAGTATTGCATCACGCATCCTTACTGCGCATAATTTATGGCGTCATTGGCACGCGTTCGTCCACGCGCACATTGAAAACATGGCGGATTTGCCTTGATATTGAGTTCTGTCAGTTGAAAAATGGCTATAGCTCAATAACGAGCATGGACACCCCAAATATTTTACCAGTCATTTTAATCAACTAATCATCAGCTTTGCATGAGAAAAGACTGATCTGATTTCTATGTTGAAAATTGAATAAATAAGGAAAATAGCAGCTGCACTGTAGTCTTTTCTATTTTGCAATTTGATAGCTGTGGGAAGCAATTTGGTTTCAATATTTTAACAAGGATTCAGCTGTCTGTCAAAATCAAACTTAAAAGGTTTATTTCTGTCCCACACAAGTATTGACTTTAGTTTGAGGAGTGTTTTCATGAGTCTGGGCTCACAAAGAGTTTATAATAACTTGGAATGCGTTCTTGTAAAAAGCATTAAATAACGCTAAAATGGGACATATTCAATGCCTCACTGCTCCTTAATGAACACGGGCACCCCCCTTTTTTTAATTTATAATTTAAGTTCTCATATGATAAATATTCAGTGGACAAAGTTTGAACAAAAATCTATGTGCAGTTTTATTTCAGGGGAATTACCTTAAGACAACTTGCCTGTCTGGCCACCACAACTGAATTTATTTTTTTTTAACCCTGTTAGTCACAAGCAGGAATTCTCTGCAGGTTTGTTACTGGTACATTACATATACATGTATTATCTTTGAGATATTATTGCAAAATAGGCCTAGTCTCTCCACCTTTCTCATAACAAGTTGTGGGAATGAAGGGGGTGATGATCTTAGAAGAGACACTATGACTAAAAATCAGATTCTCTCAAGCAGAATTAATGAAAATGTATGTAAACATCCTGAGAATTGAGATGCAGATCACGGAATTAACAAATACACAATACTACAGCAGACTCACTTGCAGAATTGGACACATCACATCAGCAGTGGTTCCACCTAAATCTTCACAAAACTTGTAGAAGCCCTCAAGGTATGCCTGATGGGGCAAGTGTGAGTCAGAGGAGACATTCTTTAAAATTGATCCTTGGCATAGTTAACCCCCTCCTTAGGTTTTCAAGTTCACTTGAAAACAAATTATAAGTCTCAAATTACATGTATGATGTAATAGTCAAAACAAATAAAATTTATCACTTCAGTACAGAACAGTTTTGATCTTCAAAGACTAAAAGGATGGTTTTTTGGGGGCTCAGAGCATGTGTAAGCTATAATGTTAACCAATTGGAATTACAATAAAGCGATAATTTATAACCAATTATTGGATGAGGTTTTCTGGGATATCTAGAATAATCCAGGGCAAGGTAAGTGTTATCAGCCAAATCAGAAGGCTAAAGCTGATTAGACTTATATGTACCAAGACCTTGATTACTTTGGACATCACAAAAAAACTGAATTCACTAACTATTGATTTGTTATGCACTGTTGCAAAGAATGTAGAACATAACGTACATTAAGCTGTGATTAAATCTAAGCACTGTAAAAGGAGGTTTCATTTGATGTTTTCTTTGGTGTTCATTGAACACGCTGACTGACCTTGTATAATGTGTTTCTGATTATTTCAATATTCATCTCATCCAAGTCCTGCTCTGATATGCATTCCACAAAAAATGGAGCTGCAAACAATACAGTATTCTTGGATTTAATACTACCGTTAATTCTCTATCAAAACATTATTCTTCTAGCTACAGCTGTATGACATTCAAGCAATCATATTATGTATCTTGTTAGGGAGGAGTGGTGACCTCATGGTTAGTGCGCTCGACTCCCGATCAAGGGGTCCTGGTCGGTGTCATTGCATTGTGTTCTTGGGCAAGACCCTTTACTCTCACAGTGCCTCTCTCCACCCAGGTGTATAAATGGGTGCTGGTAAATTTAATGCCGGGGGAAACTGTGCTATGAACTAGCATCCCATCTAGGGGGGGAGTAGAAATACTCCTAGTCGCTTCTACTACAGAAACCAGGATAAGCTCTGGCCTGATGGGCCACTTGGCTTGTAAGCAGACTTAACCATGACAAACAAGCAATCATGTTCAAGTTCTGTCTGTTCTCACCTAAAGGAGTGTCAATCATCACGGCATTGTACAGCTCCGCTGGAGTGGATGCAATATTAATGGAAGCCATCTCCTCAAAACTTCCAAGAGGATGACACTTTGGGACTAGTTCTGTGATAGGTCGCTGGTGCAATGTTCCAGTTATTAACAAGATGATATTGTCAATCATGTAACTATACCTAAAGAAAACCACAGTGTCATTAATTAAAAAGGAAATGAAAAACATTTTCTCCAGTATGACAACTTGTTACTGTTAATGTAAGCATTTTCATAATACACGTACTGTTATCTGGAACACTCTACTCTCTCCTTTGATATACAACTCAATCTGCTGTCTACTTTGATCATTTCAGTGCCATGGTTTTATTTGGTGGAAAACCTCCATTGTTGGAACAATGACACCATTTAATTGTTGGAAATACTGTCAAAGTGAAAATTTGTTGATATCTGTACATGTAAACTGAAAAAGCATTTCAATAAATGGGAAGATTGGATACAAATATCAGCCATTCTGCAATGGTTTGATCAGACAACAATATGTACCTCTTTTATTGTGTAACAAACCAGCTATGACATGTACAGTACAAGTCTCAATATAATTTTTTACAATAACTGCAGAAATTCTCATGTGCTCATTGGTTAATTTTCATTGTCAATATGCGGACAGACACATGAATTTATAATGTATGTGATGCGTCAATGACCAAAAGCGGACAATTTGACAACTTGTTATTGTAAAAAACAAATTGACGTCAGTTTTTCATGCGTCTGTCCTGTTATTGACAATGAATTTCATCATAACATTGTCAAAGTGATCCGCAGATCCACAGCTACTTTGACAATGTTATGACAAAATTCATGACCAATAACAGGACAGATGCATGAAAAACTGACATCAAGTGGTCTTACCAAAAAGAGCTTCATATTCCTATTGAGCACTGGTTGAGTTTTGAGTGATAACATTGCCAATGACCTGCGTTTTGGGGTGGGACATTCGAGCCCAAAACTGACAGCCCTGACATAACTTAAAAGACATAACTTTTGCTTTCTAACCAAATATGCCCCAAATACTGTTGAAGAATCACCCGGCAAAATTTCTAAATCAGTAGCATTTATGCTAAATTATGCACAAGTAAATACACGCCTTTCTGTCTGAATTCTACACATGTACAACAGTACTGTACAATGAACTTACGTGATAAAATCCATAAATGTTGCCATGGGCTCCAAGGCCTGATTACGTAAATGTCTAAATTCAGTGACCAACTTCTCTCTCAGTCTGTCATCAATAACTGACACATTCAAAGGACCAGCCTCATTTTGGAGAAAGTTTCCATAATCTGTACTCTGTAGATGAAGTTTTAAATCTGCAACAATGTTACCATTAAGTGAGAGGTCTTTGTTGGACTAATGCAACCATCTTTACTGAACAACAATGCTTGATGCTAAGTGATATATTGAACATGCCTCACAAAACTGGTACTGCAGGGCTTGACTCTAACAGTAGCCAACTAGTCACAGACTAGTAGAAAGTTAGTTTTGGCCAGAAGGTTTTTGATTTCCACTAGCCACTTTGGCTAGTTAAAAAATGAAACTGGCTGAACTAGTTTCTGTCTTCTTCAAGGAAGACAAACACAAAATTTACACTTTTCTCAGAAACAAGGTCAGAATTTCATAGTGGACATATCATGGTACCGGGCATGTGGTGTTCAGCACGTATGCAAATTTAAGTTTGTCTACTTTTCCCTTGGTGGTATGTAAACGGGCAACTGAACATGTTAATTTTGTTAAAAGAAATATCTGACAAACAAGACAGAATATTCTGAAAGCACACATCAATGCTCTTTTTTGTTATGAAATCTTTTTCATGCACAAAATAGTGCGGAACTGTAAAGGGATAACATTTCATTTAGTGTAACAATACATAGGTGATCTGTCGTTGTATGCATACTTACAAACCTACCACTACAGAAATAATTAGATGAGAAAGATTTATTTCCTTCAACATTTAAACCAGCCATTTTAGAAGTCGAATTTCGCCAACGACAGTTGACAGTATTGCTCAGATAGTTGTTTTGCTTTTGAAACATTTCTATGGTGCCTGTCTGTGAAGAAGTCTCGACAGTTTTAACAGTGACATCTTGGGGGTCTCGATATTTTTCCAAGGAAGTCTCAGAGAAAAACAGAGTCCTATAAGTCTTTTCGGGAATAGGAACTTTTTTGAAACTAGTTAAAGTACAGTATAATTACCAACATTATGTATTAAAGAGAGTCACTTGCATTTTGCTTTCAAGTCTTGCTAGTAATTCTGTTGTTATTAGACCTACCTGAAATTTTTGCAACATGTTAATTTTGCGAATTTCGCGATTTAAAAAAAATCGCGAAATTAAAGTGATGCAAATAAGTAAGTGTCTGGAACATAACACATTATGTTACGGTTGACATGTAGTAACGCCATTGCGTTTTTGTTACTTTTGACACCATTGTACCTTTGATAAAGTTAGTTCACTAAATTCAAAGACATGTCTAAGTAACATTATCAAGGAAATAAATTTTGTGTTACTCAAAAACGCGAAGTTAAAGTGATTCAAATACAAAATTTTAGCAAAATCACCAAATTTAAGTGTCACGAAATATGTGCACCCCCAGATCGCGAAATAAACGTGTCGTGAAAATTCATGTGATAAGGTAGCCAACCACAATGCTTGGCTAGTAAAAAAAAGAGCTTTTGGCTAGCAACATCTAAGTTATCACTAGCCACTAGGCTAGTAAGTTGAAACGTTAGTGTCGTGCCCTGTACTGCACGGAATTTATAACCTTGGATGCTTGACGATTCCTCTGTTTCCTTTAATTTTCAAAGATAAACAAAAATAAGTGTCCACTGGGAGGAAGTTTTTTGACAATTGAACATCTCTTAAAATAATTCCATCACAAGAAGTAAAGTATTAAAAAAGCCAACTAATTGTCCTTGGATTTTTTCACTCTTTATCAAGCAGCCTCCCTTAAAATTTTCTTCTGTTGCCAGACATACTCACATTTTGCTACAGTTTTTTTGGTGTGAAACCCCATGAAGTCTTCAATGAAAATAACACCTGTACTGGTTGATATTGAGTCTGGTTAAATATTATGCTCTTCCAGGTTAAAATGTAGAGAAAGTGTAGTTTGAGGGCAATGAAAGGCAACTTCTGAGCATCTTTTCGCGAAAATGGGTTTATGGGGTAAAGGGAGACAAAAATTATCATTGATAGTCTAATTAAGTTAAAATGTAGAGCTAAAACCCAGGGATTGTCTCAACAAGCTCCTCCGAATTACAGTTACTGCGGTAATGTGAGTAACCTGAAATTTAGTTTACTCGTGATTCCGATGTCAAAGATCGATCTTCGTAAATTAAATTTAAGCTTAATAAGCTTAAAATTACAGCAAGCTAATGTATATTTTATGAAAATACAGATGATCCGTTAAAGCCTTTGAAAATGCCAACGAAGTTATCGTGATGGATGTTCTAGCTTAGTTCTACTGTGCAATTTGATTTGATTCTATTTCGATGCCTGACAGGTAAAGAGAACCTAAATTATTACGACAACAAAGTGACCTTTCGATTCCTGTCGCAAGTTCTGTACGTACTGACGGCTTACCTTCCAGCGTTTCGCACTGCGACAAATTTAGGTAGTCACTTTGACTCAAGACACCTGACCTAAATCCTCTGACTAAACCTTCAAGATAACCATTATCAACATTGAAGAACAACTCGTGAAATGACAGCATTTGAGTTGTCTCAGCCATTTTGTCTTGTCCAATATGGCGGTCACAATAATTCGATCCAGTCCCTCTCAAAGTCACAAGCTCGTCATGTGACCATGTGAAACACAGAACACCCGAGTGATCCCTTCCCGACCCTAAATGATACTTGGCACAGAAATTATGACACCCGGTAGATAATAGGAGCTAACAGGGTGAAAAAATTGTATTACAGTTACTCTAGATCGTCTAAAAACATAAAACTTTTTCTATATAACCCACAACCGTATTCCATCTGATCTTTCATTAAGGTGATACCCCAGTAAAAGAACCCGCCATAGATTTCCTATGAAGCTTGGTATGCCGTTACAGGACAAGGAGATATTAAAAACGTAGTAAAAAGAGGGGGTCACCGTGCTTGTTTTCACGCCACAATGCTGACAAATACAGTTATTTAGGTGACTTTTGGTAATCTCCGTGCGCAATAAATAAGCTCGATTATTTTTCAATGCACCGTGTTATATCACACAGAGTTTGACTTTCTTTGATTGTTTATTCATCTGCTACGTCCCAGAAAAAATGTCTTCAAATACCCTGCATTTTTTATCCTTGAAAGAAAACATAATTTGGACATGCGCTGTTGGGCCCGTTATGTCTTCCTCTGTAGTATTTATTTCATTTGCCAAAAAAGTAGCCATAGATTTCTGCTAATTTTTTCTCAGTTATTGAAGATTTTGTTCTCGTTGAAATTATGAAATAAAAAGTGGGGATCACCGTGCTCGTTTAAGAGAAAAGGAGCATTTATTTCGCTATCGAGCTTAGTTTGAGGGAAATCTCTTACGTTTTGTACGATGCCTACTTTTGTTAGTGCGCACACGTTCTGCGCATCACGCAAGGCATGGTTTAAGCGCCACGCGCGCGCTGGGTTGACATGACGCGATCAACTACGCTACCAAGTACACGACTAAATTGAAAGCAAAATTTTCCTACTGTGACCAAATCAAGTTGAATGAACCTGTACATAAACCAGGAACACCAGAACAGCAGCATATCGCTAACCAACGTCTTCCAGCTGAAAAACTAGCTGTTATCTGTCGAAAATTATACTGAAATCCAACTGTAAACATATACCTACAGATGGCGTAGTGCGCACCAAAACAAGTGCGAGATACGCAAATGTTTTACTTACTGGGGAGTTGACAGGAAAAAATGTAACGGGCACCATAAAAAGTTTAAAAAAGGATCAAAAACTTTAAAAAACGCGTCGTTACCCCTATATTTTATGTTATGAATTGGAAGTGGCAAGCCAATTCAGCACGTGATTAATTTCTGGTTCTGAGCAAAAGATATTTAGACTGTATTTTAGCTGAAACAGAGGAAGGCTGTCAGAGACGCTAAAAGTGTTGTTGCAACGCTTTTGTTATTAAAAACACACCAAAAATGGTTTTTATGTTACCACTTACCACGCAGTTTTCAGATCTTTATAAAAGTGTTTGCTTTTCTGTGTGTAAAGGCGAATTCTAAAGAAAGCTTTGAAGAAATATCCTCTCCTACTAGTTTCAGAAAAATGCTGATGTCAGCATTTTTGTTGAGATTCAAGGCTAATTATCTCAAAAAAATGCCTGGCTACCCCCTTTTTTCTTTGTGGATTCCGGTAGCCCTTGCAAAGATCTACTTTTTCCGCGTGGTCCTAACCTGGCGCAAGAACCTTTTTATTTAGTAGGCACCGTCCTTAAACGATCCAACTTTCCAGGTTCCATGTTCCACGTTCGGCATTCCAATTTTCGAGGATTATTATGGTCCCTAAACCTAAAAATATGGCGGCCGCGCATAGTTCAGTTGCCCTTCCTAAAAGTTTCGTTGTTTGAAAGCCACCGTTGGATGAACAGTGCGACTCTTATCTCGCCATGAGATTACGATACCTCTGGGCGCTTTTATGAGAAGAGAGCGTGGAACCATGAAAGTTATTGTTTGATATTCAAGGAGATGGAAATAATACTACAGTAAATTTGCAGTCGGCCGGGAGGCAGCACACCTTGTGACAATTGAAGTTGAACTACTTTGATTATCACGGGCCACGGTGAGTAAAAATCCTTTTTTATGGACGAGGTTGCATGACTGCTGATGTGATAAAATGAAAGACCATGAAACTGAATTTTTTTTTTTCGTTTGTTCAATTTACCGCCTGCAGCTTAACAAAATTACATTAGAAGGGATTCAATATTTTCAACTCAAAATCTTTCAGATTCAACTCACGAGCTGTTGGTTTGGTCCAGATTTGTTACTTATATAAAGGCGTGGACATTTTCAAATGCCACTTTGTGTCGGAAAATATCTCGGGTTACAGCTGTTGCTGCCACTTGATATTTAAACAGCTGCCTAGAATATTAATTGGTGAATTCTACACAAAGATTAATCCTTTTGAACTGTAGTTTAAACTTTTGGTTCTCTTTTATAGCTGTGGTTTAGCTGTTTAAGGAAGTCTTAATGTTGCTGTAGTCTGTAGTGCTTCTGATCTTCTATTCCAAACCCCAAAAATCGAAGGTAATTAGATATAAATTGGGTCCTTGTGCGGTTTTCAATTGAGTGTCGTAAAACCAAACCAATATAATCACTTACCAATTACAATTGCATGCGGTCTAGACTAGCTATGCAACCAGTCTCATACCGTAGTGAAACCAAAACCAAAAACCAAAACGAAAACCAAAGAAATTGCCAGATTTCTTTCAGTACTTAATTGAAAACCGCCCTATTTTACAACAATAACTTTAATAAATTATTGCTTGAGTATGCAAGCTCCATACAGTATCCACAGTACAAGTAATCCTGCTTAGGCCTGTTAAAACATAAACGGAAAAGCAGTAATTTCTTTTCTGTTGTGAGATCGTTTTGGAGTACACTGGTCTGTAGCTGCATCACTATGCATATGTACGGCAATGTAAAAGGAACTATGATGGTATATTCCCTTCATCATTCACTGATTACTGAGTATTTGTTACAGTTTTCAGTATTATTTACACCTGAAGCCCTGCTTTTAGTGTCTAAGTTTAAAAAAATTGTTGTAAGGAATTCCCAAATATTCACAGGAAATTTGAAAGAAATACACAGTATACCCGATAGGATAGGTAAAAGTTTAGAGGCATTTATAATTACATGGTTGGGGTCATTGCATTGTGTTGTAATTAGCAAGTTAGTGGTTTTATAATAATATATATGTTCTGAAAAAGCAATTTACCAGTTAAACTAATTCACAAGTATGTAGTACAAAAATTAAGATGAAAGACCTTTTCATCTTGGACCAGTTTGCCAAAAGTGTACTATATTATCTCATTATTTCTTAGATTTATACTGTCTGATGTGGTTCTTCAAGCTGTTGGTTATTCTGGCTTTCTCTAATACCCATGTGATAGTGAGAAGTCACAAGTATACCAGCACATGGGCTGTGCAAGTAACTTTAGATACTGATGGAGCACAGAGAATTGCTGAAAATTATGGATTCTCATACAAACTGAAGGTAAATGATAAATACTTTCTGCATTGTATAATTTACATGTAATCATAATGCCACACCAGGGAGAAAATGTAGACTTTTATGAAATGCATCTGAGAAAATAATGGTTACAAGCCAAAATCATGCAACAAGTGGGAGATGATGCGTGAAGATGCAAGTGATTTTCTACTAATTTTACAAAGTTGTTTCTAAAAAACAATTTTATTTATGTTTTGCAATTCATGAAGTTACTGTAACTTCACTTGTAACAAATACACGTACCACACATACATTCCTACGAGGTCACTACATGTACATGAGCACCGGGATACTTTGAACATTTTAAGCTTTAATTTGGTTAACACTCTTGGTAACTTTGCCTTGTAAAAAGCAGTGTTTCGTCAGATGAATTGTCATACTGTACATGTATGTCTTAAGAAACAAGTAAGTGCAAATTACCATCATGATGACGTAATTTCATTGTGTTGTCCTGTCTCTCAGATTTCTGCTGATTGCTATCTTTTTGAGAACAAAAGCCTACCCACGATTTCTTCACAGCCAACTCAGATTCAGGGAGATGGTCTGAGTGCAGAGCCATTAGTAGGGAGTAACTAAGTCTTACATAATAGCTAATTAGCCTGTAGATGCAATCAGTTAATACACTTTAATGGCTCTAATAACTGAGTTTGCATTCATTTAAAAAAAATAATTTTCATTGTGTTTTTTTTTTTTGTTTTAATTGACTTTTAAGGTCATTTTGTTCTCCCAACAAGTAAGGCGGAAGAGAGTTCTCTATGACAGCCAGCTATCCTCTGTCTTATTTAATGATCCCAGGTGGAGAGAGCAAAGATGGTATTTGGTGAGTTACAAAAGTGATTGTCCAAGAAACCTTAAATTACTGGCTTATTGTCTGCCTTGATCTTCATATACATGTAGACCTGTATAGTTTAAACTTGTGTGTTGTACACATGTATGTATTGTACCCTGAAATATCTAATTGCCTTCTCTTTCTGCATGACCAGTATAAAGTAGGCAAATTATTTTCAACCTTCTGTCACAGAATATTGTGTCAAAAATATAAGCACCAAATTTACAGACTGAAAAAAACAGCTATAATATTATTCAATGATTGTGAAATATTCAGATAAGTATGACTGTACATGTCAGTTGAATATTCAAATAATAAGTCATGCAATGTATTTTGAGATTGCAGGTCAGACTGAAGTGTAATTGTCTGTTAATAAATTTTAAAATGTATTACATAAATTTTCTGCTCTGTGTTAATGGAATGAACAAAACATCATTCAATCAATCCAACAAGTAACCAAACAACAACTTTATATAACAGTATGCTTCAAAAGAAAACTACTCGGTGGCTATCCCTACAGGGTTTGCCTTCTTATTGGGGACACTTAAACTGTAATGCATAGAAAATGTACCAAAAAGTCTGGATTAAGCAGGAAAATCACAACAAAACCACAGTTTTAAATTTTACAAACATTCATCATATGTGTAATATACTGTAATTCATGTACACTTGTACATATATATTTACTTTTAAATTATATATAATTTATATAGTTATATTAAATAGCAGTAAGGGAGATTTGCAGCTTCATCCTATAGACAGCCTGTACACTTTGGCTATTTTTAGTAGCCTGTCTTCAAGGGTAACCGGAAAACACTGACCCCCCCCCCCCTTACTATGGACTGGGTCCACTTACTACCCTACGGACCGGTCCATGGACAACCCCTACAGTCCCCTTCTATGGACCGCCCCACAATAGAATAAAATATTGATTTCACGTATGGTTTGTCTAATGGATTATTCATGTCGGTGAAATTTCGAGCATTACGCTGTGCAAATGTAATGGACTAGCTGCTTTTAAAAAAACCCAAAATAATAAGCTGTTTTTGGTGTAAGGAGATGCCGTTGGAAAAAGAAGAAAAGTCCTTATCTTCCATTCATGACTCAATCTGGCTATGGAACTGAGCTTGCTTGTAATTCCGCTGATCAAATTGTGAAGCCTGAACGAATTCATAAGGGATTAACGAATGGCGAGGGAAGGAGCTCAAAATATTGAGGATTCTCGGAGGCTTCCCGGTCTTTCATATATACCCACGACAAACAAAAATGGCATTGTGTACATGCGATAATATAACTTGCACCTGAGCCTAAACCCAAGTCTGTCACATTTGCACAATGTAACATTCAAAATTTTGCCGACAAGAGTAATCTATTAGACAACCTGTGAATGAAATCCCTATTTATTATTTTTATTCTATTTTGGGGGTGGCCCATGGAAGGGCTATGTATGTATGTTTTAAGGGGTCTGGAGGGGGTCTGTAGGGGTTGTCCATGGACCAGTCCATAGGGTAGTCTGTGGACCCTGTCCATAGTGGTTAGGGTTAGGGTTAGAAAGAAAGAAAGGAAGAAATATATGCCTCCAGACCCCCCTACATGTACATAACAAGAGACCACCTTCAGCAGTCCGTATCACAAACCCCCTTCTCAAAAATCGTGCATTCACCCCAGATTGATAGTGTAGAGATGCAGGGGTCAACTGTATTTAACAGCCTATTTTCCTTTTAATCAGAATTCTCCTGACGGAAAAGGAATGAATATTGACAAGGTTTGGCAGCAAGGTGTAACTGGCAAAGGGATTGTTGTTGCAGTTGTTGATGATGGCCTTCAGGAATTTCATCCTGATCTAAAAGATAATTATGTAAGTAAAGTCTAAGTTATCTTTAGTTTACTTTAAAATAAAAAAGAAATTATAAAAAGTATATCAAACAGGTATCTGGGCATAAGTCAAAGCTGATTTGAAACAAAATTTTGGACACCTGTTTTGTACCTTTTGTTTTATTTTCTCCAGGATCCTGAAGCAAGCTTGGATCTGGTAGATTTGGATGACACTTTGGCACCTGATCCTGTGGGGACATTTGCAGGGTGAAAAAGAAAATGAAATTATTTTTACAGACTAAAAAAAACATGATTGCAACACTTTATTAAGCTTTTAGAACTTTGCTTGACTAAAAATTAGTAGCAGTTGTGAACCATTAGTGATTTGAAAGAGACCAGGGGCCCGTTTCTCAAAAGCCCCGGAAACTTTTTCTGGCCTGCAAAGCCATTTTTATTTAATCGGTATTTAAAGACAGAGAGGTGTATATGCCTGAAACTTCTTGTTTGAAGAGAACCTCTGTTTATGTTAACAATATGTGCTTAAAACAGCTCTGAAGTCATAGGGTTTGAGATTTTGCTATGGCTTTTCCCATGCGAAAACTTTTCGGGACCTTCGAGAAACGGGCCCCAGGCCACAGCCAGTTGAGGTTTTGATCACCCAATGTGCCAATGTACGGTTCTAAAGTAAACGAGTTGCAATTCATCATGAAAAGCAAAGTTCAGCCAGAAATAAATGAGCAAGTAATATATTAATTAGGCTTTCTTTCTTTTTTCAAACAGTTTTGTAAGTATATAGAGATCCATCCACAACATTACTGCAATTAATCATCTATAATTAGCCATCCAACTGTGGGTGCCCCTGTTAATTATTGTTCATTAAGATTCATCTATCTGTCAACACATAATCGTTTTCCTCTTCCTTCTTTTGTCTTCTTGAGTGAGTTCTAGTGGTTTGTGTGATTATAATATATAAATTACAGACAGTACAGTAGAATTGTATTGATACTGACGTGTTTAGCTTCTTTTCTTCAGGCACGGTAATCGTTGTGGTGGAGTCATTGCAGCTTCAGCTAATAACAGTCAATGTGGGATTGGAGTTGCCTTTAATGCAAAACTTGGAGGTAATGTTAATTTGATGTATAACTGAAGTGTTTTCAGAATTTTGGGGAGCAAGGAGATGGAATCAGGGATGTCGATGGTGAGAGCACTTGCCTCCTACCAATGTGGCGCAGGTTCAATTCCGGTCCGGTGCCATATGTGGGTTGAGTTGGATGTTGATTCTCACCTTGCTCCAAGGGTTTTTCACTGGGTTCTCTGGTTTTCCCTCCCTCCACAAAAACCAACTCTCCAAATTCCAATTTGACTAGGTTAGGGGACCCACATGAAAAGCAGCTGAGTCTCATGTGGCTTCCTCTCTAAATGCTGCAATTTATTTTATTTTTTTTATTCATTGTAATTTTCTTTGAAATGCTAAATTTCCTTTTTTATATGACCATGTATCATAAACGAGTTTGTCAAGAAAAACTGATCTTTCACCCAAGGTTTCTTTGCCCACAGGTATTCGTATATTTGGAGATGACGACCCTACAGATTCCATGGAGGCTCTAGCGTTTCAATACCAGCAACAGTACATAGATATCTATTCATGTAGCTGGGGTCCTGCTGACACAGGATGGACCATGGAAGGACCAAAACAACTAGCAAGAGACCAGCTGGAGAAAGGAACAAAAATAGTGAGTCTCTGAAAGGTCTTTAAATGAAGTATCTGAGTGTTGCTGGGTAGCCCAATCTACAGTGTAGAAATGAAATAACTCAAGTTTATACTTCTTTCCTCTTAATAAGTGTGTCTATCTTCTTTTGCCATCATTGATTTTTGGAATATCCCTCTAACTTAAACGTAAGGTTCACAAAACTTGTACGTTCATGCAATTTAGTCATGTTCTCTTTGTGCCTCAAGGCTCAACCTTGCTAGTGCAGGATCTTACACAGATTGCATTGTAGTTTTGAACTTGATTCATTTGCTATTATTTAATTAGTTTTAGTTTTGAACATGCTATTTTTTCATTCCTTTCAAATTAGGGCCGACAAGGGAAAGGATCAATATTTGTTTTTGCAGCTGGAAATGGTGGAAGAGAATTTGATAACTGTGCTTACAATGGATATGCAAACAGTGTCTTCACTATTACCATTACTGGAGTCAGTAGAAATGGAAGCATCCCTGGATATGCTGAGAGGTGTTCAGCGATAATGGCTTCCACATACAGCCAGGATAACATGGGAGCTGGAGTTGATGCTATCGTAAGTTCACCTGTGAATCAACCAGTCAGGTACTCAGCAGTCAGTGAGACAGACAGTCAGTTATTGAGTCAGATACTCAAGAGAGCAAGTCAGTGTGTCTGCCAGTCAAACAGAACAACGGGCAGACAGACAATTGCGAGACAGTCAGTCAGTGAGGTACGTCAGTCAGTCAGACACATCAGCCAGCCAAACAGTCAGTCAGTCAGATGGCTACAGTTTTTTCAGTGAAATGGCAAGGAACCCAAAATGTTACGTTCTTACAATTTGGCTCACATTATTTCCTTTAGATTACTTCAGACCTGAATGACACCTGTACATCAACATTTGCATCAACCTCAGCTGCGACTGCAATAGCTTCTGGAATCATAGCTTTGGCACTGGAAGTCAAGTGAGTACATATCGTAACTTCTATGTTTACTGCTGTGTGGAAGGGATGTCCATTCATTAGTGATTTAACTCTGGGGAAAACAAGAAATAAGAGATAATTTCACTAATCAGAGTTGAGGTTTTGACCAATCAGCTCAGCACTAATAACTGGAAAATTACCTATTAAAGGTATTTGCTGTACCTTTTCAGAATTATTGTATATGCTTAAACCGCGGTTTTATTTTTCCTTTGCAGTTCTAACCTCACATGGCGTGATGTTCAGCATTTGATAGCTTACTCATCAAATTATGATGTGCCTCGTTCTGATGACTGGCTGCAGAATTCAGCAGGGCTGTGGGGTGAGTCTAAAGTGTGTCCGAACCTAAGGTTTGTATGGATACTGCATCATAGCTAGCCTGCTCCTCCTTAGGTTGGGGATCATCATGAGAATGGCTATTTAAAAAAAAAAAACAATCCCATTCGCACTACTCTGTGACTAACTGAACTCGTGGAACAGGCCACCGTATGTGCCACCTTAAATTTATTGGTGTGGTGGAGAGATAAGATTATTCAGCATGTTGAAGATCAATTTTCCCACAGCTGCATCTCTGGAAACATTGGAAAATGTGGTGGTGAAGTAAACTTGCTCATGAAGAAGTGTGTTTAAACAGGTTGCCTTAAAATTTAATTGCAAGAGTTCGAGTCATTGAATGTCACAGTTTCTTTGTGATCCACCTTTTATTTTCTTTCACATTTTTTATTTTTATTTGAGTCACCAGCATGTTATTTGTCTTATCCTAACCTTAACCTCTTTCCTTCCCAAGACTCCAGTCACTCCAAAGAAGTTCGGGCGTTCATTGTAGAAATCCGTTGCATGAGGGGAGTCCAGGCAGTCATTTTACGCCTACACTCAAATCGCTCAGTGGATTCTGCCCACACATTTTTGACCTCTGGGCCCAACCCTTATCAGTGATCAGTCCTCAGTGTACTCCAAATCACAAATGAAATGTCTTTTTATAGTTTATCTTGGCCTCTGTAGCATGGGGTGGCTTAAGGTATTGCTACTCCCCCTGGATAGGATGCAAGTTCATCTTAGGCTACGTCCTAGCATTCTGTGTGGTTGCCCTAACGGATCGATACTACCCTTTTAGACACCCTGATGGGAGAGGCTCTATTAAAGTGTCTTGCCTAAAACACAATGCAATGAACCCCCCCCCCCTGCCCCATCCTGCCAGGGCTCAAACCAGGAGAGCAGATGCAGTGCACTAACCATTGCTAGGTTACCGTGTCTCCCTCAGCAAGACTAAAGTTAGGAGAGTTGTTTATGTTCTTTTACAGTTAGCAGTTACTTTGGGTTTGGACTCATGGATGGTGCAGCAATGGTGGAATATTCAAGATCATGGCGTACAGTGCCCAGACAGATCAAATGCGAAATACCGCAGCCCAGTGTCTACAGGTAACAAGGGACTAAATATACCATATTCGTATTCTCGGTATTGGACTGGAACTAGCTTGCAATGGCGGCTCGTGCAGGAGAATATCATTAAAAAGAGATTAATGTCACATTTGCATTCGATTAGACTCTCCGCATTAGCCTTAGTTGTAAGTTAGTTCCAGTAATCAGTTCCAGTAGAGCGGTTTTCATTTGAGTGTCGAAAGTAATAAGAAAATTACTTTGGTTTTGGTTTTACTATGCTTTGAGATTGGCTGAGTAGTCTAATTGGTAAGTAATTGGTTTGGTTTTGATTTTACGACACTCAATTGAAAACCGCTCTAATGGCCCTTAATAAATAACTAAAAAATACATAAATTACAATATTTAGAGAGGGAGTCACATCAGCCTTGGCTGATTTTCATGCAGGTCCTCCATCCTGGTCAAATTGGATTTGGAGGGTTGGTTTTTTGTGGAGGGAAGAAAGCTGGAGAACCCAGAGAAAAACCCTCGGAGCAAGGCGAGAACCAACAACAAACTCAACGCACATATGGCACTGGGCTGGAATCAAACCGGGGCCACATTGGTGGGAGGCAAGTGCTCTCACCACTGCGCTATCCCTGCTCTCCAATTAGAAACCCTATTAGAAAGCTCGTTCAGGTACAATCAAGCAGCAAAAGGTGGTAGCAGCCTGAGGGTCTTTGTGGAATATGCCATTTCCATCTACTAATTCATAACATTTTTCTCACAGACATATCTGGTCAAGTAGAGATACTGTACTGGATCTTACAGTCTCTGAAGATGACTGTGGTAAAGACAGTAACATCAAGTACTTGGAACACGTGATCGTAATCATCCAGGCCAGGTTTTCCAGGCGTGGTTACTTAGAAGGCTATGTGACCTCGCCTAGTGGGACTGTGTCTCAGATCCTTCCGTATCGCCCATATGACGTCATAGCGACCGATTTTAATAACTGGCCGATACTTAGCCTGCACTTTTGGGGTGAAAATCCTCAGGGGACTTGGAAATTGAGATTTAGGAACCATTTTCCTCGCAACGCATTTTCAGGTAAATACTATCCAAACTTTTTTAACACTGCATGAAATTTTTTAATCAATTTTGCAATTCTTTGGAAAACTGACTTTTCGTAAATTGCTCGAATTTTTCTACATTTTTTTAAATAATTAAGTGACTCTTAATTTCGCTACGTCGAATCGACCTCGTGATTACATGTCGAGAAATTTTCATGTAATGAGGTACATGTATATTACCCAGGAAGTCTTCCTTTAAGTTTTTCTGCTGGTAGAATCTCTTGGAAGCTGCAATGATTTATCCAATGTACAGTTTTAAAGGCCTGAATATCGACCATCATTTCTGATTTCGGTGATACGTTTTGGTAGATTGTTCCGCGATTTGGTATTTTGATAGTTTTGTCTGTATATTAAAGGTATGGCTCGAACTGACCATGTACACCTGTACCCGCCTTGTTTCAAACAATCCTTAAATCCTTAAATCAAACAATCCTTACACGTAATATACTCTTTTTATTTATGGGAATTGTCACGTATAGGGCTAACCTCATGATTTCCATTTCAAGAGGTATTTTTTTTAAACATATTATTTTGTCTCTCCTGAATAATGTATTGTGATTGTGATTATAGTCGGTTCAATTTTATATGCCCTGCGAGCAGAGCAGCCTTCAAACTTCGTTTGCTGGGGCGAATCGAGGGGGAGGGTGTATGCGCCCCCCCCCCCTCCCTGAGATTAAGCCATCTTTTCCGTAATTGCTTTTAAAATTTGCTTACCTCATCCCAGTCAGTTACGCCATTAGTGGTGCACCCCGTCCTAAGAAAAATCCTGGATCCGCCCCGGTTTGCGAATTTTCTATGGTGATCGAAGGGACTTTGCCTGCAGGTAACGTTTGATAGGATTGCTCTCAAGTCTAGAGAAACGTAAATTTATGAAGAAGTAGATAATAACACATGTATTTTGAATTCTTAACTTGCTGTAGGTACTTTGTACAACTGGACGCTTGTTCTTCACGGAACAGATAGTGATCCATTGGACAGCAACCCTCATGTGTCAAGACCTTTCATTCGCAGTGAGTTAGCTTAACCAAGAGACCATGATGATCCTCGTCTCTTGGCTTAACTAAGAGACTGATTAAGACTGAAAATACTCTTAGATACCTTAAGATAGCAGTAGTACGAGGGCGAGTAAGAGTTTGATCACAACTTTAAATGTCAATCCAGTTACTTCCCCATTATGACTAACAGAGCTCCTGTTACTGTTCATGTCTACACGTACCTGTTGTTGTTGTTGTTGTTGTTGTTTTTAATTTAAGTATTAGTATTGTATCGCATCTATATCAGTTCTTGGTGTGGAAGACACAGTTGACGTAAAACAATAAAGAACAAAAAGACAAAACAACGAGAAAAACAATGAAACCAATATGTTCTGTGAGACGGTGTGTTATTTTGACTTGTCCTATTGTATGTCTTCCACACCAAGAAGGAGCCTCTATATACTTTAATCACTTTATATACTATATACACTTTTAAGGCTTGGACGCCTTTTGCTTTTAGTATTCTTACGTAGTTTTGTTTTTCTAATTATCAGGAGTAACTACGGCCAATGCTGTTACTGCGAAACCTAATGGAAGTCGCCATGAAGGTCTGGATTTTTCTTTTGTTGTTTGTCTTTTTTTCCCTGCCAGTAAAGACATTCCCCGGCCGATCGTATCTTTAATACAAACCCATTGCGTGACTCGCGTGACCATCGCGTTAACCCTTTCTTCCAACACTCAAAGCGCTCAATCACAGACACTTCGTGTATCTAGGTAGTAGTACGTTATAAGAATGACAATTTAGGTGTCTAACATCAGTCGTATCTCTTGCTTTGACTGACGCCCCGTCTTCACTATGCCGTCGGAATTTGAAAATGGAGGTTTTACTCTGAAAATGCATCAAATTTTTTTACGTCCAAACTACGCCGGAGGAATTTGAAAACGCAACCGGCCATTTTGGATTTGTGGTTGAAGAAAACTCGGGCGGGGAAATCTCATTATTATCAAAAGATTTTCCGTCTACACGAAATCGCAAAGCCGTCGTTTTCAAATTCCTCCGGTTTGAAGAGCGTTTTCGAAAAGCTCCGTTTTGGTGACGGATTAGTGTGGACGGTAAGCTTAACCGTAGATAAAGAGCTGCGTTTTCAAATTCCTCCGGCGTAGTGTGGACGTGGCCTTAAGCCGCATGGGCTGTCCACGTGACGTAATTGGCGTCACACGATTGGCTATTTCCAGACCCTTCCGGAACTTCCAAAACCGGGAGTGATCTAAAAATAGCTTGCAAGGGATAAGCTTAGGAGTAAGGTCTGTAAGGGATTAACTCTCTTCCCTTGATCCTCTCTTGACAGTTACTAAGATAATAGTGTTTATAAATATTTGTTCTTATAGTTTTTACTTGTGTTAACTCATGCTGCTACTGAATGTTTGTGGTTCTTTCAGGTCTGACAGGGGCAGAGATTGTTGTGATAGGAAGCGTTGCATTTGTCGCCTTGGTAACACTTTGCGTAGCTGTGGTTCTCTACAAGTGTGGAGCTTGTTCTTGTGGAAGGAAGTCCTCCAACACAAAAGCATCGAATGACATCAGGTTATCACAACACATTGTCACTGAAGTCTAACACAACGGAGCAAAGGAAGATCAAATGTCTGTCTATAGATGTTCCCTATGTCCTCGTATCTCTCTCTTTACAGTGAAGTGGCGAGAAGAAACAAAGATGCATCCCGGTAACCGTTCCTTGGTACGGAGAAGGAATCCTGGAGAACGAAGTGATGAGGGGAACAGACATGCGCTCTGGACGAGAAAAAGAGGAGTCGCGCCCTCTTGAACGTTGACTACTTTTGCGATCAAGAACTATAAATAAAATTATATTTGAAAACTGGATTTTGTCAATTGGGAATTGTTGTCAGCGTCTCCAAAAAGGGTGTGGTGCTTAACCAGACCTGAGGCTGCCTTTTTTAAACCTCTCACCCCTTGACCGATCCGACCGGTGTGGTTGAACCTACCAGGGGTAAAATACAGCCGTGGGCATAGCTCCTGGAAACATCGAAAGTCGCACGTCACTACCACGACAGTGCAACTAGACCATGTAATCATACCAGGTAACCATGCTAGAGTGAAATCAGGACATGCGTCCAGCAACTGTGGCCAACAAGAATAATCTGGAAGAGGATTGAAGTTGAAGAGAGGTTTAATACGTTTCCATAGCTTTTTTAGGGGTATTTTGGAGTCAGCAGTTGAAATACAAATTTATTTATCCACGAAAAAATTTAATTTGCCAGAAAAATATGTCTCAGTGCAAAATACAACAAAAAGGTCATTTCCGAGTTACTTTGTGCCAGTCTTTTCACAACCTTTCTTATGAAAATGAATTTGATTTGCGTAAAAATCCTATAAAAAGCCCATAGGCGGATCACATTTTCATATATGAATGGTTTCGCAAGCAGACTCATTGTGAAACAAGTAAATTCGTGTTTTCAGTTTTCAGTAACCATAGAAAAAGTGAACCTTAAGCGAGATAGCGGTGTTAGGACGTGAGTAATGAAGTACAAGTAAAGATTCCAAATTTTAGCCTAGTTGCAATCAGAGCCCCAACCCTCCGTGATGTTAAACAGTTGAACAAAAGACTATCGACTATATCACAATATCTGTCTGGATCATTGGAAAATGCAATTCAAGAGTTTTCATTGGCTAATTATGCCTATGACGGCTGAGAACAGGAAAGCCCTGACAGAAACTTTGATGATGACGTTTACGGCAAAAGTCATAAATTGCCTCTGATTTTTTTTCTTAGGGAAAAATTGCTATTTGCAGTAAATACAAATATTCTTATCTCTTACTTTGGTGAGACATGGCCAAAGTTTATTAGAGACCTTGAGATACCCCGCATCCGGTGCACGGGTACAGGTAAATATCGAATTAAGTTACCCGCGCTTAACAGAGATGGACTAGAACCAAGCCTTCTCGTTGATAATATGAATAGCGGCCTCCAACGCAAGGTTAGTTTAATCCTAGTTTGTTTCTTCTTTTCTCTGTGGTTTATCGATCCCAAATATGCTGCTTTTTCTTCCCAGAAATGACGCCGGTGATAGCAGTGCAGTAATAAACCTATGTTCGCTCAATTCAGTGTTCAAACGAGTACATTTAACATTTAAGATAAGGTTTTGGTTAACGCCTTTTCTACTTTTGTTTTTGGAGAATGTTAAGTTTAACAAAGGGAGTAGTTTAATTTTGTCATCTAAAAGATTTTTGACGATGAACGTGTTTCCCGACATTAATGATCTTCTTTTACTTCGAGAGACCTCGTTTTTGTTGAATGTTTCATGCAAACTACACTTCATTTAGCATTAAACACAACTTAGAAGGCGCAAATATACTTACTCGCTAATTCATTTTTGTGTGGGCGAAGCTCACATTAAGTTGGCAGCTAAAAAATAACGTTTGTATGTTTTACGAGAGTCACGTGATCGAAAGGAATTCTACTAAGATGACTGGGCACTATTGTAGAGCCTACAGATGAGAAGACTGGGTACTACCTGGCTTGTTCGAGTGGATTTTCTGCCTCCTGTTGGCTTCGATTTTGTGTACCATTTATACATTGGTTTCGAGAGACTTCATTTTTATTTTCCCAACTTTCAGTTGCTAAGGTAGTTTTTTTCTTTCATAGCTTGTTTTGAGATGCAGTATTGCCTGCTAGCATTACTTACGAAATTACTTTTGGTTGGATACCGAGTAATTTCGTAAAAAAAAATACTTCAAACGGCCCAGGAAGGGGAAAAAACACCACACATGAGTCGATAAACGTTTCATTTAACTTTATTGGGATATTCAGACCGAGAAGTAATTTAGATATGCAATTTTTAGAGCTTTATTCATAACCTTCATAGATTCTGTTCGTTTCATATCATCATTCATCATTTATCCGTTCTCCAAGTGGAGAATAGGCCCCTTGCAGCTAAGTCGTCACGTGACCTACTTTTCATAAAATTATGGGCTATAACTTAACGAATGCCAGAAATGGAAAAAGCATGTCGAAAATATCAAAATGGTCAAGTTTGAGGCCCCCATCATCAGAGAATGAGATTTTATGATGGTCTGAATTTTTGAAAGAATAAGAAGATTTGTATGGAAAAATGTTGCTGGAGAGCAAGACCTTGCTCTCCAGCAACATTTTCCATACGAATCCTCTAAATTTTCCGAAAATTCAAACTATGGTATAAACTTACTCGTTTTTTCCTGGGGCCTCAAACCTGGCCATTTTGGTATTTTCGATGCGCTCTTTCCATTTCTGGCATTCTTTTAGTTATAGCCCATAATACAAAAAATTTTTAGGAAAAATTTGGTCACGTGACCCCAGCTGCAAAGGGCCTATTGGGCCGTAAGCTCTCTGCCTCCAGGCTGTTCTGTCCTCCGCAGCTGATGCTGCTGCTGCCCAAGTTCTTAAACCTTCCTTTTCCAGCTCCTTTTCGACAGTCGTTCTCCAAGTCTCGCGCGGTCGACCCCGTTTCCGTTTGCCTTCAGGTACCCATGTGAGGGCAATTCGTGGATGTGAGTGGTGATCCATTCTGAGGACGTGACCCAGCCACGTCCATCTCCTCCTTGCCACTTGCTTGCTTATTGTCTCTATTCCTGCTCTTGCTCTAATCTCCTCGTTTGTTATCCGCATTGGCCAGTAGATCTTTAATATCCGACGAAGGCTCTTATGTAAACAATTATATATAAACAATTATTAACCACGAACACATAGGGTGGTTAGCCTGTGGTGCAGGTTGCACAGGACTGGTATGCTTTCGCAAGCTAAGAGTTATCCAGTGATTTATCGGCCTGAATGATCGGCTCGGGTTGTCCCGTACAACGAAAGGAGTCTATACTTTCGCAAGCCAGTACCTCGCTAGCCAACATTTATATCGGCTTGAACTGATTGAACTGGGTAGCACTACGAAGTGAGACACTCTGAGGGATTGTCACTGAGATTGTCGGAAACTGTTTCAGTAGTAGACTGGCTTGCACCTCCATTGTACTTGCACTGTTAGGAATACACTTGAACAGTTGTTACAGTCACCCTGTTGTTACTTTTTCAAGATCAGGAGTTAGTATGGAGGAGTTAGTATGGGAATCTCGGTTGAAATAGTCAAGGATCGGCTTTTATAACCATTTCGTGAGGATCAGTTCTGAAATATGATACCAACAGTGTTTTATTTACACGCGTTTTATTTGCCAAAATTGAAGTAAGTTGTTACACAATACAAAATGTGGAATGAAGAGACGCTTTGGTTTACAAAAATGATGTGCTACAATGTGTATATTGCATTACTTATAAGGCAAACAAACGAATGATGTGGAGGAAAACCTTAGCCCTACGTACAATCCGACCGTCATTTTCTGCGAATTAGGGCATGCCTGAAATGGACACGCACCCCAAACAATCATTTTACTAGTATGATTTGAGAGATAAGCTATCTCTAAACGTATAAACACTAACTAAAATTACTGGTCACAATTGTGACTGGCTTCCAGAGAAACCCCGAGGAAACGGCTATGTCATTACCAGATATGGTCAAACATGGCGCCCTCCGCCTACCCGTACACCGGAAACCGGGAAAAAAAATGTCGCCGCCATCCCAGCTTATGACAAACTCTTGTAAATGGCACTATGGGAGAGAGTGATTAGTTTAGAAATTTAATGAATTAAAATGAACATTATTTAACCACTTGTTTTCCGAAGAAAAGAGGCTACAACGCCAATTTCAAGTGGCCTGAGGCTTAGCCTCGGCTTAGCCATACCGTGGAAAGCTGGGACTGAGGAACCATCCCAGAAGTTATTTCCGCTTTCATATTTCAGGACGAACGATTCCAGACCAACTCAGGGTGTTCAGGGGATTTTGTATAAACTAAAGCGCTTTCCTACGCGAAGAATAGAGAAAAATTACGAGGTAAGCTGACGATATTACACTGCTTTAAAACTGGAGATGCTTCGGTATATTTTGACGCGAATATTTGTTTACAAATCAAAATTTCTGATAACCTTTCGCGATGCGCAGTTATTCGGCTGTTTAGCGAGGATGCACTTTAAAAGGCCAAAGGGTATAAAAGGGCTGGTGTAGTCATTCAGACAGGTGAATTCGCTGCCCGACAAATACTGCGAAACACATTTTTAATTTAGCTATAAGCCCACACAAATTCTGCATTGATTTGCGTTGAGTGAGAGTGGCCAAGTTGTTTTGAATTTAAGACAGGAAGTGTACCCATAGTGCTAGGGCTCCTAGCAGGAGGGTCAAAGATTGCCCAAGTTTGCAAGCAAAATTTCACAGGCAGAGTTGTCTTATTTAGTTATAGCAGAAAATGGTAGATATCTCCAGCCTTCTGCCATATCCCTGAGGGAGGCTGGGGGTGGGACATGACTGACATTTCAGCGGCTGACAGTTGAAGAATGTTTCTAGGGAGCTTGATATTCCTACCTGTGCTGGCTGTGCATTTTATATCTGGTTCTTATTGCTAGACAAGGACAGCAACAGAGATGCCAAACTCTGAACAAGTTGCAATGTAAACACAGCCCTGTGATACAATTCAACTCTCACTGAACATGTGAAAAGGAAACTGATTCAACTAGAAGATTTAAGAGGAAAACCTTACTCAAGAGAGGGATTCTAGAAAGCGAATGGAAGAATAATTTCAGAATTAATTTAAGTGTTTTTGTGATCCGTGCTATCAAAGTGATCTTGGAGGTTTGTTGCCAAAATTAAAAATATATATATTTTGTCCAGTGGGTAGGCAAAGTTGTCCAGGTCCATACATGTATTATGAATCTCTGTCTCACAGGGTATCCATGGTGTACATTCTTTTGAATTGCACAATAAAAAATTACTTACTAAACAGTATCTTCGGGACACTGAACATTAAGTCAAGGCCTACATTTTAGGCTTAAAAGTTTTGGTAATGTGCCCTTATCAGGGCTCGAAATTAACTTTTTCTTTTGGGAGCAAGCTGGCGAGTAACAGAAAAATTTTGGTCGCCAGTTCGTAAATTTTGGTCGCCAACTTATTTTATATATAACTCACACAAGAACACGATTTTATACGTTACTTTCCATGTAAGAAAAGTCACAATTGAAGAGTGAAAACAATTAGAAACAACACGAGTAACAATTAGTTATAAAGCTACCATTGTTCTCAAGTGATATGTCTCTGGTCCGAAGGTGATGGTTGTCTCCGTAGTCATTTTAAATGAAGCGAAGCATAAAACATTCTAAGTCCGTGGTTTGCATTGTGAGACAAACACAGGTCCTTGCGTATATGCGTATTTTATTCAACAACTGAGGAAGGATTCAAAGTTTGGATTAACCTTTTGGCTGAATCTTCATTCCCCGCTCGTAAAAACTCAGATAATTCCTTCAGCTGATTGGTATCAGCCGCCATTTTCGTGGCAAATGAAAAGTACATAGTGTTGAAGTGCGCCTGCTATCCCAGTTTCGGAAGAAGCCACTGAAACAATATGGCACCCCATGAACGCAGTATCAACGTGTCGAAATACGTTCAATTTTTTCGATTATCTTGTAATATTCAGACATTACTTTACTGGGAACGGAAAGGTGAGTTGTATACTAGCTACCATATCCGATTGATTTCCTAATATAAAGATTTAAAAACAAAAGTTGTGTTGTGGTTTGCTTTAGTTATTGGACAAAACGCGAGTCGCCAGCTGGCGACCAGTTCTGAAAATTTAGTCGCCAGTGCTCAATTTTTGGTCGCATTGGCGACCAGTGAGTCGCAATTTCAAGCCCTGCTTATCTGGCTCTAATGCACCATCTGATGTCATAGATTTGGGGATGTTGCTCAATCAGGGAATTTTTGGCAAGAAGCAGCTTTATTCATAAATCTCATTTGACCTCAACATAAATTCCTGCTCTTTCACAATATACATTCACAATCCTCTGAGGTGCACTTACCCCAAATAAAGAAAAAGCCCCCTGGGTAGGACTTCCATATGAAAAGGTCAGGGACGGATGCTCATTGTCTAATACTCAAGGGTCTAGGGTTCTGGTCTCACTTAGGGTGTTCATGATGAAATGTGGCTACTTTTAGCCACAAAGATTCTTTAAGGTTGCACACGGAGAAATAATGATTTAAAAGATGCTATCCATTTTACATCTCAACATTGCCGCTCTCTTGAGTCTGCTCCACCAGCACCGGCTCTCTTCCTAAACAGCAGCTGTTAATGGAGCTTATTCTGTTTTAAATGATATATTTTAGGGATCAAATGTAGCTAGAGCCATGCTTAGATTGGTCTCCTGTAGGGGTTGAATTTAAATTTTCTGACAGGCAACCCACGCCTTTACATATGGGAGCCCCCATTCCCTCCCCTAGAGAAAAGCCCTAGTATCAAGGTTGAGCAAAATCACTCACCAGCCTCTCCCATGTATTTACAAAGAATACTGTTCCATTAATTGATTTTGTTTGACTGTAGGGTGGACATCAACTGACCATTATGTGAGAATATTATCAATGGCAACAGCAGTTACATTGTCAGGAGGGTAAGTGCAAATTTCTTAGCATCATATGCAAATTGCAGCTTTAATGATTCAAGAAAAATATACACTCAGATGGCATACTTTGACAAGTATTTAAGAAGATCGAGCAACTGTTGTGCTTGAAGGCATTTTTCGGCACCTGTGTCATCTGCTGAAACATGACTTTAAAGACATTAAACATTAAAGACCTATTCTTGGAGGAGTTGTAATTGCACTTGTGTAGCCCATGTGCTAGACAGTGATCATGAGGCGAGATCCAATTTTCACACTGACTCTTCAAGTCTGCAAACTAGACCATTGTTCTCTCATATGCCCATCAATTACTCTTTCATGGAATAGAAAGCTCTGCCAACAGAACTGTCTTTGATATATCAGTCCACAGCACTGGAGGTCACAGTGCATTGGTAACACCAGGAGCAGTGCCGTAGCAAGAGAAAAAAACTGGGGGACACAGAATTGGGCGCCAAAGGCACGAGCCGTTATGAGGGTCTGGGGGCATCCCTCCCAGAAAATTTTGAAATCTCGAGGTTTGGAGGTGCTAATTCCAGTGTTCTCCAAGAGCTATTTGTAATTTACACGTCTCGCAAATTACTCCCCACACTGTCTCAGCAAGTGAATGTAGATTGAAGAAAGTATAACAATTGCAAAGTCAATTACAAAATAACAAAACCGACGGTCTCTCAAGCAAGTGTTTCGCCTGTTATAGACTCAGAGTCAGGTATTAGCTCGTTATTAAACTGTCAGAGTTGCCTTAGATGCAAGATGCATGTCATTTTATGAAAACTTCCCGAACAAGTGCTTGCGCCGCTGTTTGTGCCCCACAAACAAATTCTTGGTAACTTCCACCATGTCAATACCATCTGCCAATTCCTTGTGGACATGCAGAAGCATGACATGATTGAGCATGGTCTCTCTTGTGGTTGAGCGCAGGTAAGTCTTGAGCCACTTTAAGGCGGAGGAGTGCTCGCTGTTAGTGTGGGTAGCTGGCGTGACAAGCATAAGCTTAGCAAGGGTGCAAATCTCACTCAATAAGAGTTAACAAGCATTTCCGATTGACTGAGAAAAACTCCAGCAGATCAGCGATGTCGAATCTGGAGGTGTCTGCTTGCACCATTTCTGGAAGCAGGGACAGCTGGGGTTCTAGCTTGTACTGCTGCAAGTCAGTATCCCTGTACACTGCCATCGCTTTCAGTAGCTTTTTGTTGTGGTGTTCAGCATTTTATACATGTCTGGTTTTACTTTTGGGGTAAAAAAACTGGGGGGGCACGCCTCCCCTCTGGCCCCTCCCCTTGCTACAGCACTGGAGACTATGGATATCTGCAAACACATTCAAATGATTGCAAAATGCAACTTACACTAGAGGTGCCACCTTCCTTGCAGATTGCTGCTTGATCATTTCACCTTTGTTTAAACACCAAATCCCATCCCAGGCTTATGGTCTGACACTGGCTATCAACACTTTGATAGGCTAGAACCTCTGCTCATTACCTGGCTTAATACAGCCAAGGTATTGATGTAGTGACTACTGACACTACTCACAAAAGATGTGACAACTCATAAAAGATTTCCTCCACAGATCCTGATTTGCTACAAGGATGTCACTGCATGCAAGGACATAAAGTTGAATGTTAAGGGTTACATGGACACAAGGTTCAACCAACCTGCCAGTCCTTCAGGCCACTGCTTTCCAAATAGCCAGTGCACCCTACATTGAACTGAGGTTCTCCCACAACAGAGCAACTGATTTCCGTCTTCTTACTTTTAAGTAAGAAGAAGTTATCTAGTACCTATTTCATCATCATTGTCCTAGGACCACTATGTGCTTCTTCTCCTGCAAACAAGACTTCAACAATCATGCTACACAGCTCCAATAATCTCTTTACACTTTGTGCTTATTGACCCTCAGTCTTGGACTCCACAGCCTCTTCCAGTGCCCTGATTCCTTTCCACATTAGGTTTCAGGGATGTAAACTTTGTGCACATACTCTGCTGACTTAGGCATGAGGTGGGACATGACTTACAGCAATTGGGAACAGTTACTGACTGCTGGCATGCCTGCTGAGTTAAGTTGAGTTGCGTTCATTGAAGCCACCAGTTGCAACTGTCCGCGTTGTCTCAGGTTTGTCAGTGGAAAATATGAACTAGTCTTAAATCACAGGATCACCTGTTTAACCAGACGTTTATGACCTTTCTCCCTCCAGTAGAAACCTTTCTTGGATTAAGATTTCAGGAGCAGAGCTGCAATAGCCACATCTGCCAAAGACGTTGGTAAAAGCGTGAGTTGGGATGCTTACAGCAAATGGGAACAGTTGTTGACTGCTGGCATGCCTGCCAAGTTGAGTTCAATGAAGCCACCAGTTCCAATTGCAGCTTTGTCCCAAGCTTGTCAGTGGAATATAAGAACTAGCTTTAAATCCCAGGATCACCTGTTTAGCCGGGCTCTATGACTTTTCTCCCTCCAATAGAAACCTTTCTTGGATTTGGAGCTCAGGAGTAGAGCTGTAAATAGCCACACTTGTCAAGGACTTTGGTGCATCTAGCCTGCAAGCAGGTTCAGAAAGGTGAACCTGATCACCGGCTGTGCTGTACCTAGCCTTCCCTTTCTGAGGTAACTACCAATTGCTGGGTCCCATAGCCTCCACCCTTAGGTCATAGTCACCCAATACACCAGTGGTGGCTTCATCAGTCAGTTTGGGAAGGAAGCAAACCTGTAAGCACCACAGTTTCAGCTTACCAAGATGGCCACACTTGTCTGTTGCCTTAAGGTCATCTTCAATATTCCAGCTGCTTTTGAATCTAAACTCTTTGATGCCTGTCTTCTCTGGCAACTGAATATTCTGTAGAGCCTGGACTGTATTAAATTCTCAGTTTAAGTTAGGTGGCAATACATTTATTTTAGTATTGATATTTCAAATCCATATAATTATTTGCTCTATATGTTGTTGGTCCATGATATAATTAGTCTGGGTATCCTGTGGTTCTTATCCAAAGTAATGTAAAATTAAAATACATAGTTTCATTAACTCTTTTAGGTCCACACTTCATTGTGTTACAGACAACCAGAAAAGATGGTTGGTCTTTGGCATTGCACTCAACAAGGTCCTGGTTACCCAAATACAACCTTTTGTAGAACAAGGAGTTCAGAGGGAGTATGGCAATCTTCAAACAAGCCACAGTGTTCACACTCAGAGCTCAGCTGGGCGACTTAAGAATTGGCCAACATTCTTAAAGTATGAGAACATCAATGGTAATGATGCATTTCCCAGGCTGCCAGGTGCAAGGTTCAATTACTCCTTATTTGACTGCCGTGTGACATCACATGTTGACTTTGCCAAGCTCTATGTAGAGAACCACATGGCCAAGTTTAACGCCTTTGATGAACACTGCGATGCATCTGCCATGCTCACCCTGCTTGGTAAAGTGCCAGTCTTCTCTCCAGCTGTACAGAGTGCTGCTAATGATGTTAGACAAGCTAGAAATTCCTGGGCCCATTGTGTATTCAGTGACTGGGGTCCAGTGAATTATCAACAGAGTTTTAACGAGATGGAAAGACTAGTTAAAGCCCTTGGTCTGCCAGGCGCCTTTGAGAGAGGCCTTTTAGCAGAACTCAGAGACTGGGAGACAAAAGGTACTTGCCTGATTTCCACAGTAGCCATTATTCCATTCAAATACTTATTAATCTGTAGATATGCAACAGGGTTAGGTACCCGGCTTTGAATTTTCATTTAACCCTTTTACCTTTCAAGCTTTAGATTCACACAGCATCAGAGCTAAATATATACAGGTACAGGTGATGTGGACAAATGATAAACTCTAGGTGTATTATGCAAAGCATTTACACTGAGACACTATTCTACCACCAGCAAACCATTATATCCAGTATCAACACAAAATGAATGATAAGATGACAAAGTTTTGATATAGATAATGACGTTCAATCGCAATGCATTATGGGTATACCTTTTTTACTCCTAATATAAATGAAAATTTTTGCTTCTAATTTTTTTTGGTTGCTTCTAGCTTAATCTTCAAGGAAAAAGGTCTTTCACTGCGTTAAATTATTAGGTTGAAGTTGCTCACTTTAAACAATAAACAGATTTAACGGACTGGAGCCCTCAGCATTTTTGTAAGTTTGCACACGCTTTTTGACCACTAAGAGTTAATCACCGCTTCAAACTTAAGTCTACATCAGAAACTATAGCTTTAAACATTCTTTTTTGTATGCGTAATCTATACATGGAATAATCTGCCAAAAGAAATTGCTGAGGCGGATAATTTGAACATTTTTAAAAACAGACTGAGATGTTATCAGCTTTGAATGTTCAAAGTATACATTAACGTGCCTATGAAGTGAAGAGTGTTTTGGCGTTTTTCTGTCGCTTGTTATGTCTACTTTTCGAAATAATGTTAAAGAGCGAAAAATTGGACCTTTTGCTGCCCAAAGTTCGAATTTGACAACCGAAAGTGGGTCCATTTTGCGCGCGGCCAAAACGAATGTATTACAAGGTAGTGACGTCGAAAATTGTTCAGACGACTTCATCTCAACTTTCCGACTCCTCGTACGTTGGAACTTTCACTAGAGGACATATATCCATCACTATCAAACATTTTCCTTGCAAAAAAAATGGCGAACTTTGAAGAAATCTCCTTTGGCATTTCACATCATTTCAGCATTTCATCGCTTGTAAACTCGTTGCCAGTCTCCGCACACACTGTTTTGCTATACTGAGCTCACTTTGGGCGGCAAAAAGTCGGATTTTTCTCTTTTTAACATTATTCGCTTTACGCAGTTTCGAAAAGTAGACATAAAAAGCGACAGATAAACGCAAAAAAAAAATTTCACTTCATAGGCACTTTAAGTGTTCCATCATGTAATATTTTTGTATTTTTAAACAGATGCAAATCAGTCATTATTTAAAATCAGATGTAAATTAATTGCTTATGTTTTCAATTTTTTAAATTATATTCGTAATTATTGTAAGGCGATATTTTGAATAAACAGTTATTTAATATTATATTGTTACTTTATTAAATGCTCTCTTTACAACTTATTGATGGTACTGATGACCTCAATTTCTTCCATTCCATGTATGTCCTTTCTTCGCTTTGGCTTTAAGAGCATATTTCACCTCGCGTTCTTTATTAGCTTAACTTCCAACCTAATCCGATTACGACAAAGCAGAAATTTACAAGACACAACAAGACTGGTGACAAGTCCTCTGTTCTCCGTAGTTAAGTAATGCAGATTAACGCATTCTTTTGGCGCCCGAGCGTTGCATGATTAGAAGTCTGTAGTCCATTACAGGCTCCCCTAACATTTTGTCAGCCTAGCATTCCTGATAGTTCACTTCCTTGTTTGTTACTTAAGGCACCATACTGTGTATGAATGCTACTGTGGATCCTGATCTGTTGAAGTTGGTACAACAGCACGTTAATACATTGAAGACAGATGTAGAGCAGTTGACATTTGAAGTGCAGGAGGATAAGAAGCGAGTAACACAAGCACTTAAGGACATTTTAACAAGTCTAGAGGAACTAGAAGCAAGAGTTGCGAGTGTGCAGCATGAACAAGAAGTCATGAAACAAAAACAAAGTTTGCTCTCGAAGACAGTAGATGCCTTGCAAAGCGATGTGGATACAAGAGTTGTAAGTGTGCAGCATGAACAAGAAGTCATGAAACAAGAACAAAGTTCGCTGTCGATCAAAGTGGATGCCATGCAAACTGATTTAGAAACTTTGAAACTACTTCAACAAGAAGATGTACAACGACGAGTTACACATATGGAGAAACAACGGAGTTCTCAGTCTTGTCCCGAGGAGAATCAGGATCGAGGTATAGATATTTTACTGACTAGCTTTAGCGGTTAATTTACCTTTATCATCTTGAAGTTGATGATTAGGTAATTGAGTTGCAGAAACTGATGACTTTGAGGTGTAACTCCGACTTAGACTCAGTTATATCTATATAAAGTTGTTTGACCAAGCATACTTCAAACAAGGCATGTATTTACTGCAATTATAACCTTACAAAAAAAGCGATAAATCTCTTCAATGGAAGAAATTTAATTAAATTGAGAATCACGTATCGAAATGTGAATCATTGTTAGAAAGGGCCTTGTAGTTGAGCTCCAGAGTTGTCCTTTTTGACGAGTGATAGCATAGCTAGAGGGAATCATAGTTGTAGTGATCAGATTATGCAAATAAGATTTCAGGCTATCATCCGTAAACTTTTAGTGTTAATTCCGCTGGCCAGTGTATTCCGCAAAAGGAACTGAACGATTAACCGAGAGATGAACTGATCTTTCGAGTCGAATAAGTCCTCCCATTAAAGGCTATTAATTGAGAAATAGAAAACATGTACTGTGTTTCTATCGAATTTTAGTAGAATTCTACAAGTATATTAATGCAAATGCTGTAATCTGCTTGGCCGAGCCATTGAACACTATTTAGTGAGCAGTGGCTGGAGGTCGTTTTGGAAATGGCGACGTCTTTTTCATTTTCCAAAGTTTTGGAGGAACATTTTGATGCAAATGGATAGTTAAATTCCAGAGAAGTCAAAATGAAGGACATTTACAGTTTCTTGACATTTGAAATTATTGAAAAAACTGATGCGCGCGCGCACAACTTCAATTTTAAATGACAATTCAAACCGAGCGACCTTTTTCAGACGTAAAGCTTAATAATACGTCGAGAAATAATTGGAAACCGTTATTTGAAGTAAATTTTAGTGAGAATTCTACTAAAACAATTAGATTATTCGCTCTCGATTTCTATGAGGTGATAGTTGACGAGGCCGAGGGCCGAATTAACTATCACCTCATAGAAATCTCGAGCTCATAATCTAATTGTTAAGTAGAAACACGAGTGGAAGTTTGGGAGAACGAGAAATGTTGTGGGAACGCGACTTTCACGAGTATTTCTATAACTCGATAGAAACACGGAGAACATGTTTTCTATTTCTTTTAGAAAACACCGGAAACAGTCCTAAGAAAAAACGCGCGCTGATTGGTTAAAAACCGTGTTTCTATAACTCGATGGAAACACAGAACTTGCACGAGCTGTTGATGTGATGATCTTGCGAGCAAAGAGAATTTACTTTTTGATGATCAAAGTTAACAAATTGTTTTCCTCTTTTTCGTCGCGGTATTTTCTAAAAGAAATAGCAAACATGTTCTGCGTGTTTCTATCGAGTTATAGAAACAATCGTGAAAGTTTGGGAGAACTCGAAAAAGCTGTGGAAACACTCCCTGCGGCTCGTGTTTGTAATATTTAGGCTTCAAAGCAAGGATTTATTCCGCATACAAGACATACAATTCAAGAAGTGAACAAGACGGTGGATCACGAAAAGCACATGGACTCAAGATGCAACGGGGTCTTATAACTAGAAAACCGGAAGTCTGATGTAATGAACAACTAATCCAACATCTTCCCCCAAAGTTTGAGTGCTAACTCTGTGCACACAGTTCGGTAAACTCAACAATAATGTAACAATGTTCAAGGCAAGTTCGCTTTGTTAAATGTTCACAGATCTAGCCATTGTGGAGGTTCCCAGTGTTCGGATGGCCTTCTTGGGTTGACACAGCTGTTGTGGATCCGGCAGGTGTTGAAGGTTCAGCCGGTAGATTCTCTCGCACATGGGTAGAAACCTTTGGATATGTTTGGTCCACGGGCAGTGCGTGATCGCGAGGTGCCACAGTTAGGCCATCAGAGGGAAAGGCTGGCTTCGAACTGGTTGGAACTAGAGCAGACCGATTACGTGGCAATGTGCTCATGTCGGTCTTCACCAAGTAGGATCTCGGTAGCTTGGTGGTTCCAATGATCTGACCCTCCCGGTTCTGGTCGCGCACCCAAACTTGCTCGCCAGTGGTGAGTGGAGGGAGGGCACGGGCTTGGTGTCGTTTGTCATGATAAATCTGTTGCTTTGACCTGTATTCGTCCTCTCTCAGTTCCACTCTTTGCCGGTCGGTGTCTTGCACATTTGGTTTGAGGACACTGGGCATGGCAGGAACCTTGGTTCGCAGACGGCGCCCCATTAGTAACTCGCTGGGTGAAAAACCATTTTGCAAAGGTGTAGATCGGTAAGCCAGGAGGGCTGGATACGGGTCTTCATTCTTGCGGAGCAGTGCTTTGACCGTACGGACTGCCCTTTCAACTTCCCCATTGGCTCTTGGGTATTCAGGTGAGCTTGTCACATGAACAAAATCGTACTCAGTGGCAAACAGCCGAAAGGCATCAGAGCTGAATTGTGGGCCATTATCTGATACAATGATGTCAGGTATGCCATGTGTGGAAAATAGTTCTTTCAGGATTAAAATGACTCTGGCAGATGATTGGTCATTCAGTTTCTTGATCTCAAACCATCTTGAATAGTAATCAACGACAATCAAGTAGACCTTTCCTTTGAGTTCAAAGAGGGCGGCAGCTAGCCTTTCCCATGGACGTGAAGGAAAGGAGGTTGACATGAGTGGTTCTCTGATAAGCCCCAATGCAACACAGGCTTTTCTGCTTAGCAGTCGACATGTCTGGTCTGGTATGACATAGACTGGTTCAGTAACTTTTCTCTGGCGGTATGAGAGGTTAGCTTGAAACATGCCAATGACTGGGATTTGAATATTTCCAGGGCCTGGTAAGGTTTGTTTCGGTTTGGCAAACTTCTGATCTTTCAGCCACGAGGTATGTGCGCCAATGACTGTGACTGCGGCACCGGTATCCAGCTTGAAGCGAGTACTGTGGCCATTAATCCCGAGTTGGGCGGTCCAACCCCCCCTCCCCCTGTGGTTTGAACTTCTCCAAGAAATAGAACCTCAACTCCCTCTTCCTGCTCTTCATCATCTTCGAGCTCGTATACTTTCTTTGTTGGGGAGGCAGGGCTGCGACAAACATTTTGAAAGTGTCCCCTTTTTTCACATTTGTTACAGGTAGCATCTTTAGCCGGGCAAACTTGGCGCTGGTGTCTTTCGCGGCCACACCATCCACAACTTTGGGCAGGTTTGGGAGTTTCTTTGTTCGGAAGTTTTTTATTTCCAGACTTTCCTGAGTTAATAAATTCAACTGAAGCTGGTTTGTTGTCCCCACGGACAAGATCACGGTTTTGTGCTCTAGATTCTGCCTGACGACTCATTTGAACGGTTTGTGCGAGTGTAAGAGAAGCTTCTGATTGAAGTCGATCGGAAAGTGAATCATCAAGTACCCCCACTACAATTCGGTCTCGAATTAAGTTATCCTTTAACACACCATAGTCACAATTATCTGCTAATCTGTATAGATCCTGGATGAATGTGTCGACCGATTCTCCCGCTATTTGAGACCTTTTGTTAAAACGCGCTCTCTCCACGATTACGTTTCGCCGTTCAGCAAAATGGTCGTTGAATGATTTCTTGATCTCCTCGTAGGAAACAGTTTCTTCGTCTAATTGAAGCGTTTGAAGAATGTCGTCGGCACTGTCACCCATTGCATAAAAGAGAGTACTAACCTGCTCCGTTTGTGGTTTATTGTTGAGCCCTGATGCTACTCTGTACCTGTCGAATCGGCGAAGCCACTTTGGCCATGTGTCTGCTGCTTGTGGGCTGTTTGCCTCTTCGAACGTTCCGGGGAGAGGAATTTGTGTGGTCGTTTGGGCCTGATTAATCGTCTCCGACGCTGATGAAGTAGATTCGTCGCCTCCTGGCATTGTTTAGCGTTTAGTGTCTCCAGCTACCGCTGCCACCATGTAATATTTAGGCTTCAAAGCAAGGATTTATTCCGCATACAAGACGTACAATTCAAGAAGTGAACAAGATGGTGGATCACGAAAAGCACATGGACCCAAGATGCAACGGGGTCTTATAACTAGAAAACCGGAAGTCTGATAGTAGTAGTAGTAGTAGTAGTAGTAGTAGTAGTAGTAGTAGTAGTAGTAGTAGTAGTAGTAGTAGTAGTAGTAGTAGTAGTAGTAGTAGTAGTAGTAGTAGTAGTAGTAGTAGTAGTAGTAGTAGTAGTAGTAGTAGTAGTAGTAGTAGTAGTAGTAGTAGTAGTAGTAGTAGTAGTAGTAGTAGTAGTAGTAGTAGTAGTAGTAGTAGTAGTAGTAGTAGTAGTAGTAGTAGTAGTAGTAGTAGTAGTAGTAGTAGTAGTAGTAGTAGTAGTAGTAGTAGTAGTAGTAGTAGTAGTAGTAGTAGTAGTAGTAGTAGTAGTAGTAGTAGTAGTAGTAGTAGTAGTAGTAGTAGTAGTAGTAGTAGTAGTAGTAGTAGTAGTAGTAGTAGTAGTAGTAGTAGTAGTAGTAGTAGTAGTAGTAGTAGTAGTAGTAGTAGTAGTAGTAGTAGTAGTAGTAGTAGTAGTAGTAGTAGTAGTAGTAGTAGTAGTAGTAGTAGTAGTAGTAGTAGTAGTAGTAGTAGTAGTAGTAGTAGTAGTAGTAGTAGTAGTAGTAGTAGTAGTAGTAGTAGTAGTAGTAGTAGTAGTAGTAGTAGTAGTAGTAGTAGTAGTAGTAGTAGTAGTAGTAGTAGTAGTAGTAGTAGTAGTAGTAGTAGTAGTAGTAGTAGTAGTAGTAGTAGTAGTAGTAGTAGTAGTAGTAGTAGTAGTAGTAGTAGTAGTAGTAGTAGTAGTAGTAGTAGTAGTAGTAGTAGTAGTAGTAGTAGTAGTAGTAGTAGTAGTAGTAGTAGTAGTAGTAGTAGTAGTAGTAGTAGTAGTAGTAGTAGTAGTAGTAGTAGTAGTAGTAGTAGTAGTAGTAGTAGTAGTAGTAGTAGTAGTAGTAGTAGTAGTAGTAGTAGTAGTAGTAGTAGTAGTAGTAGTAGTAGTAGTAGTAGTAGTAGTAGTAGTAGTAGTAGTAGTAGTAGTAGTAGTAGTAGTAGTAGTAGTAGTAGTAGTAGTAGTAGTAGTAGTAGTAGTAGTAGTAGTAGTAGTAGTAGTAGTAGTAGTAGTAGTAGTAGTAGTAGTAGTAGTAGTAGTAGTAGTAGTAGTAGTAGTAGTAGTAGTAGTAGTAGTAGTAGTAGTAGTAGTAGTAGTAGTAGTAGTAGTAGTAGTAGTAGTAGTAGTAGTAGTAGTAGTAGTAGTAGTAGTAGTAGTAGTAGTAGTAGTAGTAGTAGTAGTAGTAGTAGTAGTAGTAGTAGTAGTAGTAGTAGTAGTAGTAGTAGTAGTATACTTTATTTACCCTCGGATTGTAGAGTAACTTTAACAGCTAATCCAACAGTGTTCCCACAGCATTTCTTGTTCTCCCAAACTTCCACTCGTGTTTCTATAACTCGATGGAAACACGGTACATGTTTTCTATTTCTTAATTAAATTTTAAGACTACTTGGCATACAATAAAATTTGGTGTATAATTCGATCCATCGATAATTTTGGTAGGGTTGCCAAAAATCATGTGCGAGGGTTTCACGCTCGAAAATTGCTATTCTTCCGGGTGTTATTTCATTTCGTCTCATTTTCTTATGAAACTACATTATTTTCATGGCTTGAACATTTATATATTTCATTATGCCTATACAAACGCAACCATTCGTTAGTAGCACGGTAGAAATAAAAGTTACCTCACCAGGAGTAGCACCCCCACCTTCAGATTACCGCTTCTGAAATCTTACTACTGCACCAACCTACAACCACAGGGAGCAGAGGAGCCATAGTCATAGTCATAGCAATTTTTCTTGGACAGTTCTGTCCAAGGAGGAAAGGTGCAATGAGGTTAATCACCAACCCGTGAGACAAGGTCAGACTACAACACCGGGAGCTACGTACCCTACTCTTTTCGATAAGTGTATGGGTTCTTTAACGTCCCTTGCTAACCATGTAACACTGGAGATGCAGGAGACGGGGCCTACGGTTTATAGTCTTTATCAGAGAAGACTTGAATGTCTAACCATTTGCAGGTGTGATTTCAAAGGCAGCACGTTCCACTCAGTTATTTTAAGACCCTGAGTGTTGGTCCGGTCTGGGGCTCGAGCCCTCGACCTCCCGCACAGCAGACTGGCGCTCTATTTGACCGTATTGCTAGTCAAATTCACCTTATAACTGCAGCGCGAATCAGTCTGTTGTTGATTCGAGTCACAGTACGTGATCAAACTAAATTCGTGCGATTGCGTTACACGTCTGTTGAAATCCTATTCACAAGTCGAAAGCCACATAACGGAGTCGGGCGACGACCATTGGATATGATACAGTAGGGCGATTCGAATCAACAATCAACATATCAGATTAGCACCCGACTAGCTAAGGGCGAGGAGATTTAAAATGAAATGTGGATTTTATCTCATTTGATAGACATTAAGTTGATTATAGTTGTTTACCGATAAAGTGCTGTGCAGACTTTATCATTTGTAACAATCAAAACAGCTCAAAAGTTTCACCTAAATGAGCTTAAAGGACCCTAGTCAGCCTCCGTCATTTTCGATACCATCGGATTTACTGATTAGTATTGCATGGTGAAGCGAAATCTTATTGCTTAACTGTAAGTTGTGTTCCTGAAAAAGAAAGTAATATGATAGCCAAACTCTTGCATGTAAACGAAAAAAGGGTGTGTTTGACTGGGCCCTTTAATGATTATCTCTAAATTAACGATTTTTAAAATTTATGCTGTGACAGGCAAAATACAACTCCCCGAAATCTTTCTACCAACCTTAATTAATCTTTGTACCAACCTTAATATTATGTTATATGAACATGTCCGCTTCAAATATTACAAGCTGGTTTAAAGAGCCTTTGATCTATTTCAGGGAACTGCAGTTATGAAGGTCCCACAAATGGAGCTTCCCGGCAATTCCACAGCAACGTGTCCGTTGGTAAGTTGCTAATATAACGAGAAGTTATAATTACTTGAAAATCTGCGGTTCGCTGTATAATTTCTTTAACCACAGGCTCTAAACTGAGACTGAAAAAGGATAACAAAGAAAGAACACAATGAATGACAACCAAAAAACGTACATGATACACCTAAAACAAACTTAGCCTTCAAGTAGTTGGCATAGCGGCTCAGTTAATTAATTAATGTATTTATTTATTCATTTATTTACTGTTTGCTTTTAAATGGCTTTTAAATTTTAAAGTTACTTGTTCATGGGAAAAAAAAAGTGTACCGTAAAATTTTATTTTCAGAGATTGCCAGTTGTGAAATTGACGTCACATTTTTTGCCGAACGTTACGATGCAGACACAAGGCAGTGGTTTTTTGACGATTTTGACGAGTGGTTCCACACTCCAGGCAACTCGCGAGCTTATGTACTCCTAGGCGATCCAGGTGTCGGAAAAAGTGTGATTGCGGGAGTCATGGCACAGCGCATGAGAAAGGTTGGACACTTAGGAGCTGCCTACTTCTGCCGTCACAATGATGGTACAAGAAACGATCCCAGGTATCTTCTTGGGACTGTTGCCCATGAACTCTGTGATTGTAATACTCAGTATAAAGTAATTGTACGCGGAGAGAGTGGAGTAAAAGTGTTTTTAGACAATTCTGAACTTGGTGTTCGGGAGCTCTTTACAAAATTATTACAAGAACCATTAAGTAAGTGTTTGCCCTGTAGCCAGAGAAGGTTAGTCATCATTGACGCATTAGACGAGACAGAGTATGAGTCCAGGGAAGATTTCCTTGATCTCATAATGCACTGCTTTCCCCTGCTTCCTGATTGGCTTGTGTTCTTTATCACCAGTCGCCCTGAAGATTCGGTGCAGTTCAGATTGAAAAAGTACAACCCCTGTGTTAAAATTTGCGCTGGAAACAGCGACCAAGACAACTTCTATCAGCAGCATGAGCAGGACATCCAAACGTTTTTGAAAAAGAGAATTGATTTCTCTCGTTTATCCGTCACGGTAGAAGCCATATCAAAAAAGTGTAACGGATTATTCTTGTATGCACATTACATTGTGGAAGAACTTAGGCTTTCTCTGCATTCAGGTAAGGAATTGAATCAGTTGAGCGATTTTTTCCCTGGAGATATCGACAGTTTTTTTCTGCAGAATTTTACGCGCGTGTATGATCAAGTGGGACAGGATATCTTCAAGAAGTTGTTTGGTTGTGCCATCGTAGCCCCCACTCCACTTCCTGTTTCAATCATTTCTTACATTCTAAAGAGAGAGAAATCAAATCACGATGAGCAACAAGTGATCGATGCTGTATCACAATTTGTGGTGTTACGGACATCTGATCAGACATTAACTTTCCTTCACAATCTGATCCCAGCGTGGTTGACAGACAAAGCCAAAGCTTCGCGAAGGTTGTTCATCAATAAGAAGATTGCAGGTGAGTATGTTGGAACGATTTTTGTTGAAATCCTGTCTTCTATTGTGAACGAATCGCGACCAACATGCCTGTCAAATGACGCCGATTTGGAGGACTACGTTTCGTCCGTGGCCGTTCGCGTTTTGTGTCAGAATGGGGCTAAAGATTCGTTGAAGGCTGTTTACGATTGCTTGACGAGTTATGATTTCATTGAGAGAAGGATACAAAGTGGAAGAATTGAGATTTACCACCTGCTGGACGATTTAAGGCTTGCTGCGAGCTGTCTTTCCCTTGACGAAGTTTGGAAACAAGACATCCTCCTGGAGATCGTATTTGCTCTTGAAAACAATGTTCTTGTTCTCTTGAAATGCCCCTACCTTCTGCACTCCTGCATACGAAATGCTTCAAACGCTGTCCAAGAGACCGTTTCCATCCCTCAAATGTCCACTCCTTGTTTTGAGTGGTTCTTTTATCCTGTTCCTGACGCTAACATTGCTCACATGCACTGCTTTGCCACATCACCTGATGGGAGGACAGTGGCTGGAGCAAAGGGTCGGTCTCTGCAATTCTTTGACCCATCTACGGTAGAAAGAGTGAGCGATCCTTTTGATCTAAGCAACGAAACTATTGATAGCATTAACCATTTGGAGTATTCTCCCGACGGTAAGTTCCTATTTTTTGGACGTCTCGACAAATGGTTTTCTGTTGATCGAGGTTGTGTGGAGGACTTTCCTCAATTCTCAGGGAATTCTCATATCTATAAATGGGGCGTACTGACTCGTGATGGACAGTGCATTGTCGTGAATAGAAGTTCTCTGTCTAATCCGAGTACCTGCGAGGGTCAGTCTTGTGTTTTTGACTTACTGGCTCTTTGGGCAATGAAGGAGAGTGAGCAGAGTGGAGATGATGAGCTGACCGTCCGTTTTTGTCCTGACGGATTGAAACAGAAAAAACCATGTAGCAAAGCAGGGATGCAAATCAGACGCTTGTTCGAGCGTCATGGATTGAGCGAAATATTGGATGAGGGTGACGAAATATTGGGTGAGGGTGACGTTCGTGACAATCCTTCTTGCTATTACTGTCGCAGACTAAGAGAATTAACTGAGTCAAATCAAGAACCATCCTTAGTAGCTGTACGACAACTTGTCATTAAGCTCTACCCATGCATATTTGAATATCAGGTTTGGGATCTAGAGACTGGGATGCCTTTGTTGCAGCAAGTTTTTTCAGCGGACATTGAGCTCAACCCGTTCACCTATTTCAGCCATGTGTTCTGTGCTTATAGTGAAGATGGATCAAAAATGGGCTGTTCTGGCATATGGAAAGCCATGTCATGTTGTAACATTGCCACAATAACTGCTTTGCACAGGTTCTTTTTCTATTCTGCGTGTATGGTGGATCATAGTCTGGAGTCGTTGTGGATGCACGAGTATAAACCGAACAAGACTCTGCAGGAGATGACGCGAAAGCTGAAGCAGCTGTTCGAGCTAGTGGGTAATTGTGGGGAGCCGATTGACCTCCTAAAGTTCATCATGATTTCGGTAGGTTTTGGACTTGGAAGTGCATACCCAGATTATATGGACTTAACGAGAATAGAGAAGATTTACGAGCTCTTAAAACAGCAGATGGAGGAGCGTACAAAATGGCAAGGTTTTGCATCCGCTAAGTTATTGAGGGAGGTCCACAATAACGCATCCAAGATTGGCCTGTGGAGAAACATTCCTAAAGGTTTTCAGGATCTCGTTAATGTTTTTAACAACGAAATTGTTGCTTGCGTGTCACCAGAATCAAAATGGGTAATCCAGACCGGTAATTCACTGAAGATGAGTTTGTTACAAACAGGAAATCAAGAACGACACCATATTTATCACGAAAAACCAGAACACACCTTCGGTAAGTTCACACGCTTTACCTTTTCAAATGATGATCTTTATTTGGTGTATTCCTGTGAAGGTTCACTGCAAGCCTTATCTCTCACGACAGGTAAGGTACTCGCGAGTGTGTCGGGCTGTAACCTTTGCTACTTTGCAGGAGAAAGGCAGGTTGGTTATTTGTTTCGTTGTGGTACCGAAGAGACAGCCATCTTGTTGACAAGTTTATTTAGTCCTTTTAAGTTTGTTTCAGCATCACCTGTGCAACCATCGGTTTTCGGAAAATCCGTTGCAGCGATTTTCTGCTCAGGTAATACTGTTATGTCTGTTACGTCTGACTTGGTTGTTACTTTATGGGAAACTTCCACTGTTGCTGATAAAGACGTCATCGCCTTCTCTTCAAAGTATTCGTCGACTGCAGACTACCAGCAGTGTCTCCTTGTGAAGAATTGTGCGCTGTCCTCAGACGGAAGTCTAATTGCCATTCACTGGTCACGCAAGGTAGAGTTGTACAGTTTTGCAAATTCGGAATTGAATTTGCTTCATTCAGTGTTTGAATCTGCACACCAGTTCACGGTTACATACTTTGCATTTTCAGCTGAGAGCTTCTTTCTTCTCTTTTGTATCCAGGATAGCAGGAATGATTCACATTTCTATACATGGGATATCAAAGAGGAAGCTGTTTCAGCTTCTTTCAAATCACCAGGGTTCCTCACCGCAGAATGTTGTTATCTTTCATCGAATAAACGAGAACTAGTCTTGTGTGGTGACTACGAAATTGAAATCTGGGAGTACGCTGAACATACCTACCACCTTCTTACCAGACTCGCAGTCGATAAGCCTTACAACTCTGTTAGGTTCAGCCAGTGCACTTTGTCAGTAGACAAGCAGTTTTTGGTATGCTGCATCGCAGACGTAATTCTTGTGTACAGTCTCAATGCTTCCAATATCAATTTCTCACGGGCCCAACAAGTTCTTCGCGGCCATCTTGGTAAAGTTGAGTTTTGTCGGTTTTAAAAGTAAATCGTTATCTTATCTCATACGGCGTTGATGGTATGGTCTTTCTGTGGGACATCAGCGCGTCGAAAGCTGTTGGATTCGCCAGGATAGCTGAAGGGCAGGAAAGCATTGTAAGCATGGCCGTGTCCACTGAAGAAGACAGAGCTGTCTGTTTTACGTCGTCTGGTCGAGTGTGCATGATAAAACTCTGTAGACTGGGCGCTGCGCTGCCATTGATACCTTCGACGTCACCTTCGAAAGGCAAAGTAAAGACAGCTGAGACAAGTCTACAACTGCAAGGACAAATCGCTTCAGCATCTCAGATTAGCTCGTCATCCATTAAGGATGACATGCTTGAGCCAATAAGCAGTTCTGACTTTGAAGAAGATGAGGATTTTTCTGACTACGAATCCGACTAGGTATTACATTTAACGTATGGAGCTGTTCTAACATAGGATTGCGGCCGTCTGAGGTAGGTTTGGAGAATTTTCTTCAATATTCTAACAGAAGCCAGCGTTTCCAAACATGGCGAGAATTTCTCCAAGCAGCAAAATATGAAATGTGAAATTAAGTCAGTGCAGGCTGTTGCCATATTTCAATATTTTTTTCTTAAAGGAAAGTTTCCTTTATCCTTTACTGTTGCTATTTCCAGAGCTAGTTAGTGCTGAATGGTGTAACTGAATTGGAACGACAGCTGGGAAGAGATTCTGGATTAGGGTGCTAGAATCTCAGTTATCATTTTAACTTTTAGCCCATTTCCCAGGTATCAATAAATTTTGCGTATCTCAGATCTCAGCTGTCAGTTTAAAAAGAAGCGTTAATTCGCGGCTGACAAATTTTGCCAAATTCTCAGGTATCAGTTAAACCTCATTCTCTGATAAAAGTATTTCTGGGAACCGCTATTTGAAACTTTCCTGGGGCGGCAAGCGCAAACTAAACCTGATGAAAATTTGCTCGAAGAGCATAGATCTGTTCAAATATTTGAGATACAACTCGAATTACAACTGACTTCGCAGTTCTGTCAAGAGAAAACCATCAAAGGGCGCAAATACTGAATAAAAAGAACTCAAGTTTGTGAGCTAGCTTGGTGCTACCTTCGAAGACCTAGAGGTCAGTCTCTCCTGGACTTGAATTCTGTTTTGAAATCGAGAAATTAATTCTCCTTATCGATTACCATTAAATGTTTTTAATTTTAGTTGGGAGAATTGGGTGGCACATCAAAACAATAATACTAAATTGATGATTTTCGTTGTTCTCTTCACCTGCCTGCTTGACAGTGTGTTGATACTGTGTGGAGAAATAAGAAAGAGTGATCACTCGTATGAATTTATGGGATTTACCAGCTTAATCCTTGTATCACTATGTAAACTCAAATCAAAATATGTACGTTAACTACAGGAGCGGATCCAGGGGGAGGGTGCAGGGGGTGTGCAACCTCACCCCCTCCCTGAGTTGAAGCCTTCTTCTGCGTATTCGCTTTTAGAATTTGTTTACCCCACCAAGTCAGGTACGCCATTCCTTAGTGATGCACCCTGTCCTAAGAAAAATCCTGGATCCGCCCCTGAACTAGAATATGATCTTTAGTTTTCAATAATAATGGAGATGATTTAATCAATAGTAGTACAAAATAATGTACTGTTTTCAGAAACGGTTTGTAAAGTGTAAGTTTGTATAAACAGTGCTGGTCAAGTCAAGTAGTGTTAGCGTTTTTTACAAAGACATTCAGGTAGTGAAGTAATCATACAAATTAAAGGAGCTTCGTTGAGGCCAACGCATCTTGAAAAAAATGGCCAACTTTTTCAAGGTTGCAGTTCAGTTGTAGTCCGCTGTTTTGCTTTTCCACCTTTTTTTTGTTGCTGTTCTGCCCTTGAAAATTATGAGGATTTCTGGGTTTCGTTTACTTTGGAAGTATTTTTGAACATCAGTAAAATTACCTGAAATGTCTTGACAGAGCTCCTTTAAGTTGCACAGGTAACGTTTCTTCAGGATGATAAACTTAGACCGGATAAAGTTTGTTAAGGCACACGCATAAGACAGATATTTCTAAGAAGTTTGAGTGTAAAATGTTCTTAACCTTGATAACCGTTAAAAGTGGTGAGAAAAGTGTCAAAAATAGGCTTAAAAGGTGTTGCTGATGTAGTGGGCTCTATAGCTTTACGAGAAGTCTTTCAGTTGTTTTTTAGTTTTGTCATATTTTATATCGGATCAGTGTAGGAAACATACCTTAATTTACGTTTATCGTTTCGAGGTATCGTTATAGCTCAATATTTCAGTAGTAATAGAATTAATTCAATTATACTGTTTGTGTATTTATAATTGCTTTTGATTAAAACCAGTGTTAATTAAGCTGGTAAAAAGGATTCAGAAAGTAAATTTAGCTCTTTTAGGAAGTGAAACGTGACTTCTGCGATAGTAAGTGGTACATGTATAATTAATTTTCATACTTATGACGCTGTATAGTTTTCGCTTAATATGGGTTAAATATTAATTAATTGTTCTAGATAAAGAAGTAAAAAAAAGTACTGAAGTGCGTTTCTGTTTTTATAGGACTATAACAATGTAGCATAAGAAAGGGAAGAAGTTTAATAAATATAGATTATGTTATATTGGCCAGACTCTACAGCTCACCTAAACCCTTTATTTTGCAAGCTCGAACTGTCCCTCAGTTCCCTTTCCTGATTGCCATGCCATTGCTAACTGTGCCCATCCAGGTGCTTTGGAGACTATTGAGGGTCAAGTGGGTTGTGTATGCTTTATTGCAATACACCTCGCTATAAAAACGCCTGCATTGCAGGGTAAACTCATTTGGCCAGTTTGGCGCATGTCACTGGAACTTCCCCAAGGAGGTCACAAGTTGTTCACTTGATCTCTTGAAACGCTTGCATTTTTCAAAGGTGTACCCTCTTCTGTCGAAATAAATGACCACGTTCTTTTGTTTCCCCAAAACCCTGGAAGACTAACCATCCTCAAGCATTTCGCCATTGGCTGGGACATCAGCTGAAACTTCAGGGAAGAGGATGTGGTTTCGAGTATGAAAAATCCCTTGCAGAGGCAGTTTTCAGCAGGAGAGACCCCAAGCAGAATATTCATTGCCGGTGTCGAAATTCAGACAACAATTGGCAAAACTGGAAGTTATATTTCTGTAAGAACTATACCGTCATCAGACTAGAATATGTGCACACATTTCGTCGAGGTGGCTGGCGCTGTTTACACCCCTCCACTGTTTGATGCAGTGAACCTTCATGTCGTCTAGGTCATGTACAGGGGTGTTCAGCAATGGGGAAACCGGGCGGGTTCAGGCTCGTGATGGTTCGAAGGTGTTCACCTATGCGTTCCCTCTTTCAGGGAATGTGCAGGTGAACAGTTTTCAACCATCCCTATTTGGAGGAATTGGTGGCCGATTTTAGTAATATCATCCAGGAAAAACGTGTATTAGATGCAGGGTAATTTATTCCATCCTCGCACGTTTGGAATGATTGTTCCTCTTTTCGCAGAAGGTCGCAAAAGAATTTTGTAAGGTCAAAGACATTTTTTCAACAAAATTGGACTTTTGATCATTTTTGTCTTTTAAAAACGAAATCAATGGAGATCATTCCAAACGTAGGAAGGTAGATAATTTCAATTTGCATCGAAAGCGCTAATTTATTGATCAATAGAATGAAAATTCACCACCAATTCGCCAATTAACTAAATTTTAACAAAATGATCCCGCGGCACGTCACGTGCTCAAAATAATATGTTAAGGCAAGGCAAGACGCCGAGTGTTATAATCAGGGAAAATTTCAGCTTGGTAAAACAAATATAACAAGAGATATAGTTGCCCAACCATAATTCTACCTTACATTCCTGACCCAGGCCTTAAAACTGCTTGAGAATCTTATATAGGTCTCGTTGGATAGGATTGTTACTGTTAGTTGTTGTTATTGTCGTAGACTAAACAGAGTCAGTTCAAGAACCCTCCTTGGCAACTGTGCGACAACTTGTCCTTGAACTTTACCCTTTCATGTTTGATTATCAAGTTTGAGATCCACAGACTGAGATGCCTTTGTTGCATATATAAACATATGCACATATGCAAACTCTTCAAAATAAATTTCATAAGAAATATTTCGAAGAGATGCTTTCAATGACAATTCTCCTATTACGACTCACGGCATGTAGCCCTGTTTAAACTGAATTTTGTCCGATTGGAGCAAAGAATGTAACAAACAAAGGATTGGAAGAAAGGCGTGAGAGGGCACAGGAAAGAATAAAGGACTCAGACATGCTCGAAAGGGAGCTATTTGCATGGTCCGGCTCGGCGAAGATCTTAAGCTGTGTTTTCCCTGGACTCAAACTCTGATCAATTCCTCCAAAAGATGACAATTTTCTTTGTAGGGTACATTTGGTACGTAAAATTGAATTTCTGTTAAACGTAGATTTCTATTTATTATCAATGCTGAACTCGTTCAGTGATAGGACGTACGTACTGTGTGATTATTTTATGATTTTAACTCTTTGAATAACACTTTATGATTGTTTCAAGAGCAGTTTGTATTGCGCAATTCTCTTAGGGCGATTTTGTGATTTTAACTCTTATAATACAACTTGTTGATTGTGAACTGCTAATTTTATCCTGCGCTAAAACTGTTAAAACAGTCTTAGCTGTTAAAACACTTTTAGCGCAGGATAAATATGACATTTTAAAGGGTATGGCTTTTAGCCCGGTATTATTGTAAATAGATTTTATTCTAGTAAATTGCGTACAAAAGGTTGTTAATGCCCGTTTGACAACATTTGATTAATATCTAAAGGTAGAGTTTTTTTAAAATAGAAATATGATATATATTTTTCCCAGCTGAATATTTTTCTAGTCTTGTCGTTGTGATTACGAACGTACGAACAAACCAGCTTATCATAAGTTTAGGTAGTGTAAACAGTTATGTGACCTGTATGAATAATAGTTATAATGCAGTCAACGAGGCACAGCCGACTTGACTATTACTCATAAAAAGCAACGGCGGGTTATCTAGGACAACGCCCGTGCGATCGTGGACTATTAGCGAGTAGCCACTAAGCTGTGACCTTTTTAAAATCCACTAATCTAAATGGTTCGCTCATCGTTTTCTATTCGCTGATAGACATTGATCTGGCGTGCACACTGCTCTTGAAACTGAAAATTCTTCTTAATTTTAGGGTAAGAAATACTCAAAATTGTAGGTTTTGTGCCGTAATCCTTTAGAGTGTACTAAAACAATTAGATTACTCACCCTCGTTTTCTATGAGCGATAGTCAACTCTGCTATGCTTTGTTGACTATTCGCTCACAGAAATACTCGGTTTTGTAGTCTAATTGTTTTGAAAAAGTCTACGATGAGAGAACCATGCAATCAAAGTGGCGTTAAAAATATAGAAACAATTTTAGCCTTATTTCTTATTTCTGTTTTTTCATAAGAGTTCACCTATATCGTTTTATCTTTCTAAGTGTTTACTCTGCAAGTCACAATGTGTATTAATTAAAACCGCTTGGAAAAGAATCTTGTTATGAGATCGAGGTGTTCTACTGAGCTCTCCAAGTTTGTTTGTCAGTTTAGGTAAAACACATATTAAACTGTTTTAAGCCAAGAAACGAACAACGTTTTGCTGCTTGTGGGTGTAAAATAAAGTTGTAGCAAAAAGAAGTGAAAGTGGTCTGGTAAACAAATAATTCAGTGATATTGACCAAGACACGAAAGGTTCACTTCAAACAAACACATTGCTCAAAGTATTATTGCCGAAAATCTGATGGAATATATTCCCTTCTATACATTCCTGCCTCACAATGTATTTATTTGATATGGGGTAGTTTATGACTCTTAACTTTCCCCCTCTTCAAAACGAAGCGGCTTAGGCCAGGTTTAAACGTGGAACCTTATGTCACAATGAAGTTCGATTTCTGAATCAGTTACGATCAGCACATCTTTTTTTGTGTCGACCCCGCCGTTCTATTCGACTGCCACTCGAATAGAACGGCAGAAGTTCGACTTCTATTCAGAAGGCGAACTTCACACGTGCCGAATCTAATGCATACATCACAGAGACATTATATTAATTATATTATACCCACAATTCTTCACGTTCAAACAAGGAAAGGCTTGCTTTGGAAAAGAAAAAGCCATTTTCGTCCCCAGGCACAGCTTCGAAATGTGCTTATTTTTCATTTTCGCTAAACATTTTGAGTAGAAGCAGGAAACGTAGCTTAAAATTTTCGTCTTGTCACCCTGATTAAGAATATTGCTGCTTCCAGTTTGAAATCTCAGGAGTTTCGCTTTTAAGAGGTTCTCTTTCCAGATCCTGCACCTTGCAACATAGGAACGAGGCTGAAAGCGGAAAATAATTAAGGTATCAGTATAACCCATTTGACCATCCGCGCGCGGTCCGCTCTAGCGTTCGTTGCTTTAACAAAAACCCATATAAACCGTATATTTACTGGAAGCTTAATAACTACAGATTATGACCCGACCTGTTTAAAACGGTAGAAATTTACCGTGTTTCGAAAATGTGAATATATTTACAAAGCTTCACGAACCCATAAATCAAGGTATACACCCGCTCAATTTAAGTCGGAGAAAACGATTAACATGGCGTCCGTTTCTTCACACATTGACCTCAAAAACAGTGTCTCAGATTTTTGGCACATGCGTTTGTTATTATTTTACAAGAGGATGAAGTTAGAAAAGGGACGAAAATAGGACTGCCCGCGAAAAAAAGGCATAACTTTTTAATGAAAAGAGTAATCAGAATTCGCAGACACAGTATTGTCGGCGATCGTTCTGACAACATTCTCTCCGAATTTCAGCCAATTTGGTCCAGGGGCTGCCCACCTGGAACTCGAAATGCACGTACAACTCGCCTATTTTTTACTTTCAAGAAACAGAGAAAAAGTAAAATTCGGCGGCATCCAAGTGTTATGGGATTATCACACCAAGGGAGACACCGCAGAGGAATCAACTTTCTGTATAACAATAGGACTGTGACAGTTAACATGGAACAGGTACAAATTTTCGACGGCGCGCGGTAAATTATTCACCAGTGAATAAACCGCTTTTTCATGTGTGAAGTCAGAATTCCAAAGTTAGTAAACGTGAAATTATCTTTTGATATTTCGCCTTCTCGAAATTTTACGTATCGGCTGACTAATCTTCAAAATTATGACCATGTCACTGTTAACATGCCGAAGGCCAGTAGAAGGTCCCCGAGAAAATGCAAGAGCACAAAGGGAAACACTGGAGAGGACGTCGTAAACGGGACTACATCGACTGATGTTGATGCAAAGGCAAAGATACTGGAAGAAATGACAATAGCTGGGTAAGAAAAAAAAAATGTTGCACTGCTGATTCTAATTTTGTACAATCGATCTGCCTTTCAATTTCGTCCACTTCTCTTCGTCAATCTCCTCTGTTTCGACAGTTTATTGCAACAGTATTTTAGTGCGGCTTGCGCTCATTTCGGCTTGCTCGCTGGCTTCGTGATCGCGATCGTTGTCGAGTTCATCCAGCAATTTTTCTTGATTGTAAAACGAATCCTTTGCCGCGTTCCGCTAATTTAGCGGCCCACTCTTTGTTGAAAGTGTTTTTCGCCTTCTTTGGCCTTCCTTTAACTGATGAAAACGGGCAAGATCGCTCTGTCTTCTTCGAAGACATCCGGCACTGATTATGGCGCGCGAATCGCGTGTCAACTCAGCATGATCTTGATGTCATCTGACTTCTTGCCTCGATAATTAATTAATTCATTTGACAGAACTTGTCAACTCTCAATTAAGTAATTAATATGCAAAACAATCTTTCTCGCGCAATAACTAGCGGCAGATATAAGATTTTTTCGTGAAGTTTTTTTATCTTAAAGATTACTTTAAGATTTATCCAAACGCTTAAAAAAGTAAAATTATGCAAAACTGCAAATTTTCCCCTTACTGATACCTTAAAAGCATGACAAATAGCACCAAATTTATGGACATCAGTCATATAATTTAACACGTGACCATATTTGCTCTTGGAGAATGAAAGCGAGGCTGGGCAAAAAAGTCATTAGGGTATTGAAAAATATTTGAAACTGTGCAAAATTCGTCACGTTGACTTTCTTTTAAACAATTTTGATTAATCCAGCACTTTGCTCTGATGGATCTCAATAATATATACTTTTGGCAGAGGAGTTTTGTAGCGAAAGGAAGTTTGATAAAAAAAAAAGTAGCTGTCTTCAAAATAAAGTAAGCAACTTTAAAGACAACGCGAAAGCTGTTTGAACAAGAGAATATCAGGAAATCATATAGTGAAGAGTACAGGTGAGTCAGGTTACTTCTATCAGTTGTGTACACGACCTCTATTTTGTTTAAAAATGCCTGCATTTTGAATTTGCTAATGAATTTTCTGGAAATAAGGCCAAAAAAACTGTTTTGTTCCTATACAAGACTACTTTTAATGAAATGAAGGCAGCTTCCATACTTCCTGTGGGAGAAATCCATGCTGAAGACCATCAGCATGCCGGCATTTTGTAGTTTTGCAAAATACTGTATCGCGTCCCCAAAACGTATTTCCGCGGTGCCCCCCTGACAAGACATTTGTAAATGAAATGGAAGAAGCCTAAAAATAACAGAACAGTTATTATAAGTATAAGAATTAAAACGAGAGAGTTCATTAAAGCTGGACAACATTGTTTATTATCAATCTACATTTTTATAATTACTGAGTAGCCTAAATATTTCTAGGATAATGAAAAACCTTTCTTAAGTCTTAAAATGGCACATCGTACAGGTTGCAGTAGTAAAAAGAAATGTATCACAACTGTCAATGAAGGACATGCTAGATAAAAACCAGGAGTTTTTGTGGTAACTTTATTCTGCAAGTACATTGTCGCGAGTTCTTATGAGCACATACATGTGCATTACAATTCAAAACTGCAGTCCCCTAAATCTAGTTGCATGTTTTTGCTTTCCGGGCATCTATCAGGGTGGGTTTAAGCGAAGCTGCCCGTTCGGTGTTCTAAGGACTAACCAATGGACTTTTGTGAAGCCACGCGAGTCACTGACGTGGTACTGTCGTAGGTCATATCTTGCAGCAGCACATCTCGACCCTCACTGCGGGGTTTTGGACGACGAATTAACACCATGATGGCTTCTTTAAACTCCGGAATCCTAAACGTGTACACCGCGGCGTTCATGAAAGAGTTACTGTAGTGCAACAGCTTTATAAAGAAAACAGTGTTCATGGAGAACACGCACGTCTTACAAAAGTGAACTAAAATAAAGATGAGTTGAAAGGGAAGCCACGAAAGGACGAAAATAGCCGTGACACACAGCAAGGTCATGCTCAGCCGACGTTCAACCGTTAAATCCTTCTTATCTTTTGCACTGTTATTTTTCTGGTTGATTTTAAAAATGATGGCTATGTAAGCAAAACAGGCTACAGTCAACGACAAGGACAGCGAAAGAATCACAGTGGTGTAGAAGGCTTCTCTCACAATCCGCAAATAAAAAGCAATGCTAATGGCTGCCACGCATCCAGCGAGACACCACGTCGCCGCAACACAACAGAAGTAAGCTTTTCTAGGTATCATCCTGTATTTGAATGGAATCGAGACAGCCAGGAGCCTCTCTAGGGACACAATCGCCAGAGTGAACACAGACGCAAGTCCAGACAGGATGTCCACTGTTGAATGAATCATCGGCAACATGAGGCTCTGGGTCCACGTCTCTGGATGCACCAGGTAGGAGATAAACAGAGGAACGGACAAGGCTCCGACCATGAAGTCAGCAATGGACAGGTTGATCAGGAAGTAGTGGGTATGCTTTCGACGTGGTTTTGTTTTCATAAACGCAGTAATGGACACAGTGTTGACCAACATTATCAAGATGGCCACAATACCGTAAGACGTACCCCAGAATGCAGCTTGGACGTTGGAGAGAGTGGTAGGTAATCGTCTTTGGTGAACTGAGGAATTGTTCATGGTTAATCTGCGATACAACAAGAAAACGAACAAGTCATCAATGAGATGCAAACACCATCGTTTCACGGTTTGGTGTTAACGAAGCCCGCCAGTCGTAGCATTAAATAGGCAACGTGTGTCGCATGTAAGTTAGTGTGCTGGTGTTGTTTTGATTTCATAATTGTGTGATATCTTGAAGCTTAATCCTTTTTATCTCCGGCACATTACGATTAAGCGTGACAAAGTTATAAACATGACCTGACGGATCTATTTAGTTGAATATAAAGCTGATGTTGACATTTCACTTTGATTGCATCTTAAGTCAGAGAGATGGTTAAACTAGATATCAAATCGGGGGCAAATATTTTTAAGCTTTTATTTCCTTTCAGAATGTAAACACAATAGCAAAAGTCTTGACAAGCGCTCTTGAATTACATCAAATTTACTCCAATCAATTACTCCTTTACCATATGAAACAATACATCCCTCTCAACCAAAGCGGGCCGTAAAATAACATCATGACTTAAATGTTACCCAGAGCTGATATCATGTTAGGAGTGTCATATCGTTAAAAATTTCTTCACTTATTTGCTATTATTTTTTATTAATGTGATTATATTCCTTAATTACTTCCTACAAGATGCAAGGAAGAACGCGATTGCCCTCGTAGTTTTCCTAGAGGATGGTCTAGCATAATTTACGGCCGTTTACATCACAATAAGAAGTACACCTGTACTGAATTTTAATTAAATAAAGCGGCTGAGAAGGTTATAAGGAAGCTTAAGGACTGATACTCAGTTAAAAACGAGTCCAAAAGTGTACAATTTTGTTACATTATTGGAGCGCCTCTTTGTATAGAACAAATAGAACATCAACAGATGATCGATTTACATGATAAGGCCCAGTTCAGACGTCGTGCTTCTGTCGTGACGAACTAAATTGCAATTAGGTTTCACTGTAGCACGGCAGGAAAACAACTCTGATTCAGACGTCGCGCCAGAGTCGAATCAAATTTAGGATTTACTGATGCCTCGTAACAATTCTCCTCCTAACTCCCCGTGGGAACGCAATCTCGCTACATTGATATAATTTATGAATTTTGTTTAGCGTGGCAGAAGCACGATGTTTGAATCGCTGCCGTGCCAGAGTCGTATAGCACGGCAGAGCTTGTCGAACTTAATTGCTTGCCGAACTTAATTGCTTGCCGAACTTAATTTTAAAGTTTGATTCAGACGCCGTGCTTCTGCCGTGCTTTTGACGAACTTAATTCCTGAATTTAGTTCGGCAAGGCAAAAGCACGACGTCTGAACTGGGCCTTAGCCGATTTTTCTAAGCTTGTTGTTTGTTTGTTTGTTCGTTCTTCTAAATCTCATCTAATCCTTCTTTTATGTACATTTGGGAGGTAGCGCAGCAAAAGTGATTTTTCACACCGGTAGTGATGCCCTCAAAGTCACCGGGCCGACTCAAACCCTACGGCCTGCCACAACAGCATGTACCTCATGTAGATAGGCGCGAGTTTACCTTCAGGCCAAAATTTATATTTCTGGCCAACTAATCAGTCACCTCAAGCTGGAGTCTACCTTTTTTATTCGAGGGTCGACAGCAGCGGAAGAAGTCAAGTCCAAATGTTGAGGGAACAATGTGGAAGTTCGATGGCATAACCTTTTGGATCTTTTTAGTTTAAACTATTAAAAAAGAAATTCTATTAAGCTCTTAGCCTTTGTCGTGGGATTTATATACTTTGCCTTGAACAAAAATGACACTGTTAATGGCAGGAAAAAAAAAAAAAAACAGAGCGTTTAGGTGGCCAAACGGTCAAAGATTTCAACTCGCGTCTACTTGCGAGTTTGTATTTTCTGCATACGAGCCAAGTGGCCCATCAGGCCAGAGCTTATCCAGGTTTCAGTAGCATGAAGCGACTAGGAGTATTTCTATTCCCCCTGGATGGGATGCTAGTCCATCGACCCCCTGCATTAAATGTGTTGTCGTCATTTTCGCCTACTAAAGGAACGAACAAATGGTGGATCCAGCTAAACTTGGTTTCGGTTCTTTTGTTTGTTTGTTTGTTTTTGTCAGGTGTTGTTTTGTTATTGTTTTTGCTTATTTACTTGTTTATTTGTTTGTCTGTTGGTTTGTTTATTTGTTTTATAGTGGTTAATTGTGGCTGTTCAAAATTAATTTGCTGCAAAGCCTGGTTTTCACTACGGCATAAGCACAAGCACAAGCAAAAGCACAACGGAAACTATAGCGACGGCTTTCCACAAGTTGCTCGGCAACTTTTTGGCAACTTCTTGTGTTTCGAGCAACATTTTCGTTTCGAACAACTTTTTGCATTCTGGGCAATTTCTAGTTTTCTATCAATTTTGAGAAATCGGAGCAGCTTTTAGTGCTTAAATTGGCCTTGCTTCCATATTTCGCAATGTTTTAGTAGACAATTGATTAATTTCCTGTGAAAAAGAAACCAGATCCCTCTCCTCCTGGGGCAGATCAAGCTGGTGCAAGATGCATGCAGCCGGGCTGCTAGGTTAGCGGTTTTTGTTTTTTGTTTAAATCAAAATGGCAGACGAAGATTCACACTCGACTGTCTCAAGTGTCTCACGTGAAGAATTTTAACAAGATTAATATCAATATTGATGCACAGTCTTTCCTCATAATTTTTTTGGTTTTAATTGAGGACAAAGCTATTTAGCAACGCTGGTTACGCCTCAAAATTACACAAAAATGCTTTGAAACCCTTACTTTTGTTGTACTTTTGCATCAGACCAAATAAATGAAGAGAGCAACGATATAGCTTCCTCCAGAAACAATAGCTTCATTTTAACAAGCTATTCGTTATCAAAGGAGCATCATGTGAAGGTTAAAAGACTGGTTATTGAGTTTAGGGTTTTTGTCTGCTTGCGTGCAACTTTCGAAGCACGCGCGGGGCTACAGCCAGGTTGAATGAATCCAGTTTAATTCGGCGCCTGCTTTCATTTTCACCTGGTGCTTCGTAGAGCTTAATCGAATTTCTGTAGTTTCTCTAGCAAATAAACGGTGAAAAAGTCGGAATTTAAGTCGGAACCCAAAATAACTAAAAAAAATAATTGCGCATATACGTTTCTTATGAAACAGCCAGACACATGCCACATGCTGACGTAGTTGGTGCACGTATGATAGAAAATCGAGCGCAGGTGCGAGCAGAAGTTCTCCGCTCTTCTCCCACCGGGCAGAAATAGAAGGGAACTTCTCGCAGGGTATATTTTGATATATGGGGTCGAGTCGGAGTCCCGAAGTCAGCTTAAAAGAGTTTTAGTGGAAAAAGACAACCTTACGCGGTTAGCCTGCAATTAGGTACACATTTTGACGGGATTACTGCAAAGGCTTACGTCACGTGTTTTTTCCATAAAAAGATTTGATTTATATTTCACTTACTGAACATTTGCAATAATAGATTTGCGTTATTAAAAACCGCATATGGTCGACGTTTTCACTAAATGTTGTACCATAAAAGAACTATGCGTTAAGGAAATTATAAAGGTCCCCACACACTTTGTTATCGAGTGCTTCAACAGTTCTCCATTAGGCAAAATTGAAATAAATTCGATAAGTGAACCGCATTTATGTGTATATGCTTATGTAGAGTAAATAAAGGTCTCGACGACTGAATGACTTATTCTTTCCCATCGACGCAAAGCTTGTTTTTATCTTAGATTCGAATCGATCAACCGAGATTTTGCGTGAAAATCTGCTCCAAGCTTGTAGTCCACCAGATTTTCCTCAGATAATTTTTCAACAAAGACTGATGCACGGAATAAAATGTACAATTTTGATGATTTTCTCAATTTTAATGATTCTTTCGACATCCGATAACGGCTAGCAAAATAATACATCTAAATTCCATTTAATTCAAGTGCACAAGAAACCCAAAAGTCTTGCTTACAGGCAAGCAAATTAATATTGCTAGCCGTAAAATGAAGCTACATGACTCTCAAAATCGAAAGGGTAATTTTACATTCGTTTTGTAGCAGCAAATATTGCCAGGGATATTGGGAAGACTTACAATTTATGTGCGTATTTTAATGGATCAAGAAAAATTGATAATACTTATATTTGGGTAAACTATTTTCGGTTACCGCCGTATAGCGGAAGAAAGTAAAGCAGTTTGCCCAAATCTTTAAGATAAACAAGACTTTGATCTCTATATACAACAAATATGAGTTACCAATTCCCTGTAATTATGGCGTTAACATATTCGGCAGACACTTACACAATATAGCGGAAGAAAGCGCAGCAGTTTGCCTGGGTTTTTTTGTTTTTTTTTTAATAACTAACTAAATGCAACATAAATGAACGATGAATTCCATGCAAAAACAGCTTCAAATGAAATAATCAGCAGACACTTGCCTTCGGAAGATACTAAGGCCCAGTTCAGACGCCGAACTTTTCATGAGCCGAACTTAATTCGCCGAACTTTATTTAGTTTAAACCAAAACACATCGAAATGTCAGCGATTTTCAGGCAAAGTAAAAACTGCTTGTAAAATACGTTATAATAAGTTATGCATTAAGTTCGGCTCATGAAAAGTTCGACGTCTGAATCAAAGCCGTTCCAAAGCCGAAATTCCCGGCTGAGCTAGGCGGGAAGAACGGCTGGGCCGTTCCAAATTCAAATAGCCGTTCTTAACTGATTCAGACGCCGAACTTTTCATGTACTTAATTCAATATATTTGGTTCGGCTCATGAAAAGTTCGGCGTCTGAACTGAGCCTAATTTATCTTTGAATAAGGAATGTTTGGCGGAGAACCGATAATATTTGGTTTTGAAAACCTCCCGCAAAGTTCATTTCAACCGATCGGCGGAAACATTGAGGGTTTTTATGTTAACAGTTTTCATTTTCTTTCAGACAAATTGTACTGTTTTGTATCTTTAAAAGAAGATACCGGAGTAATTGTACTTCAGTGTAATTCAATAACAGATGAAAAAAAAAGTGGCTAAGTAAATCATAGTGTGCACCATTTTGGAAGGCCTTTAGTTTGGATATATTTTTACTCCAAATCAGACATTTTAATTTTACGGACACTTTGGACTAACTGTATTTTAGAAGAACTCGAGGCAAAAGTGCTCATCAAATATTGAAGGTGCCAATGTTATAATAACGTGACTTTGAGGCAACTAGGAATTAAAAGGAAGGAATATTTGACGTTAAACCGTTGTGCAAGACCGACTCCTAGATAACCGCGTTCCATTGAAACTGAAAATGAAAATATCTATCCAGCAAGCACGTACATATGTTTATTCTGGTTTTCAATTTTAAGTTGATGTCGCTTTTGGTTATCAATGGAATCTCTAAATATTAAGGAATAATGTAAATTGAACACCTTTGTAAGTTATCTTTTACTTTATGAATTCATTGTTCGGTTGTGCGTATCTCTAGTGTCTGTCTGTCATTTTGGAGAGTCCCGCACCGCAACTGGCTCTCCAAAAACGATATTTTATTTTATTTTATTTTATTTTCCTCTAACTTAGTGAAACGTAAATTATTAAATACTTTACTCACTGTGATGTCCGGTCGAATTTAGGCTTTCGCCAGTTGCGAAATTCTCTCAAATCTTTAATGTTTTCATGCTAGTTTTGCAAATTAAAGCTAGCAAAATGTTTTTCGCCACGAACGTCAACACTTATTTAGCGTTTAAAATCGACTTTTGTCTTGTGCTTAGACTCAAACAATGCGTGGACAAAAAAACAAGTTCTTCTAGAAAACCTCTTCCGCCACAAAGCCAATCAATAAAGCGACGCACAAAAAGTTGAACTTACCTTCCTGAAATGTTTTGCGTAAAGTTGCTGAGTGACAAATTTTAATATTCTCACTTGGCTCTTGATCTTAATTGTAAGTCTAGCTAGCTAGCTCACGCTGGCGCTGGAAGTAACTTCTCCGACAGCTTGGTCGAAAACTGATATCAGAGGGCAATTCGCTGAACGTTTTAACCGATCTCAAGATAAATTATCAAAATTTAATGAGGTTTTGGTAAAATTAGGATCCGATCCAATTGGACTGGACCACATGGTGGATGGTGGACTTCTGCCGGGGTTTTTTTTTTTTTTTTTGATGTTGTTTCGAATTATTTTGAACACCAACTGAACCTTCCATGACTATAAAAGCAAAACCTCATGGAAAATATTATCAAACAATGCAAATTGCGTCCGTTTGTAATTGACTTTGGACTGATGGAAACAATACTTTGATTTAATGAAATGCAGTAACACCTTCTTTAAAAATCTTACTAGAACAACTCAAAACGGCCGGTTCTTGGAGATAAAAACAGATGTCGCCAACATTAATCATGAGGAACTGTAAAATAAGTTTTAACGACCCAAAAAGAAGCAGAAAAGGAAAAAAAGATGGAAAACGGGATATTGTCTCGAGTGCGGTCTGGGCCTTTCAGATCCTCTCCAATCCTAAATTCACAAAACATAAAATATTCATGATAGAACGATATCTCATACCTTTCGTTGTGAAATCCACGTCTATGATGATAAATGATCGCTCATGTTATGGAAAAGAACTTAAAATTGTTATCTTCACTAAACAGCTGCATATACATAATATACAAGAGTACGTTACCCGGAAGTAATCCGCCAATAAAATTCATTCACGATGTCTTCCTTGCCTGTCAGAATATATAACTCAACCGCGTAAAAAAGAAATTCGTGACTTGAACCGCTGAAATAGCACTACTTCGTAAATAAAAACTCTCGTAGAATTTCCTCTTTCACGAAACGTTTACTGAAAAAGAAAGTAATCCGGCCTGTTCTTTCTTGGATTAGGCAATAAAATGACGGTACCTCTTCAGGACTTTAATAAATCTTGAAAATGACCCCTCAGATACTTTTCATAACGTAAAGAAATTCGCAAGACATTCATGAGTGGACAAGTCAGTGAACACTAATATATGGAAATTACTTTAATCCCGCTCATCTTCTCTTTAACACTTAACACCTACAAAAACCATGGAGTTTCACCTGCATGTAATTACTCGCACGAAAATGCAAAACCAAATTCCGTATTCTTTAGTATCGTGAGAAACACGATCAAATGGAGCAGATTTATGTTCTAATAATTGACTAAACGTAATGGGACATTTTGACCAAAAGCGTTCAATTTTATATTTCACCCAGACGAAGCTTAAAAAAAAATAGACTTTGGTCAAATTCAGATCAAAATTATCCCCACAGCGCCTATGGGAAAAAAGTGCGCAATTTTTATCCGATGAGTTACGTTACTTTACGTTGCGTTAATTTTCTCTTTATACGTTAGCTCATAAATTTAGATGAATCGATTTTTTCTGATAATTATTATATGCAAAATTCTTGTCAGATAAGAATTTTCTAACTCAATAAATTACTCTTTTGACATTCCCAGTAATTTACGACATCAGTAACTTTTTATTCTGCTGCTGTTTAGCGCGGTGCGTTCTCACGAGAGAGAAGTGGCTACATTAGGGTGCTGAGACTGCGAAGTACGGACTGAAAATCATCTTTATCCCGTTAATTCCCGTTTTCATGGCATGAATTGATTAGCTTCTCACTCGTAAAACGGAGGCTAATTCATTGTTGAACACTATGCAGTATTTCGTGGGCCTCTATAATTCGGCAAAACCACGCTCTTGGGCCCTTCTGGTTAGAGAGAGACTTTATAAGGGATTATGGCTTTGCTCAAGATTGTAACCATGCATGTATTATCCTAGCCTCATTCTTAATCTGGGTTCTATGCGAATTTTGGCTGGATCGAGCCAGCGAGTTGCAATTTTTCGCCTTTCTTAAAAATATTGAATTACTCTAACACATCTAATGAGAAACGACGCATTATTCTCTTTAAAAAAAATGGCATTGTCTATTGAAATATAAAAACCACAAACATAGTAGCTCATAAGAGCTGCTCTGGCTGCATACTAGGATTTATAGTGTGAGTACAATATCCAGAGGTGAATATTTGAATTGGACATTCTGATTGGTCGAAAAGTTCGGCTTATGACGTTACATTGACGGTGAAAAAAATATTTCTAAGCTTGGTTACTAAGCTCACCACCGTTTGCCATTTTGGCAAGTAAAATGGCAGTCAGTTGCTAGATGAAATTTTCATTTATTCGAAAGACATCGCTTCAAGTCCAGGATATTTGAAAGCAGGGGGAAATTTTCAAAGTGACTACTGTCGACCTTGAGCCACAAATGCGTTAAAAACCTCGTATTTAAGGCATTTAAGAATCGTAGACGCAGTAGTTTCATTGATCCCCAACAGGTCAGACCGAGCTCCGGAAATTTATTTTTCTGAGGCACCCACCACACTATGGCGGAGAAATTTGAAAAAGGTGTTTTTACTCTCAAAACGTATCAAATATTTAGTGTTGGAGGAAAATTTTGGGCAGGAAAATCACACCATCATCGTGTAATATCATCGTTTTCGGAAAGCTCCGTTTTCAAATTGTTTTCCATCCACACTAAAACGCGAAGCCGGCGTTTTCAAGTACCGCTGCATACGTTTATGCAAACAAGTAGCTGCTTCTGTGGTTCCTTGGTTTAGTTCATTATTTTGCAGCTCCGGGCATTCACCTCTGAAAACTATACTAAAACAATGATTCGCCTTAGTGAACATTGGTGACTGAATCTTCATGAGATATTTACCTTGGCTTCGTCTCGGTAAGGTAAAGTAAAACTTTATTTAAACGGGGTAGCCCGTTCAGCTAAGAGGCTGGTATCCATAGGGGCCCTGTATAAATGGCTATCTTTAAAACGGTGAACGGGGAATCGAGGAATAGAGGAATAGCAATGGAATGGGATGGAGAACGGGGAACGGGGAACGGGGAATCTTTAAAATGGGGAATCTTTGAAAGCGAGAATCTTTAAAACGGGGAATCTTTGAAAGCGAGAATCTTTAAAATGGGGAATCTTTAAAAGCGGGGGTCTTTAAAATGGAGAATCTTTAAAAGCGGGAATCTTTGACTGTATGAGCTTATTAGCACTTTTGCCAATTACTCTCGGAATATTACACCCAAAGAGCCAAACATTTCCAATTACTAAGTTTCACTAGCTCTTAAATGTTTGAAGTTAATTTTTTGTATAGCAAATTCAATGAGGAAAATTGCAGACAATGAAGCCAGCGAAGACTCTCCTATTCAAATGTGCTGAAAGTAAAATAAAGGACCTTTTCGTTTACATAGCCATAGTCAGCAGGTCTCTGGTTTATCACTTAAGATGTTGCCAGGAATATGCATGCCTGCCTGTGATTGGTTACCTCAGGACTTTAATTAGGATATTCCTTGACACATTAGTTTTCCATAAATTTACCAGCGTTTAGACTACAGACGCCAAATTATGTCTTCAAAGTGAATAACTTGTAAAGTGCTTGGAATAAAATATGCAAATATAAACTGAACGCAGCAACCTCCGGTCATTTTGGATTTGTGTTCGAGGAAATTTCGGGAAGGCAAATCACATGAATATCGTGATGTCATCGTTTTCAAAAAGATCCATTTGCAAAACAGTACTGTCCACACGAAAACGAAACGCCAGCGTTTTCAAATTCCTCCAGTTTGAAGAGCGTTTTCGAAAAGCTCCATTTTCGTGACGGATATTAATGCAGACGGTAGGCCTAACCGAAAAAATACAGCTGCGTTTACAAATTTCTCCGACGTGATGTGGACGGGGCCTTTGCAACTGCTCCCATACAGTCATACAGGTAGTAAACTATAGTTATCGCACGTGTGATAAAATTTCCTAGGGCACGGTTTCTAACTTAACAGCGGATTTAAAGATGGTGAGAGTGAACTTGAGCGGACGGCAAAATCGACATTTAACATTATGCGTAATTTGCCTCAGTTTCGCTTTCATTAAAGAAAGTTGTGAAAAAGTCATTACGCACCAAAATGATAAATATTATCTGCAGACAGCAGCAATTTAATCTCTAACTCCATTGACAAAAAGCAAATGAATAATGACTGGTATACATTTTATATGATAAAAATTTTATCTGCTTCCTAGCTTTTTTTTACGACGGACCAAATATCATTCATTGAAACCTACCCGTTTATTAGTTACATTCTGTTTCCTTTCATTTAAAGATTCTTGTGATAAAACGAATAGTATTTGGGATAAAACCGCTTGATTTTAAGCCCAGCATTGGGTGACACCTCAATGAGTTAAGGATGACATTTAATTTGAAAGTTTTGGCGATGCTTCACACAAATTTGATAAAATATACAGACGGTCACAACGGTCTTGCCAGACTGATCAGAAATTTAAAAACTAGCTTTGTTTTGGCAAACTGCAGGCTTTAAAATCTATTAAAGGTTATGACTCTTAAATTGTCTTTAATCCTCTCTTTTACCTCTACACTCAAAACTACGGTGTAAAGGTTCAAAATTTGTTAAAGGCTCCACGTTGGGTAAGAATGTTTTCCTTAGAAGTTTTCGAATATTAGTTCTTAGGACCAGCTAGTGGAAAACACTGTCTATAATTTTAGCCCCATTAATCTCGCTGGTATTACTTTATTCAGCGACGTTCCAATAGACTGGAGGAACAACATGTTCTATTTTGCCGGTTGTGATGGCATTGTGCTGTTTGAATGTTTCAATGGCTTTTTTGAGACTTGAATAAGTAAACATTTGACACGACTGAAATAGAACTTACCAGTTAAGCCTTATTTTCAGATTCCAGTTACTTGATGAATAGATCTTTATCGTAAACTTGTTTGTCTTGTAGCTTGTAGTATTTAGCCTTAGTTACCAGCAAAAATAGAGCGATTTCTTGAGAGAAACTTCTGCCCCTCGCAGCTGTTTTTTTTTTGTTTTTTTTTAATTTGGAGGTGAGTTTATTGACTGCTTTTAGATTGGTTGGGTTTTGTTTTAGTTTCCTTAATTTTCAATAAATGTTAGACAATGCCTTAAAGTGTGGATCTCGGCAACACGCGAAACAGAATGACTTTGTAAATGCTTCTCAGCAGACGCCCCCTGTTGCGTATATGGCCTGTCTTACCATATTTGGACTGAATATGTGCTTTCCAGCTGTATGTGTCTTACATGAAGTAGGCATTAAAATGAGTTAAGTTGCATTTCAAATAGTGTCTTGTTGTGCCATTCGCCTCGCCTCCCTTGACAAAAACGTTCAGCTATCGAGTACGACTCATATTATATTCGCTGTATGCACCTGGGCAGAAGGAGAATCAACAATTAATGAACGAGGTTGAGCAAAATATCGTAATTTGTCAGTGGCGAGCGGATCAATAATGTGCCGCAGCCGAAAGCTGAAGAAAATAATTGATCTGCGAGACACTGACAAAATCACGATATTTTGCAATAACTGAGTTCAATAATTGTTTTATCAATCGAGCAACATTTTTTTTTCATATTTACATCACACTCTGATCTATAGCTCAAAAAAGCGATCTGCTATTTTTCACACAAGAGCGAGGTTATAATTACGCATGAGCAGAATATTATTTGTAGCAAAACAGGTTTAGACGGTAGTCCGCATGAGCAGACCATTGTTTGTAGGCAGCTATTTGCAGGTCACGTGGTGGACTTTCGGCCAATGACTAGGAAGAAAAAATTGCATCGAATGATAACAGCATTTATTGGTTACACACTGCTTGGATTTATTACATTAGATGTTAGCTCCCCAGAATAGCATAGGCCATAATATGTTAAGCTGGCATGCTAACTGAGTTGTCTTTGCCAAGCAATTAGAAACCTTAAGCAATGACCGAGGCGGCGCCAGGAACGACGGCTGGTAAAATGGATTTAATTTTACCTTTCAATTTCGTAGCTATCTGAATCTGCTCAGGACGCCAATCTGTCTGAGAACCTGCTCAAGCTAAATTTGTATTACCTGCGACCAATTACGAAACATTTGCCGTCGTCAAAACAATATATAAACCCTGAATATTCGTTCGGCTTATTAGCGTCACCGTAATCGGCGTTAGAAGAGATTTCTTTTCGGCTTGATAAGCCTTTAGTTAATGGAGGGAAATGGTTAAGAAGCCCGGTAAACATCAAAGAAACAAACAAACAGGCTAAGATTTATATGTTGGAAGGTTCTTGACCCTTCAAATCTTTTGTTTCATACTCGCAGACTATGCATGAATTATGAAGTCGCACTGCTTCTATTGGTTGGTTGTATGAGCGCACATGACCAGCTTTCGTACTTTGCCAGGTTTTGAGCGGGGTCAACCCCAAAATAGCCAACAAAAACATGCAACAAAGAACTTTGCCAAGTTTTCTAACCATTCCCTCTACTGTGATTAACTATGGTAAGACAGAAGCACTCCGGTTAGCCTACATGCATCTGAAGAGCAATTTGGCGAAATTTTGCGAGACAGTGCTAGTAGCTAACCGGAGTGCCTTTTAACGCCAACCTACCACTTAACTGAGAAGATTGTACGCTGTTCAAAACATTATTCTCGTTAAACGTATTGACTATTTATTATATGGAGAAGAGTGTTTTACTGGGAACTAAACCACTCGTAGATTCCATACGCCACTTCATCCGGGACCCGAGTGGCGTATTTTCCCTATGTTACCTTTGTGAGTGTCGTATCGTTCAATGACGTCACGATTCCCGCCTTTTGCTTTTGTTGAATTGGTTTCAATATTTAGTCTTCATATAATAAAAAGAACATTACACGTTGGCTCGAAGATATGAATTTTATGTTCTCGTGGCAAGAACAATATCTCACTCGTTCGCTTCGCTCACTCGTGAGATATTGTTCTTGCCACGAGAACATAAAATTCATATCTTCTCGCCACCGTGTAATATCCTCTACATATGGGAGAGTCTTTGTTTTCAATATTTTCCTCATTATCATAAGCGATACAGATTCACATGGAGTTACAAAAATATTAGTTCTGAATATTAAAAGGCACAGCGCAATTACCTGTCCCAGTGAACTACTTGAGCCCGGTGTATTGAATACGTTTTGTGCGACGCGGGTTTAAAAATTTAAAATTTTACAAAGAATGCACGAGCTCATTAGAGATTTTATCACCCAGAAATTTTGCAAAGCCAATTTCTCCTTGAACATTACACCCAAAGACCCAAACATTTCTCCAATTACTAAGTTTCACAAGCTCTTTAAACGTTTGTAGTCAATTCGTGTTTAGCGTGATGCTTTCTCTGGACATTGCCGCGTGTTAATATAAGGAAAAATGTAAACAAGATCGCCAGCAGAGATTCTCCAATTCAAATGTGCTAAAAGAAAAATACAGAACCTTCTTTTTGCTTACATAGTCAATAGGGCTCTGGTTTATTACTTTCAATGTTGCCACGTATATGCTTGCCTGCTTGTGATTGGTTACCTCATTAGTTAAGATATTCCTTTACACATTAGCTTTCCATAAATTTACCAGCATTTAGACTACAGACGCCGAATTATGTCTTTAAAGTAAATAACTTGTTAAGTGCTTGGAATAAAATTTGCAAATACCAAAACTGCGAATCAGTTAAATTTTAACACCCAAAACTATAGTTAACGTTTTCCTTCTTGATATATAAGCTTGCTGTAATTATCTCTGTGTTTTACAACTTGTGTAAATTTTTGCAGCGAAGCCTCTAAAGATGTATGTAATTTTTGTAACGAGACACGGCGAATAACAAAAATTTTAGGAACACTAGCTTGTAAACATTACATACCTCTTTAACCTCCTGCTTTTCTCTGGTCTTACTTTTGTTTTTCAGTCGTACTTTGAAACAAATAAACCACCGCACAACAGAAATGCAAGACGTCTAGATCTGAAAGACATGTATGCAGACTGAAAAAATACAGTTCATAAATAGAAAGAGAATTATCAGACCACCTTTGTTCCTTCGAGCATATTTTGTCTCTTTTTGATTACAACAGTTAAAGAAACTACCCGTTTTTGCGAATTAAGTTTTCCTGTCTAATTTGGTCGACCGGAGTATGGTTCGCCAATAATAAGGTTTCGTTTTAAACCCTTCAGTACCTGAAATATGGTTACGTCCTTGTTCACGCGTATTAAACTGTCACCCTGGGTTTAATTTGAGCAAATAGCTCCTATTTAGGTCCCGTCCACATTACGTCAGAAAAGTTTGAAAACGTCAGCCTTTTCACTCTGACAACGCATCAAATGTTTTCCGTCCACACTACGCCGGAGAAAATTAAAAACGCAACAATCTCCGCGGTCATTTTGGACTGATGAGTATCGTGATGTCATTGTTTTGGAAAACGGCTCGGTTTTAAAAAATGTTTTCCGTCCAAGGTTAAAACGCAAAGCCGACGTTTTCAAATCCCACCGGTTTAAAGAGCGTTTTCGTAAAGCTCCATTTTCGTGACGGACTAGTGCGAACGGTAGGCCTAACCGTAGAAATACAGCTGCGTTTTCAAATTTCTCCGACGTAGTGTGGACTGCGCCTTAGCACCTGCTCTCATACAGTTATACAGGTAGAAAACTATAATTATTGCACGAGTGATAAAAATTCCTCGGGCACAGTTTCTGATTTAAAGATGGCGAGAATGTACTTGACCGGACGCAAAATCGAAATTTAACATTCTGCGTAAATTTCCTTAGTTTCGCTTTCATTTAAAAGAAAATTGCGGGAAAGTCAGTAAGCACCAAAATTATGAATATTATCTGCAGCTAGCAACAATTTAATCGTTAATTAACTCCATTGACAAAAAGCAAAATGAATAATGAATGGCATACATTTTATATGATAAATATTTTATCTGCTTTCTAACTTTTTTACGATGGCCCGACTATCTTGAATTGAAAACTGCCCGTTCATTAGTTACATTGTGTTTCTTTTTATTTAAATTTTCGTCAAAAAAACCGAATAAAAGCTGAGTTGCGATAAAACTACTTAATTTTAAATGTCACTTCAGATGAAGTTTCCATGTCATAAGAATGACGTGAATTTCTAGCGATGTCTCACGCAAATTTGACAGAATATACAGACAGCGACGGTCTTGCCAGACTGATCAGAAAATTAAAAACTAGTTTTCTTTTGGCAAACTGCAGGCTTAACATGTAAAATTTATTGAATTTGATGGCTCTTAAACTGTCCGGCTTTAATCATCTCTTTTACCTCTACACTCAAAAATACAGTGCAAAGGTTCAAAAATTGTTAAAGGCTCCACATTGGGTGATAATGTTTGCCTTTCAAGTTTTCGAATATTAAATCTTAAGGGCCCATTAACCGATTCATGCGCGCGCTCGCGCGCGTTGCTAAGGAGGTGACATTTCACTTCGGTTACTTACGTCAGCCTGAGCGCGGAAAATAATAACAACTCAAAAACTTGCAAATTCGCTTACATTTTAGAAGTTTTTCTTTGTGTTTCACAAAATACAAAGCAAAAAAAAAGTACAAGCAAAGACAAAATGAGAAAGAGAGATAAACAGGAGCAACAGAGAGAGAAAAACTAGCTCCGTGTGGCTTTGTCTGATCTTACCGAAGTGCGCTGGTAGTGTAAATTGCGCACGCGCTGATAGGGTAACTTCCAATATCTATCGGGCGCTCTCTCCTCCGCAGAGGCTCTGACAGGTTTTAGGTGGGGAGAGTCCGCTGTACGTAGTGAGTGCAGGCGTAATAAAATGGCGAGAGCGGCCGCGAGAGCCTCTGCCAGATGTCACGCCCAATATGGCCGCCATCTGGGGGAGGTAACTTTTCATCAGTATTCCTCACCGGGGTATGCCGCACATGTTTGTCGGTCAGCAAAATGGCGGCCAGATTGGAATGTCCTGTTCTGCGGTTACGCGATGTTCAAGTACAAAAAACGTATTTGGATGCGTGGAAAGCTGGAAAACTTTGTTGTCCTCATAAAGACTGTTTGTCTGAAAGTATTTTGCTATGTAGCGATGGTTTAAAGCATCACTTCAGAATTCGACATTCGCGAGATCCGCCATGTGGCGATCAAGAAATTAAAGAAGGAAAGAATATCTTAAGGAAACGTTTGGCAGATGAAACTCTGAACAACTTATTGATTCTGTCTCAAAAGAGAAGAGAACAAGTAAGGTTTCTTTGAAGTGTTGTTAAATTCATTGATTATCGAGAACGAAATTTCCTTGTAGTGCTGCTAAACTTAAGCTTATTAGTCATATTTTTCCTCGACCAAATAAATGCTTTTCATGTGTATTTTGAAATGTACTCGATCAAATCGCTGATATATTTCCTGTAAGAAAAATATTGCTGTAAAAAGGAGCTTTCTGTTCAGCAGTATAATCAAATTCGATAAATTTAAGCTTCAGTTGAAAGACTTTTCGTTAATAAACAACAATCCGTACCAAAATATTCTTTTAAAAGCAGCACAAAAATACATGTAAGATATGTATTAAATTTCCTGTTTTCTTGTTTTAAATAAAGCTCAGGAATGGTTGATTCGTTGATGTGTCAGTCTTGTAAATAGTCTTTATTTGCTGGAAATCCCCTTGAAAACTTATAAATTATTCCATTTATTATTTTATTGCACAAACACCAAAAATACTTAACAGTCAAAATAACTTCAACTAAATACATACAGTTGCAGTTAATTTTCATCTTTAACGTTGCATAATTAGTTATTAAACTCGCTGATCACCTGTCTTCTATAACAATCCAGAATTCAGCTCATTATGAATCATTCACCATTGAATTCAATGATGAATGTTTTGCCTTAGTGGCAACACACGAGAAAGAGGCAGCAAAGCTGTTTGGCCTTTACCTTTGGCATAAAGGAGTATTGAACTGGCTGGAGGCTGGAAATAAACCTGTAACAGTTGCCGTGAAGAACAAGTGGTTGGGGTCAACATTTGCCTTGTGGCGAAATAAGGAAAAAATCTATGCAGAAGCCACGTTTCATAAAAAGGTAGCTAGAAAGATAAATGGGGTAATTGTCTTTGTCCCACTCCAAATTTAATTGTGGATGAAAATATGAAAGACATACCATAGAATAAAACAATGCATTCTGTTTGTTGTTGGATGTTTTAAATTTTTATTCTTTCATTTTAACTTTTAACTAAATTAACATACACAGAGTAGAATTTTGAGACTTCCAGAACTGCACCTAAAACATACAATTTTTACCCATAAAGACAAGATTATTTTCTGACTCCTCTGGGTGAGTGCTGTAAAATTCTATCCTAACACTAGTATTTAAAATTAAGTACCTTTAAAGAAATTAAAAAACACCATTTCACAAATTATCCTTACTGGTCTCAAACATTTTCATGAGTACTAGTTGAGAGAACTTGTATACACATCAAGACATAAGTAAATATTCATCATTGGAGATCATTTCTTTAATTCTCATTACCTATGTGTTACAATTCACTGATAACAGGAGAACATTGACCAGCAAATTAATTAAAATTAACCTCTGTTTGCCCAGATATATTCTATTCTTTTTGGCCAATTTTCTTGTTGAAATCAGCCACTGCCATGCCCCCCCCCCCTAAAAATACCTTCACCATCTTCAAAAGAACTGCTTCATGTGGCAAACATAATCTTTTGTCTGCTATTTAAATTGTAGTTTCAGGCAAGTCCACTACCTACTCCTGCACCTGAAACCCAGCCAGTTCATGCTGGAATTATGCAAGGGGTTCCAGATGCCGTGTCTAAAGAAGATGAACCTCTCCATGTCATGAAGACAGTTTTCGGATATGATTCCTTCCGTGAGGGACAACAACAGGCCATCCAAGCCATAGTTGAGGGCAAAGACTGTGTAATATTGATGCCCACTGGGGGAGGCAAAAGCTTAACTTTTACTATTGCTTCCATAATTAAGCAAGGTCTAACTGTCATTATTGAACCTCTAAAATTTTTAATGGAAGAGCAGGTTGCTGCTCTGAGGGAAAAAGGTGTGTCTGCCTTTTACTTTAACTCTTCACTCACAGACACAGAGACGGATTTTGTAGTTCACGGTCTTACTCGGTTTAGGTTCCAATATGTTATGCTTTTTACTAGTCCAGAATGTATTTTTAATGTAAGACTTCAAAATGTCTTATCTAACTGGAAAGGCAATAGCCGGCTGGCCTTCATTGCCATTGATGAAGCTCATTGCATCGATTCCTGGGGAGTTGGCTTCAGACCAGATTTCACAAGACTAGGAGAACTAAAAAAGTTTGGAACTGCAATGGCAGCTTTTACTGGAACAGCAACACCCCATACTTTGCAGGTAGTTATTGACAGCTTAAAACTCCAGCAGTGTACTGTAATCAAGACATCTTTTATGAGAGAGAACCTGTTTATTGAAGTGCAAGAGAAGAAAGACAATGCAAAGAAACAAGTGGCCACAATACTACAGGAGAAATTTCAGAATAGTTGTGGAATTGTTTACTGTGCAAGGCGTCAGGATGCAATGGACATGGCTCAAGAGCTAAAGAAACACAACATAAGTGTCACATATGTCCATGGCACCCTAAATGATACTGACAGAAAGAAACATGAAGAACTGTGGAGCAATGGCAATGCCAAAGTTATGTGTGCAACAAAGTGCTTTGGAATGGGAATCAATAAAGAAGATGTACGATTTGTCGTTCACCTAACATTCCCAGAATGCCTTGAAGACTATTACCAGGAAATTGGAAGGGCTGGGAGAGACAGAAATCCTGCAACATGCATTGCTTTGTTCAAATTTGAAAACCGGTCTTTTCATCTGCATAACATCAGTAAAATTCAAGATGAAGGTAACAGAAATGAAAGGTACAATAAACTCAATCAATCCAGCTATTTCTTTTACAACTCTAATGTGTGTAGGCAGGTGGGTCTACTATCATATTTTGGGGAAGATGATTCAATCCCTTGTGAGGAGGCATGTGATGTGTGCACAAGAGGACCTGTAGCAGAGGAAATACAAAGTGACAAGACAGAACTTGCCAAAATTGTCATCCACTGTCTGATAGAAATGCAGCCACTTGGCCATGGAAAAGTGACTGTTACTTTGCTTTCTCAAGTTTTAATGGGATCTGCATCAGCTGAGATCTTAACTAATGGTTTGGATAAACTTACCAGTTATTGCAAGGCTAAGGAATTTTTACCAGGAAGAAATGGAAGAAAGCTGTTGGTAAAATTCATATACTGCCTTATTCTTAAAGGTTTCCTCAAAGAGAAAATTGATGGAGCATCTTCCAACATTCTCTTAACTGTTGGTGATGTAAATGGCATACTATCAGGATCAGACATGTTGACCTGAACTAAAACATAATTAGCCTCAGTAAGAGCTTAACCCTTTAAACCCCATAATCAACATACAAATTCTCCTTGATCTCTGCACTTTTAATTTGCTGTTTCTGCAGTTATGAGAAATTTTTGTTTCAGTTTGAAGGTAAATTCTCTTTGGTGATTGACTTAATATTGATATTGCAAGGAGAAATTTGAAGTTGATCACACTAGGGCCTTAAAGGGTTAATGCAGCACAAAAAATCCTGAACTTGTATCCATGACTGTTTTAATGATCCCCCTGGGGTCATGCAAACAGTTGACAATAATTTCATGTAAATACTCGAAAGACCAAAAAAGTACATCCTGAGTGATTAACTGGGTTTGCTGTTGTCAGCTTTAAATAACTAAGTTTTCTTTGGTCCAAGGTTATTGACTACTGGTACACAATTTTTCTTTATTTGCACCTTCCCAACAATCTGACTATCATTAGAGCACCTAGGAATAGCTTCTACATGTAAAATGATAGAATTAACCTTCAAAAAATTTGAGGGAAACTTAAGAAATAATTATTATAAATTGTGTGACTTCCTGACTTGCAATTGGCTCTATTTATTGTGTTGTTCCAGAAAACATCCATACCCCTCCTGCAGAAGGTTTTTTATCCCCTCAAATTTGTAATGACCTTCTGTGAGGTGGGTATATGAATATTTTCTTGAACTGCACATTTTCTGTCTGTAAAAGACACTTGGCAATTAAGTACTTCATGTTACACTTCGTTAGCCTTTTAAGCAGTGGATAAATACTTTCATAATTGTAAAACTTCACACTGCAAATTTCAAACTTAATTTGTCAAAAGGTCAAAGTGTATGTCAGGAAAGGATTCATACAGCTTATCCTTGAATTTCTCTGCAACCTTTTTGGTGCCCTTCTCATTGACATCCAAATGACATTTTTGAACTTTACCACTTGGTTTGCCACTGCCTTCAAGAGTATACACATCAGGGGGGTCATCCGATTGAACTCCATTGAAGAATCCATTTTTTAAGCAAAACCACGTGCCTTTAAGCTGGTCTAGGAAAGAGTTTGGAACAGAATGTCTTTGGGTGGTGTGCTCATCACAACCTTGTTTGGAGGAATATGCTTTCCTGACAGCTTTAAACAGATCAATACTAGACATTATCCTTTCACACATCTTCACTGAGGTATGTCCTAGAATGGAAAATTACAGACATATTACATAAGTCAGGTTTTTTTTTTCATATTTATAATAATTTCTATACTATGACAATGTTCTGACAACTACTTAAAGACTAGACATTTTAAGTGATAGAATTTTTTTTTTTGATATTTCATGTTCAATAGGTGTCCACAACATTAAAAGAGAGAGTGCCTTGCTTGGCCATCTTTACACAAAAATAAAGTTTGATCAAATGAATTCATTTTTGTAAGGTATTTGATTGGTGATGATAACGATAGTTATTTATAACATAGCTAGCAGAGGCTTGCAATCAAATACCTCCATTGTGCTCACTAAAGCATGAACCAGTTGTTAACTGGCAAATATATATGATTATTTAATTCATTCACAACTTATCTTTAGACCTGTGAGCTATATGAAATTTACAAAAGTTGACATGACAAAAATTGTTACAAAACTGAAATTTTCCCCCAAGAACACATGCTCTTAAGTTCGCATGACATGTATCAATAAAACTGTTTCCTGCTATACATTGTAGTCTGGGCAACATTACAAAATCCATGACGTCAGAGGGTAACAGTACACCTTTGCCTGCAAATGTTGAGGGCCATCCTTATGTATTAATTATGAATTATAACAAATCACTTACTCCCTTAGGAAATCAATTAGTTAACTTTGTTTTCCTTGAACAAAATTAACTGTTTTCCCTCAGGACCAGTCATTTAGTATCAAGTGTATTCAACTGAGTGTCAAATTTGAATTAATTTCATCACTCAGACAATTTTCCCATATGATTAGGGCACTATTGTGCTGGTTGGTCAGGACCACCTGTCATATCATTACAACTGAACTGCTCTTACCTGACACATAGATCTTGAGTGGCTGAACTATTTCAGCTTCCACAAATGCATCCAATTCCATGGCTCCCCCTTTCTTTCCAGAAAGGTTAACTGCACAATTCTTTTGAAGCAATTTGCGGAATGCCAAAGGCCATTTTCCAAGAAAATTGACAACATGAGCAAATGTTTCTGTGAAATAGTTCTTGAAATTCAAATGAGCATAAGTGGGCAACTGCAGAATATAGCAAACCTCTCTTGCTTGGCCTAAAACATGCGATGTGGAGATGTCAAACAGTTCAAGGAGAGGCCCATAGTACAGGAACATTCTTGAATAGTACCTGAAAGCAACATTCCTTTCACTTGATTGCTCTATCCATTTAATGAATGCATCATATATCACATCATTGTGGTTCCCTGACTTTCTGAGGCTAGCTGACCTATCTCTCGGACCTGGATAACAGTCACTTTTAGCAAATTCAATTACAGCAGCTATTCCATATGACCTAGCACAGTCTTGTACTGCTTCTTTTATTCGATCTTGATTTCCTGTCTCAAACTTTTTCTTCTTGAAAACATCAGAAATGAGCTTTGGTCTCTTCATTACCTTGTTGGCAATGTAGTGGAATCCACCAGGTCCTTGTTCTTTAAAACAGGTTTCACAAAGGTATCCTTTTGTATGCAGATCACCTGGTATTATCCCTGCCCACTCGTAAGCTGAAGCTCTCCCCATCACTCCCCTGATAGTTTTGCAGGTGCCTTGATCTCCTACTAAGCCTGTAACAAATCCTTCCAAGTTATGATCCACCTGTGATACTGGTTCATCAGACCCATCCCTGATCAAAATATCTGTTCTCTTAAAGGAGTCATCATAACCTGATATGTCATCATCCTCATTATCTGACGTTTGTGGGTTCAGTACTTCATATATTTCAGCTAGTTGCATTTGTTCTGCAATTTTAAGTGGGCATGGAATATTTGTGAACAAAGGCCCTCTCACACAAGCTCTGTGATTAACCAGAAGTTCACAGACCTGTTTGTTTTTCTTTATCACTGCTATTACAAGAGGTGTTGCACCACACATTTCTTTTGCATTTGGGTTGCAGCCAGCTTGCATAAGACAACAAGCAAGGTCATAGTTTCCTTGTTCCACAGCCATATGTAACAAGGTACGGCCAAGATGGTCTCTAACATCCTGCAGGTTAATGTTGCTCAAGTCTTGAATAACACGTTCCACTGAATCACTTTGTTTAGATTCCCACACCTTATCTGCAATGTTATTATACAGCTCAGTGAAAACTTGATCACACTTTGCAAAGCGACTCTTAGCTTGCTGAATAGTTGTTCTATTTTCATCATCAGAATCACCTGCAAGCTCATCATCACCATCATCATTTGTGGTTAACTCTTGAGAACTGTCAAACTCTTTTTCTGTTGCCTCCAAGGTTTTTAATAAGTCAGCCATTTCATCTCTGTGTTCATACAACATGATTAAAAACTCAACATGTTCCCTGGCTTTTTTAAGGCTGAAATTCCTGTTCCTTTTGTCAAATGGCAATGTTTCCAGTTTGTCCACTTTATTGCAAAGGCCAAATTCCTCAGCAAACTGATCTAGAATCACACTTGTTCCTGTAAGGGTTGCATTATTTTCTAATGACAGAGGTAATATGTGAACATCAGTCTTCACTGTGGACATACTTGTGTCAAAAATGTTTTCAATGCTGGGAATGCTCAGTTTCACATTCTGTTGGGTACAACCATCAGCATTTGACAACCACTGGTTACATTGTTTTTCATTCATTTCACAAATGGGTTTTTCATGTGGTGGAATCTTGTTCAATCCATCATAAAGCAACTGGAGAATGTAACTTTTACTGAACTTCTGCCAAATTAAAAAATGTTCATTACAGTTTTCCAATTGTATATTGTTAGCATTCCACCCTACCACATTGTCCTGGTTCTGCAGTGAAGTGTCAGGTGTACTCAACAAATCTTCAATGCCAGTGATGTCTGGGTTTAGTAATCCTCTAACAGTGAAGTTCCACATGTTCACCTTTGGCACCTTAAACAACCTATGGTGTCTTTGATATCCCCTGTGAATGTTCACATTGTCCAATAGCAAAAACAAGGGTTTCTCTGCTGGTATATTAGAGTGCAGTTTGTCAAACTTTTTCCTGTTGTACCTGTCCAGGAATGACATAAGAGTGTCCCAGTGAAGAGTTAATCCAACTTTATTCAGCATATTGACCATTCGTGTACCAGCTCCATAAGCAACCAGAAGAATTGTAAAAACTAATGTTACATCATTTTGGCACTGATTGTTTCTCAGGCTCATTAATAGGCTTAGAGAGTGAACTGCTCCTTTCTCCTTTCTCCTGTCGTCACTTGGAAAGAGAGTCTTAACAATGTCAAAGAGAAAGGGAAACTTCTCTGCAACATTGTTTACAAGATCTGTAAAAATCTCCTCATTGATAAAGACTTCCTCACCACTTCTCAATCCAAAACTTAATGTTTTTGATAACAAGTCTACCTCCTCTGTAAGTTTTGTTTTCTCTGACTGAGAAAGTGTGGATGACTGATCAGTTCTCATTAAAAATTGAATTTCACGCTCATAGATCTTGTCAAGTAATTCTGATTTAGCAGTTAACAATTCAGTTTCCGTTTTGTAAGCCAACAAAAGTGCTTGCAAGGCATTAGTCTCTCCAGCAGTTACCTTGGCAATAATATCCTCCAGAAGATCATTTCCTCTTTTTCTTGACTCAGCAATAAGGGCTTGTACATTAGCTATTTCACTATCCACAGTAACTGTTCCTGATTTATCATCTTCACAGTTAAAAGAAACTGCTTTTCTGATGTTAGTATAAACCCCTTTTCTTTTATTTAATTTGGAAGAGGGGAATGTTTTTGTTACAGCACGTGTGGCCAGCCCTTTCTCTTCTTTGTTTAACTGTAAAGCACTGAGAATGGATTCTTGTGTGGCTTGTTTCCCTGGACTTTCCACAAACCTTTCTTGGAGAACAGAAGAAAACGTTTCTTTCCTGTCCTTGTAAAATCGTCCACTTAAATTCTGTCGAGACCGTTTACTGGTGGGCTCAACCTTCGATGGTGTTAACTGTCTTTTCTGTGGGTCATCTAAAAAACCAAAGGAGGTTGTGAGGTTTTCGTTTAAAGGATTTACACATGGCAAAATGGCCACCAAAAGCACATAAAGCACTTAAAATAGAGCATTTCAATAACACAGCATATATATACAAAAGGAGATACGGTCGGATGTAGAAAAAAATTAAATAAGATTGAAACGGATTGCGATACCGATTTTTTGAAAAACTAGTAGACGGAACAGTTTTCAAAGTTTAAATCGTTTGTTTGTAACTTTTTATATGCTTAATTGTTACTTCCGAGAGACAGATTTGTTTGTAACGAAGCTATGGCTTTGTAAAGTTAGTGAACTAAAGGCCGAAATTTAATAAACGAAATGCAGCTAGTAGGGATAAAAGACAAAAAGAAGACATAGAAGAGGAATATTTACCTTCAAGAGACATCTCTTGGAAGGAAATGTCAAGCGCTTCCTCTCTTGCTTCCGCCATTTTGACATTTGACCTCCAAAAAACAACGTACTTGTCACTACTCCCCATAGTTTCAGCCAGGTTCCAGGGGGGGCTTCGGAGAACAATATTTTTGCTGTTTTTTGCGAAAATATGTAACGTTGTCTGGAAAATAACGATTGCTAATTGTAGTAGCATACCTAGCGCTGATTTTTGCCAAGTTTCAAGCTCGCAAAGTCCGCGAGGGCTGAGAAATTGATCAATGTACCAGAAAACGACAAGGATGTACCAGAAAACGACAAGCTTCTGGCAGAGGTTCCCCGCTCAGTGGATCCCGTTCTTTTGCGCCTGCACCCACCTTGCCCAGCGGATTTTTACAACGAAAGCCCCATTGGGAACCTCTGCGGAGGAGAGAGTATCGGGCGCACTTCCGGTTTCTTTAAATGCTAAAGGAAACGCGGTTTTTCATTAAATCCAGCCTTTTTCGACGAATTTCGATTAAAGCCAATGTTGGAAACATAGTTATGCATTCCTTTTTCGAAATCATGCTTTTTTCAGAGAATTACGAATTTTTCAATATTTTGAAATGCTTTCAAAATCCGACCTTTTAGAAATGAAACAAAATCGATGCATAGCGTAATGAGGATTTAAATTAAAATATTAAATCAATGAAAAAAATCCCGATAAAGTAATTTGCCTGGGAGCCTTTGCATTTTTTTCTGTATTAGTCACATGACCATGGGCGTGGCCTGATGACATCATCACTAATGTTACTGATCATGAAAAAGTTAAAACACATGAAATAACTCTGAACTAACTAAAAATGATGAGGTTATATGAGAATAAATTTTCCTTAGCAACGGCTCGAAAAGATCGGTTAATGGGTCCTTAAGACCGACTCGTGAAAGTCGCTGACTGTAATTTTAGCACTAGCCCCATTAATCTCGCTGGTATTACTTTATTCAGCGACGTTCCAGTAGCCTGTCTGTAGGAACAACATGTTCTATTTTGTCGGTTGTGCTGGCATTAAGCTGTTTGAAAACAATTTTAATGACTTTTTTGAGACTTGAATAAGTTAACATTTGACACGACTGAAATAGAACTTACCAATTAAGCCTTATTTTCAGATTCCAGTTACTTGATGGACAGCTTTTTATCCTAACCTTGTTTTTCTTGTAGCTTGTAGTATTAAGCCTTAGTCACCAGCAAAATACGAGCGATTTCTCAGAAGAAACTTCTACCCCTCACAGCTGTTTTATTATTATTATTATTATTATTATTATTATTATTATTATTAATTTGGAGGTGAGTTTACTGACCGGTTTTAGATTGGTTGAGTTTTGTCTTAGATTCCTTAATTTTCAAAAAATGTTAGACAATACGTTTAAGAATGGATCTTCGCAACACGCAGCGTCGCGAATTGCGAGCGCTTACAGTAGAAACAAACCTCTACTCAACAGATGCCCCCTGTTGCGCCGGTATATGGCTTGTCTTACCATATTTGGACTGAACATGTGTTTTCTAGTTACATGTGTCTTACACGAAGTAGGCATTTCAAATGGTGTCTTGTTGTGCGATCCGCCTCGCTTCTCTTGACAAAAACGTTCAGCTATCGAGTACGACTCATATTATATTCGCCATATGCACCTAGGCAGAAGGAAAATCAACAATTATCGGACGAGGTTGAGCAAAATATTGTGATTTGTCAGTGGCGAGCAGATCAATAATTTGTCGAGGCCGAAAGCTGAGGAAAATAATTGATCTGCGAGACACTGACAAATCACGATATCTTGCAACAACTGAATTCTATAATTGTTTTATCAACCGATCACCATGTTGTTTTTTTTCATATTTAAATCACTGATAGTTCCATAAAGTGATCTACAATTTTTCACTCAAGAGCGTGGTTATGATTACGCATGAGTAGAATTTTGTTTGTAGCAAAGCACGTTTAGACGGGACTGGACCTTTATTTGTAGGCATTTATTTGCACGTCACGTGGTGGGGACTCGGTCAGTGAAAAGGAAGAAAACTTGCATCGAATGGTAACAACGTGCATTGTAACACATTAGATATTTGCTCCCCAGAATAACATAGGACATACGTTGGTATGTTAACTGCGTTGGCTTTGCCAAGCAATTAAGGTGGCCAAACACAGTTTTCAAGTGCCTATGCCTAATTCACCATTACTTTTAAACTATTTATGCTTTGGCGCCCGTTTTTTGCAAGAGTCAAGGTTAACCACAAAAGGGTTTATTCTCGCATTTTGGCTAAGGTGTGTGCTGTTTCCATGGCAACGGAGCTGGTTAAAAACAAGGCTTAAAAAATGGTTTTTGCTTATTCAAAAAAAATCCAGTCGTTAGATTTTTTTCATCATTTGCCCACTACGAATTGACATTAAATTCCTTCTGTCAACACTGTTATAATACTAGTAATAGTTATCACTAAATCTGCCCCTGCCTTCTTTTATTTCTGCTGATTGAAAACAATAATATTGAACATTTTTGTATGAACTAAAAAATTTATTTTTTGTAAACTATAGCACTCATACTGTTGCAGTACCTTAGGCGTCTCACCATAAATATGATCCAAACAATCAACTAAGTTAACTAAACCAACACATTCTGTTTAACTCATTCTATCACATGATATTCTTTACATAATACTCTCACGAAGCATTTACAGCAGAGCAGTTTACCGTATCTCTCATGGAAACAAATATTTCTTTTACAAAAATTTCACTCAGTAGAACTTTATAGGAAAAAAAAGGTTAGAAATCTATAGCGAAACAAAAAAATTAAGCCAAACTACTCTGCTGTTCCAATTTGATGCTGATACAAACCATTTGTCTTGATATACGAGCAAAGACAGCAAACGTATCTCGAAAGCAGAACGGAAGTCGATTTTTTTCCGAGACGTAAACAGAAGTATCGCCTTACAGTCACCATATATGCAAATTAGAGTCAAGCTTTTTGACCTCAACGAAAACGCTGCAAAACAATTGCCTTTACATTTGGATCCCTACAAAGTCACCCAACCGTCACATGAGCTCTACGCTACTTAGGATTACTCAATACAAATAAGCGATCCGAGTAAACGAGATACCAAAGGTAAAACTGGCGATCGGAACGGGATTTAACACTGGCCTCGAATTTCTAGTATACTTCAGAATTTCTTACGATACCCTCTGAGTTGCTTTTCTCCCAAAATCCATCTTCAGGATCTTTGAAATCGTTTTCAATTCGTCCCAGATGAGAATTTCGGCCATTTCGAAGCGAATTCATTTGATCGCGCTAAAATCGTCATGCAGGCCATATTGCTGCATATTGTAATTGGAGAGCACTTTTTGACCTTGAAATGCTGCTCGAAGATGGCGAAATGCGAACTCGTGGTTGGGAGACCTTGAAATGCTGCTCGAAGATGGCGAAACGCGAACTCGTGGTTACAAGAACCTTGAAACGATGCTAGAAGATGGCGAAACGCTAACTCGTGGCTGCAAGAACCTGGAAATCAAGCATATCATGTACCCGACACCACTCAAGCCGTTTTGTGAGCCCGCGTTCCTTGCCCTACATTACCCGAGACCACCGTGCGCGCCTAGTTTCATCAAATCGAGAACGCTTTGCATACTACCAACACATTCCTTACATACTACCAACACATTTCTTACTTTTTTGAAATTCCTTGTATGTATACACGCGGGGAATCCTAGGGGAATCCTAGGGTGCCTCCTCGCCTCTGGGCCACAACCCTAGGGGGGCAAAAATTTTGACATAGACGATTTTCGTAATTCGCCGTAAATCGTTTTCACTGCATGTTCTGTATTATTAAAAATTCCCTATGTCAAAATTCAGATTTTTTGTGATAGATCATGCACGTGGTCTCTGAACTATTTTTTTTTTCTTTTTTTTTTTTTTTTTTGCCAAATTTCTTGAAATTCTAACGACTGGACCGTTAGAAATCGGCAAGTTTCTGCAAAAGCAATCGGTCTCGATTTTTGAGCAACTGCGCATGCGCTGCATTTAACTGGGTTCTTTCGATAACAAAGAAAAAGCTGAGAATTGCTGGGTTCTTTGCATCGTTAGCTTTTTTAACATATATTTGTAATAAAAGACTAAAGCCATCAATACACTACATTCAATAATAGAGAAAAATAGCACAGATAGTCCTGGTGTTGAGTAAATAAAATGATCTCTCTATCGACGGCATCACCGGGAGCCCTCACATCCGTTTAGAATATGAATACAAGATTAAACTCCCTTTCTCGTGCGTGTTTTGTGTGTTATGGCGACCATTTTGAATTTTTTAATCCGCGCGCGGTCTGCTAGTTCGAGGTCTGGAACCGAAATTACGGAAATCGCTCGGAGCCTGCTCGGAGCTCTAAGAAAATGACTTTATTATACTCGGTGAGCGATTGGATCCCCCGAGAATTTGCGAATTTTCCCGCCAGTCCCAGACCTCCGTAATTTCGGTTCCAGACTTCGCACTAGCAGACCGCGTATTAAAAATTCAAAATGACCGCCACAAAACGTTTATCGTATGCGGTCCCTTGCAGTTTCTGGTTTCTCATTTATGTATTTTCGGACCGTAGGTCTTTTCAGATCCGATACACTGCGTTTTTAAAGCATGGTACTGGCCATGCGGTTGAATGTTTAAATGTTTAGGGTGGCCTTGTCCAGCCACATTTGTTCTTTTGCTTTTCGAGACACCAATTTTGACACTATGTCTCCTTGCGCCCCGAAACAAGTGATGTGGCAACGCGTGTTTCGGGGCGCAAGTGAGTTCAAAGTACGGAACTTGATATATTGAACGGGTCATTTTGCATATCTTCGCTACACAGTGCTGACGAGCCCCAAGAAGGGCGAAACAGCTGTCCACTGTTGCGATCCTACTTTATCGGCTCTTGTCATGTTGGTGTCTCGAAACGTTTTTCACGTAGTATCAGCCTTGCAGTCTATTGTTTGTCTACAAAACAAAAAACACGCGCGATAAAGGTAGGTTAATCTTTTATTCATATTCTAAACGGATGTGAGGGCTCCCTGTGCGGCATGTTTGTTGTTGCAATCCTTGTGCGCGCGCTGGATGGCATCAGCAAAAGCGCGCGCGAAAACTATGTTCGGCCACCTTAAAACAGAAGAGGACTACTACTGCTGTTATTTTAATCAACCGAACAGCCCCGCTGAAGGAAACCTTGTTGTCTTTTTGCGCCATTTTGCTTTCTTCTTTCGATAAGGACTGGCATCTTAGTCTGCAGCTGTGTCGCGCCTCGTGAAACTCTCTCCAGTGTCTGTTCCAGTGAAGACCTTTGTCAAAACAGAACCCTTGCAATCTGCAATTATGGCTCCATTGCTAGGGAACTTTTCTTCTTCGGATGTTATTGCCTGGAGGTTTTAAATGACAAATTTAGTGGGTCTAAGAGGAATATCAATTTCTGGGTCGAGAGGGAAATAGGGTTTTAAAATCATACATCTTGAACTGAAATAGGGTTATAAACCCAGGAATTACGTAAAATGTAATAGAAGTGACAAACCTGGAAACACACTGCGAAAAGCGAAAGCCAAATGATCCGTTTGTGCAGCATTTTATGGAAACGCTTCGACGGTTCAAACGCTGAGAGAATAAAATAAATATATCCTATTAGATGTTTTGGTGTGTAGTATCGCTGTTTATTATATAGACACGAGTGTTTTACTGGAAAATACACCACTCATAAAATTCATACGAAACTACATCCGGGACTCGAGTGGCGTATTTTCCATTTCCTCACTAGTAAAGGTATCGATAATTTCACTGATATCAAGTTTGTCTCTTAAATTGTACTTAAATTCGTTGGTGTAACAGGGAAACATCTTCGGGTCTTCCTCGAAAGTCTTCGGCAATCTTCGGCAATCTTGGGACATTTTCGGTAAATGTTCGGCAATTGCAACGTTCGTGTGACCTTCGGATAAGTTTTGGAGAATCTTCAGAAATCTTCGGAAAGTGGTCGGAAATCTTCGGAAAATCGTTAAAAACGCCGTCATCAGTACGTCTATGTAATAAAAAGAACATTACTCGTTAGCTCGAAGATATGAATTTTATGTTCTGATGGCAAGAACAATATCTCACGAGTGAGCGCACCGAACGAGTCAGATATTGTTCTTGCCACTCGAACATAAAATTCATATCTTCTCGCCACCGTGTAATATCCTCTATATATTTTTACGAGTTGTGCCGTATTTTGAAGGGCCCTTAGGGCGAGTCAAACTACAAACAACTAATAAAAATATAAAGCGATACTACACACCAAAACATCTAATAAGAAATTTATTATCCAACTGCTGTAGTCAATATATTTATCAGTGAAAGACGGAGAGTGTGACAGTTTTGTGTGTGCTCGCCGACCTGTCCGGCATACAGGTTTTCTACTGTACAAATAAGTGTACAACATCGCTGTATATTTGTACTGTTATTTGGACGGTATTCGCTGCAGTTGGATAATAACTCATGTTAATACTTGACGTGGCATACGAAATCAGTTGAATATTCTGCACTCAGATTCAAATTCATCTACGAACCACGTACATAATCAAGAGAGTTATTATACATATCATTTTGATATCCAGCAAATAATTAAGGTACATTTACCTTAAAAAAATTCTTAGCACTTTCGCAAATCATGCTCGTCATATTTTCCCTTGGGTTCGGGTGAATCCCGAGTCTAAACTCGCTTCGCCACTTTAAATTGAGAAAAGACTGGCCTATCTGATGGTGGTTTGCCGGCGGGCAGTTAAATGCTGGGGGGGGGGGGGGTGGTAGCCCTGCAATGGACTAGTATCCCATCCAGAGGGGAGTAGAAATACTCGTAGTCGCTTCATACTACAGAAACCAGGATAAGCTCCGGCCTGATGGGCCACTTGGCTCGTATGCAGATCTTTTTTACCTTACCTAGTTGTCAAAAGCAAGTTCCGACCCTTTTAAACCGAAAACTGGAAAAATACTTCGCTCCTGTTGGAACTTGACATTAGAAATCTGGAGTTCAGTCATGATGAAATAATAATTGTGTCGCGGCTTTGTGATCTGAGTGCAAAGTCCAAGGTGGGACGATTTGATTTGTTGTTGTTTCTTTTATCTCCTAAAATTAAAGAGAATTCAAGAAAAGGTTGCTGTAGTCGTTATTTAGTAGACAAGCCTGTGGTTAAGTGGTTCGCACAAAGATGTACGTATAGAAATTACGTGCAAAGTGAGGTTTAACTTCGCAAGTTTATTACCTACCATAACACTTGCTGGTTACAAGGCATAGCGGTCAACCTATAGCATACAATTCGCGACAGTCCCTTTCACGCTCGCTGAATAAGAGATGTAGAAATGTTCCGCGCCCAAAAGTTGAACGTTTAAGTAAAGCCCCGAAATAATTGCCAATACTCAAAAGCGAAACCCAAAATTTAAACTAGCAAATCCTATACCTACCTAAAACTTAGGACAAAGAACTATGCAATTGTAAGGGAAGAGGGTGTGAACAAAGTAACCAAAAGTTGCCAGTCTTTGAGTGGGATAAAGGCACACGATTAAGGAGAAACAAAAAGGTGCAGAAGAAACTCACCCAAGGGATGGCAGCCTGAACGTCAGTAACCCGATTAGGGCATTAGACACCATTGCAGGTTGTCGTGGGAGGAGGAGAAACGATGCGACAGACGTGCATAATAACATAAGTCCAAGGTAATAGTACAAGTTACAAGAACATAGGTGTAAGAACCAAACGCAAAACAAGGAGAACATATTACTGAATAGTACAAACCAAGAAAACAAGCGTGTAGCAATTACACCGAGCCAAAGGAATAGTGCTGCAAGAGCTCGGAATGCGCGAGGCAAAGCAACGTTGACAAAAACATCACTAAATTGTACAAAACATAATAAAGCGTGCAAATAAAAGGAGCTGAGGGAATAGCACTGCACAAACCCGATGATTGTGAGGCAAAGCACGCATTCAAGAACAATACTTAATATAACAAAGCCTGCAAACTAAGGGGAACCGAGGGAAAATGCACTGCACAAACCCGATGTTTGTCAGGCAAAGCACGCATGCAAAAACATCCCTGAATATAACAAAGCCTGCATACCTCTAGGGAGTCGAGGGAAAAAGCACTGCACAAACCCGGCGTTTGTGAGACAAAGCACGCATAAAATAATAAACAGTTCTGCGACTTAACGGTAAATTAACAGCGTGAAAATACTTAAAGGGCGTACGGGAAGGGAAACCAAAACCAGGCAACGAAATATGGGACAATAAGTGCACAAAACAAGCTCGTAAAAAAAACTAAAAGCAACAAACAACAAGAAAAAGTTCTGTTGTATCAGTAAGAGTGCCAGATTTGGGTTTCCATAAACTGGACCTACTGTACGCGTTTAGTTCAATTGAAGGAATCAGGAACTGTGCAAACAGCATGGACGAGAACTTGATCATCCGGCATAGGATACAACACGTGAGGTTACGAAGCGAAGGATTCTTACGCGAACTGGGCTGAAATGAGATGCAGAGCTCTTATTTAAACTCGCCTAATGTAAGGGACCGTTGCGAATAGTTAAATAATTAACTTAGAAAGCTTCTTGAACACGAAATTTAAGAAATGTTGGTTTCTTTTTCGTTTTAATTGATCAAGCGCTACGATTACATGTAACAGAAACCTTCAAAGGTTTCAATATTTTGAGTAAGCAGTATTTGCCTGCGGCTTAAAAGCGGCAATGCTTCTGACTCGACAGATCAACGTGCTCTCTAACAAAATGAGAAACCCTGTCGCACTAAAACGTTGTAAAACGTCAGTTCATTAGAGGGTCTTACATCTGATGAAACTAAAACTTCAGAAGGATTGGTAACTTTTAGTTTTGGAAAATGATGATGCCCAATTGCTACACTGATTCATGCTACATTTCACGTGCAAATCAGAAATCCTCTCTGTCCTGGGGCCCGTTTCTCGAAAGGCCCGGTATCTTTTCGGGCCCGAGAAGCCATTTTTAGTTAATCGGTATTCAAAGAGAGAGGGGTGCATATCACTGAAACTTCTTGTATGAAGAGAACCTCTGTTCGTATTAAGAATATGCGCATAAAGCAGCTCTGAAGTCATAAGGCCTAGGTTTGAGATTTTGCTACGGCTTTTTGGGTGCGAAAACTTTTCGGAACCTTCGAGGAACGGGTCCCGGGCCTCTTTTACGCTTTTATATGAAGGATTTTATCCACGCTTCAAATCGAAGACAGAGCAGGAAACATAAATCGATTAGCTTCGCAATACTTTTTTTTTCCCTTAATTTCTGTCTCATTAATTTTATCCCAGAATACTCAACTTGTATGCAACAACTGAAATCGGGGAGGAGAAGGGACAGGTGTGCTGGTACATCCGTCTCCTCTGCCTTCCAGAAACAAAACGAAACAAAATCGAGACATCGTTGCTACAATGAACATCTCTTCTGACATCACGGGCAGTTCTGAGACCATTATCCATCGTGCGGCGGATCCTACAGCTCGATCACATCCGCGTAGCTCATAAACCATGATTTAAGTTTCAAGAATTACTGGATAACGTTAACGACAGGGACGAGCCCAACGACAGACAGGGAAGTTTACAAGACAATCGAGCTTCCTTCAGCGACGAGACTGTTAGAAACCGTAACACAAGACTGAATGAACATGCATGAGCCATGATAATGATGTCAATAATTACATTGCTGAATATCATCAACTTGCAAAACCACAGAATAGACCATTTTACAGTTGTCTGCTCAGTGACCTGGCCTTTGGATGGCAGCGAGGCTGGAGTTGACCTTGTTTTGATAAAGACCTCACTACTTTTGTCATGTAAATGCACCTTGTTAACATCAGAACAACTTGTTTTACACAACAAAAGCAGTGAGGTCTGTATCAAAACAAGGTCAACTCCTGCCTCGCCGCCATCCAAAGGCCAGGTCACTGAGCAGACAACTGTAAAATGGTCTATTGACTGCGACTCTGCAAACTCCACAGTACAAACTATTTTCAACAACTGACTCTCGAAGGCTAATGCACTAAATTAAAATAAAGCCTCTCAACAGATGTCAGCAACTACCGGCCTTTAAAAGCGACTTATTCACGACATGAAACAAAACCGACGGACGGATTTTCAAACAGACCGACTGATTGAAACTCACTAGAACTGACCAATCACTGCTGACAAACCTTACACGCGTCTCAGAGCCAATTACATGACGGCTAAACTGACATACATAAATACATACATAAACTTCATTAACGTGTCGAAAAAAAATATTTAGCCGAGAGGAAACACCCCTCTACTAACTGTGGACACTTAATATAATTAAAAACCTACCAACTATATTGTCTAATAAATTATTAAAACGCCTACCTACTATTAACTAATGAGATAAATTATTAAAAACTTAGCCAAGAAGAAAAAGAAGAGAAAAAAAATCATTCTGTTATGAATTACAAAAAATGGAATTTGGACAATTTTCATCCTCTACCAACACACTTAAAGCACATTGGTCAATCTGACCAATCAGATTGACTCTAAAGATGATTTTCGTCAAGGCTGTCAACTGAACATTTGTCACCAAAGGCGGTTTTTTTTATAAATATACCCTCGCCCGAGCACAACCACATTAGACGAACATCTGCTTCCGGGTTAATATAAACAAATTGCAGGGAAACTTCCCATTCATGTCAAAGGTCACAGCCTCTCAGTAAGATCAATATTCCTGTGGACAATTTCGACAGGCCATAAAGTAAAGTTTTCAGTCTTCCTAATCCAAGCTTAAATCCAGGCTCCAAAGAGAATATTTAGTTTGTGAGGCATCGCTGATATGTTCTCTTGTACATTCACATTATTTAAGATCTCACTTTCTCTGTAGCTGCTATGCGTGACTCAAATCATATTTTTTATCAAAATAAATTTAAGGAGCCCTTAGGAAAACCCAAATAAATAAACGGACGGTCAGTGTTGATCACGTAAGATATACTTAACGGCCTTAAGAACTAAAATTAATTAGCTCTTAATTAAAGAGCTGAAATTGGCGCTTTCAAAACTCTTCCGTTGTCAGTTTCCTGTTTCTTCACGTCAGCTGCTAGAAATTGATTAGGCTGGTTACTGAACATTCGACACGATAAACGACGCATTGAACGAAAGTTGCTGTTTTGAGCAACATTTATTAACTTGAAAAAACAAAACAATAAATATCTTATTACTGCAATCACCAACCAGTTTGGGTGAAGTATTAAATTTGCAATTATTTACTTGGAACTGATCAAACTACTACCTGATTAATTTGTCCAGTTTCTCCAAACTTCATGAGGCGCTTGGATATTTGGTCCTCAGGGCTGGCGGATGTGTAAATATATATACATTTAATTTGAAAAAAAACCTGGATGTGAACTTGGCAAACAAGACTAAATACATCCTTCTGTGAAGCATACATTGGCCAGGCATTCAATCTAAAAATAACTCTTATCATATTCATAAAGGAAGGGAGGAAACTACGAGACGTAAAATTGAAAATGCCAATCTCCAGATGACAGATTACCTATTTGAACTTCGACTGATGTTTGCGAAAATAAATCTTCATGGCACGAATGGTTTGGTGATTAGCCTCTTAAATCGGATAAAAGTGATTTTTGAAAATCAATTGCTTCCCAGATATTCAATTATACGGTGCAGTTCTAAATTACGTGACTAAATACAGGGGACATTTATAGCACGATGCAATTTGTGACAGAAAAATAGCCTTTCGATTTAATAAATATTTACATAAAAAGGAGACTTTCCTTTAAAAATATCAGTAGACGCCATTTCGCCGCAATGGACTTATCTCCGATGATGTACAGTGCCCTTAAGTCTGCAAACAAAGCTGATATCTGATTATTTCACGCGTGGTTGATAATTCATCGTCTTTTGGATACGCTTTTAGTACAGTGTCAAGGTTTGTCATCCTCACGTCATTGTTATTCCATTTTTAATTCTAAATCCAAGGTAACTAACAACGTCTTTCATCAGCGAACTGTACAAGATTTTCTTACTTTTTGTTTCAATGAAAAAAAAGAAGCAAGGGTCATCTACGGTTTCGGTTATTAGAAGTATTCTATACCTTAATCTTTGAATCTTGAACTAAACCAATGTTTTGATTATTTGCAGAGTGCGAATACGGCATTTGTTTTGAAAGTGTTGTGAGAACTTAACAGTTCATTTCGAAAGAAATTCTCACGTAATTGACCGTATAAGCGACAAGACACTAATTTTATTTTAAAATGCACTGAGCTTTGTTGAACTTTGCTGGTCTCGGTTTGGAGGGTGCACTGCGACTTCTTGCATTTATGACGTTGACAATGCTACAAAAACAGAGCAGTTGATACAGTTCATATAAAAATGGATATCTTTGATACAACAGAAAGCCTGAAAGTATCTGGCTACAATGTTTATGGGAAGCCATCTTAACATTTGATGTTACGGTACAGTGTGAGAAATATTAATGCAGAGTAGAAATCGCTTTTGAAATCATTAGCTTGATAACCACATGATATCACTACACAAGAACATTTTTCTCTTGTACAAGAAAACTGGCAATAAAGCGATGTGTCATATAGCTCCCTACTGAGCTGGTCAAAAGTTGAAATGAGGGCTGCAAGCCGACGTTAAGAACTTCCAGTGACTTTGACTCAGTGGCTTGTAGTTGTCATCGTGTGACAGAAGGTTCGTTATCTCCACTCACAGGCGCTAGATAATGTGTCTAAAAGCTTTTAAAACCTTTTACGTTATTTCCTCACCATATGAAAAAGAAAAACAGGATTAAATACGCTGCGACAATTGTAGTTTTATTTTTCAAATGTAAATTTGAGTGATATTTTAAAAGCACCACACATGGAAGTGTAGAGTTAGTGTTTTGCCCATGTATAAAGTGCAACGGATTTTAATATCGATAATGACAGAACATGCGTAACATGGTTCGCAGATTTCTTCGGTATAACAGCTACATGATTAAACGTAGGCTGCAAAACCATTTTACGATTTTTAAGTTCTGCAATGTGAAAAACTGAAAATTCTTTAAAAAAAAATAAACTGACGAAAATGACAAATGCATGAGCCAGAAAAGGCAATGCTAGAAAATTGGTTGAAAAGATGTCTCAGTTTTAAGAAACATGCGTCATGCTACAAGCACTTTAACAAAACTTTATCTCCCATTATCTGCAACAAAGAAGTCAAAACAGAAAAAAATGCATCAGGCAGGAATGAAGACTTGAATACCTGACTAAAAATGAGTCCACAATAACATCAATTAACAAAGTATTCCACATTGTCCAACTGACGACAATACAACGAGCTATCAAAGAAATATTAAGACAGTTTTTTCCAGTTTCTTGTATGTCTTTCGTCATCCACTTTGGAAGATCAGTGGTGTTTTACATGCAGCTCGACGAAAACATAGTTCAGGTTCTTTTTGCTTACATATTCTTCCGTTCTATGAGTCCTAAAAATCGTTAGCGCTTTCAAGATCAAAGTTTGTATTAAGTGATTTGATTTTAAAAGGAGAAAGGTGCTTTTTAAAAGCGATTTTAATAAAACATAACAAGTTAATGATGCACGTTCCCATTAGCGAAAGAATTAAGGCCCACATTGGCAAAAAGCAATCATAAGACATAAACCCGCGCTAAGCGAGCACGGCTTATTTCAGGCACAGGCGTTTCAGAGCAATCTGAACCAACTGTTCACCGCTTCCTGGAGATATATGCAGCAAGGTGAGTTTCTGGATGACTTGCACATTTTTTTCAAGGTATCTGACTATATATTTTTTTATCCTCAAGTTCACGTTAAACAAAGTCACTTTTATAAGCCTGATTTTGAGAGAATTCTACAAATTTGCCACTTTCATTTACCTGAATTCAGAATTTCAGAATAGATCTCTTTGTCAGTACTGCAGAGTACTAAAGTTAAGTCCATATCAGTGCCTTGTTTCACTCTGAAAATCACCAATAATTACGAATTAAGTTCGTAAATGCATTTTTCCAAATACCCATGCAACTTGATGACAGAGACGCAATCAAACGCAGCTATTAATAAAAACTCTTGCTTGTTCGATCAACACAACCAGCATTTAATTTCATTTGTTTTTCCTGAACGGATGAGTTGATTTCACATGCCAAATATCCCTATTAAAAGATATTCTTGAAAGACTGAGAGTCTTTTTAAATTCACTGTCGGAAATAAATAAGTTTAAAAAAATTAAAAATATATTTCAACAGCACAAAATATTTTCTGCATTGCGACGAAATGTCCTGATTTTCTAGGAATTCAATTCAAATAAAATGAATATTTCATACTCACTCTTGGAAATTACCAACATTAAGCAAATATTAAAAAGGTGATGGAATTACTGCACTAATACTAATACTAATACTACTCATTATACGTCTATTTATTTTAGTTTAGTTTCATTGGCCGAGAGCTGGAAATAATACTCTGTCCATAAAACAATAATTATATACAGTGGGTGCATTCTGTGATTTACCTTAAACAAAACACATGTTGTACTGAACTCTGAGCATAAAGAAGAAATCGGTCGGCGAGCCTTTAAAGAATTCGCTTTGATCTTGTTTTAATGTCACAGCTGGATGTGAGATTTACTGAAAGTATTCATTTTTCATTTCGTAAACGACACGATACAGACACGCTATAGAATTTTCGGATTCTTTTATTTACAAAATATGATCTGTTGACCAATGATAAGCCCTGTCTTATCTTCGTGTGTCCTGGTTTTGGTTGTGCAAAAGATGGATGATTTTTCGGGCAAGTTGAAGAAGCTTTTGACAGCTTTTAAGGCCCGACATTCGATAATGCTCATACATGACTAAATTATCATTAGCGACACATCTGGCCTGGCAGTTGAAATCTTAGTACTTATAGTTATTAGTAGTTGTAGTAATTTTACAGTATTGAACCAAGTCAATCATGAATCGTGGTTGCCATTTCTACAGATTGATGTCGTTTCATTTCATTGTTCCAAAAATGCCTTTTTGAGGGGATGATAATTAATTGAAAAATTCCCCTTATTACTTACCCGATTCGATTAACATTATCTGCTATTTTTCATAGGCCCCGTCCACATTATGCCGAAGAAATTTGAAAACGTTGTTTTCACTCTGAAAAAGCATCAAATGTTTTACCACCACACTACGCCGGAGAAATTTCAAAACGCAACAATCATCGGTTATGCTTATGGAAACTTCTAGCAGGGAAATCACGTGATTGTCGCGATGTCATCATTTTCCGTCCACGCTAAAACGCAAAGCCGACGTTTTAAAATTCCTCCGGTTTGAAGAGTGTTGTCGAAAAGCTCAGTCCGTTTTGGTGACGGATTAGTGTGGACGGTAGGCCTAACCGTAGAACTAAAGCTGCGTTTTCAAATTCGTTCGGCGTAGGGTGGACGGGACTAAAGTCGAATCTGGCTTTCAATAAACTTCAATGACAGATGCATGCAAGTTTAGCACACCGCGTCTTTTTCCTAAGCAATACACGAGAGATTGTCATTCATTAAAAAGTATATTTAGCTCTTATTAACCGAGCTAGAGGTCTGTATGGGAGAATCTTGACCGAGGTCGTGAGTACAGACCGAACGCAGTGAGGTCTGTACACACGACCGAGGTCAAGATTCTCCCACACAGATCGACTTAGCTCGGTTAATAAGATCTTTATTATATGACAAAGAAGAAAACTATAATTCTTTTAATGTAACTGGTTTGCTGACATTTTGCTTGCGAACGGCGATGACCTTAACTTAAACCTGCCGAAATTTGCTCGTCCTCTTTACTTTTTTTTTTTTTTTTTTTTGTCATCAGGCTTTTTGACACTACCAAAAATAATTGAGAAGAAAATAAAAGAAAATGGTGAACATTTTTGTATTTTAGTCTGCTACTTTTTCAACGCAAAATGAAACCGGTCTAGATGCCGATCTAGATGGGAAAATCTAGACAGCGGTCAATATCGATTTTAGCCAATCAAATTCGTGAATTTGGTAGTTCCCAGTCCTTGTGAGACACAGCCATATAATAATAAGTGTTACAAGACTATTACAGTGTGCCAGGCACATATTACAAAGTATGGCAATTATTACACCGAATGACACAAGCGACTTTTGTTAAGTACTTCCTCATATTTCCTTCACGCATGTGTTATAAAAGTTACACAATCTTAACCAAAACGTGCCTAACTATATGAAGATCACCTTTTAATTTGGGATATTTGGTTGTGCGAAGAATTCCTCAGATGAATCCAGATAATTTCCGTATTCCGGTCCTGCCCAAATAACTCCAACGGATCGATGATAGTAAACGGTTGGGCAACTCGATATCCTTATAATGTAAACGCCGACAAACCTGACCGCCCTAAATAATAAAAGGCACATTTAAATCCGATATTCACTGGTGCACTGAAACATAGAGCACTTCTTATTCGGCAAACAATTCCATTTTAGTGAAGACTAGAAATTTCTGGTTGAAAAGTAAGTCATAAACTACAAGAAAATCTTCAGGGCTAATCTCACGGGATTATTTGGATATTTTGAGAAGAGAAATCTGGCGGGTTGATTTCAGTTACTGATCCTCTTCACTTAGTACCGTAATCAACACGGTATAATCAATATATGAGGCGAGATGTTGTTGGTCAGAAAAGGAACAGCAATTTTCTAAACTAGCTTGAATTTGCCGGCGGTTATTTAAATTGTGCAGTCGCCCTGAATGAAGCCAACAAATATTCTTCACCGAATGTTGCTAAAAAAAACCTCCCAATTATACGGTTGGCGCCCGACCCCATAAATTGTTTCATTTTTTATCACCCTCCCCCTCGTTAAAGTGAGTCGGTTGATCAAAAGAAATGTTTTTTATTAATATTTTTATTATTATTATTATTATTATTATTATTATTATTATTTAAAAAATAAAGGATTTTATTCAGGGTTAAAACTAAAATTAAATCATGACAAAAAACACCCTGATGGGGAGTTTAAAGAGGCGGTCCCTATGTCAAAAAAACCTCCCTAAAATAAAATATGTATTAAAAAGCTAACGCTAAAGTTTTATTACAGATACTAAAAAAAAATAAATTTGTATCATAAAATACATAAAGAAGATTTGCAGGTACAACATTTGCAGGTAACTCGTTCCACCCGAAGCGTTTTACCGAATAAAAACAAGCCCGCCTTGATTATATCTTTCCCGCTTTGCATCAGAACCACTACTGATCACTCGCTGATGATCATTTGAGAAATGTGTATGAAACTTGTTATCTTAGGAACACTTGAATAATTGTAGAAGGTAGTGAATCAACAATATTTCTTTCACGCTTAACAAAAAAGACTGAGTCGGACGGTCAATGGAAAACAAAATATATTAAAATGCCAGTATGGCATATGTTTGGAGTTTCAAAGAACTTAATTATGGTTTCGTAATTTTCCTCTAACTTTTTAATACAAGTGGAAACCTTTTTCGGTAATCAGCTGAGGCCCACTGGAGATGTAAAATGTGTATTGTAAACAACAGTGCGTGGGTGATATGAGGTTTTGAGATGTTATTAGCACTTTTTTGATTTGCCAATAACTGGCATTTGTCGGAAAACCATTTCAGATTTCATACACAAGACAGATCATTAATTATTATGGAAACAAACAGACAAAGATATATTTATTTTTCAATTAAGTGTAGGAAGTGATTTGATCTTTCCTCCAGCTATTATCATAAACTTTAAAAATTGATTTTAAGAAATCGAGTACGAGCGAGAGAAAACGATTGTCTTGTACTGTAAGAAAATCGGTGTCAATCGATTCCCTTTGGGTTCAATACCTGTGCGATCTCCGGATGAAAAAAATCTTGAAATGCTCGTCATTTGCGATAGAACTTTCGATCAACATAAGGAACTCAGTTGCTATAATCCGAAAATTGCTTTTAGATATCATTTCAATAACATTGAAATCACTGATAAACTTCTGTAAAAAAATAAGCTGATACTACGATGTAGACAACTTGACGACTTAATTTCCGGACTGGGTTTCGATATTTTCTTTGAAGCATTTGACATAATGTATTGAAGTTTCATATTCATATTTACACCGCTCACGGAAGTAATCTAAGGCTCTCAAATATTGATAGGAGTGCTAAGCATCTTCATCACTAGTTTAATTATAAATTTACAGTTGATCACGTTTGTTTCGGTTCAAGACACAAACCTTTCATAGTAAACAGCCTCGTAACTGGACGTTCAGCTATCGTTTCCCACTCGCGAGAAAACTCGTACAAGCCTTGGAAATCAATCTGACAAAGGTATGTTAATACTTTTATGTAGAGTGTCCTCTTTTCCTTTGCGTAAAATGACCGAAGAAAAAAACTGAACACAGTCTCACAATCGACAAAGTAGAACTCTTAGCCCAAACACATCATATCTTAATCTCTCAAAGAAAGCTGGAACAGAACTGAAAACCCTGTCTGTCTACATCCAACAATCTGTTCTTTAAAAAGTGTTTGAAAAGTCACTCAGATTATTTTCAGAATAACTGTGCAATTGAAAATGCTTAGTAAAAGTATAGTTTGAAGAAGCCAGTGTAAAGCCATAAACTTCAGATTTAGAATTTTGTTTCCACATTAACGCTGAACTGAAAAAAAAAAGCAGAATCAGTGTCAATCTGGCGTTCTTTAAATAAATTAACTCTGTCTTACATATGCCAAGAAGTATTTTATCTCATTCAAGTACTCACTATTTCGATCGTGCATTTGTTGAAGTGATACCTCTGAACGCTGATTTAGAGGAACTTCAAGAACATCTCTTTGTTCTTTTAACACCCAATGTATCGATGTTGTTGAGAGAGAAATGTAAGATTGATATAAGATATCAATGATTTTTCTTTTTCTGCAAACAACACCACCAATTGAGCCTGAACACACGAAATTTATTTGAATGCAAAGTCCGTACACGTACATGTGGCTATTTAAGGAAGGATGAATCAGGAAAAAAAAGGATGAAAGTTGAGTGATGTTTTTTTCCTGCTTAAGGCTTTACCTTAAATTGCACAGTTCCTGTCAGTTGTTTCAGTTTTACTCGAGATAATAATAAAATCCGAGAGATTTCTTCTCGCTTCTATGTTTTGGAATAAGAAAGCTTAATACAAAAGAATAAATTTGACATTTCGTTTGATTGTAGCATCACTAAATTATTTGCAAATTGAAGAATTTCACTAAAAATGTGCTGTAGTCACCTTTCAGACTTAGAAAACCTGATCATCTTGAAATTTCAGCCCTTCAGAGAATTCATTTAAATTAGAAAAACCCGATTTGCGCACATAGAGATGATTTAATGCTTTCAAGTTTCCGTTACATCAATTAAATGTTGCTAAGAGACGGCATCACTGTGACAAAGCTGCTGATAAATTTAATTTTTCTACTACAGCTGTCGCCTTTTTCTTGAGCCCCGTCCACACTACGCGGAGAAATTTGAAAACGCAGCTTTATTTCTACGGTTAGGCCTACCGTCCTCACTAATCCGTCATGAAAACGGAGCTTTTCGACAACGCTCTTCAAACAGGAGGAATTTGAAAACGTCGGCTTTGCATTTTAGTGTGGACGGGAAACATTTTGAAAACGAAGCTTTTCGAAAACGATGACGTCACGATAATCATATGATTTCCTCGCCCGAGTTTTCCTCAAACACAATCCAAAATGACCGCTGATTGTCGCGTTATTAAACTCCTCTGTCGTAGTGTGAACCGAAAACATTTGATGCGTTTTCAGAGTGAAAACACCGTTTTCAAATTCTACGGTGGGGTGTGGACGGTTGCTCTTCAGTGACTGCAAAAGAGTTGTAATACTGTTCCAATACCAAAACAAAATGTGGTAACAGTTTTTTGAAAGGGCATTATTTGGGTGTTATTTCCCCGCTGAAAGGTGCTGATAAAATTAACCAAATCTACAGCCAAAAGTTTATCGTTTCAATTGCAAGCTAATGCCTATATTGCAAAGTGTGTAATAGTTGACGTCGATAAACTATGTCTGCTTTGTTATTGCGGCTTAGACTTAATCTGTCCGTATCAGAAAAATTCTTCTCTCTCTATCCGTAGAGATTCAGTGTCACGGAAATGTAACTTAAATTTACACGTGACGTGGATTTTTATAGGGTAAGGTCATTTGCCGTATCAAATTCAAATGTCGAACCAAATTGTCGCTTTTTAGCTGTACTGACTTACACGTGTAGGTCAGTGGAGCGATGTAAAATGCGTATGCGAATTTATTTACTTGCAACGTTCGGCATGGATTAGTATTATTATCTATTTAACCTCAAATACAAAGAAGTATCGATATAATCGCCTTTTTTAATTAAAAGGACTCCGTGTGAATACTGGCGGGCTCTTTATTTCTCCTTTCGGTCTCAAAACAGATAAACAAAAAGATCATTTGCCTATCGTAGAAAAGTAAGAAGACTTTAGAGATTAAAGGCTGTATCTTTTTATATGATCCTGTTAGTTGCGCAGAACATTTACAAGGATTTAGTCTTAAAGATAGAAACAGCCCGGGTTCATATTTCCGACAAGTTTACTAGCGTGAAAATTTAAACTGAGCTTCGGATTGAGGTACGAATTATGTCTTACGCTACTATAATGAACAAAAAATTATATGCAAAGAACTGGTGTGAAATTTAACCGCTAGTGTTGCATCCAATTTTCTGCACGCAACGCCGAGGATATTCCCTCAGGGAAATCATATTGCTGTCTATTAGAAACTGCGATTTTTAAAACAATGACGGTCTTTGTTTTAAGAGTTCTTTAAAAATAAGTTTCTATCAGCCTATGATTTTTACCCATCGTGTTTTTATTATTGTTTAGATCAAATAGACACAAAATTCCTTGCTTTTTAGAAAGGACTTGCTATGAAGTTACTTTGTTTGAAGAGAGAAAATTATGACAAAAAGATCCAAAATTTTCCCACAATCACAATTTTGAATTCTTGAAACCCCATCGCAAAATCAAATTTGACGAGCTGTAATTCAATTCCATAATTATAATCTCTTATTTCTCCTCCAAATTAAAATACTTCTTCTCCTTTGCTCTTAAGAATCTTTTATCCAATTTATTTTGGTGGTACTGATTTGACAAAATATATGGAAATAAGAAAAGGACTGATAATCAGCTGGGACACTTTCCCTCTAAAACAGTTTTTTAATTATCCAGTGCAATATTCTATGTGTAAGGCAAAAATTAGCGAAAGTAATAAGCGACGTTTCAACATTGTCGGATGTCATTTTCAAGTGAATATGTAGGTTAGTTCTTGCTTTATAAATAGATCTACAATTATGCGCATAAGATGGCAAATACGTTAAGTGAAAAGAAAGCAAGAAAAAAGTGGCTATTTTATTTAGAAACTATGTTATTTGAAGTTTGCAAAAAGTTGTATCTTGACATGCCATACGAATACCTTTTCTACTTTTTTTGTGTTTCTAGAGCAAGAATTTGAGTACGTCTAGCTGTCTGAAGTCTTAGCACAGCTTCAAGTTTGACTGCGAGATGGGTCTGGGAGCGAGCCACTGTCGAGGTGTCTGGGCGCCAAGAGAAGTGTCACTCACCACTCTGTCCATAGCTGCAGTTTTCTGCTTTGTTACAGTTCCCGGTAATCTGCTGATTATCCTGTCTGTTCTGATGGATCCCAACAAGAATCTCCGACGCACTCCTTACATTCTACTCATTTTAAACCTGGCCATCACGGATCTGATCGTGGGTGTCATGGTGGAACCCCTGTCAATGTACACACACTGGAATGAGGCGCATGGCCTGTCAATCAACTACTCGTGGCTGTCGCAGTTTGTCTATTTCATGTGTTGTACCGCCTCGCTTCTCAGCCTGTGCATTCTCACAATTGACCGGTACCTGGCGATTACCTCACCCATGTGGTACCGTGCTAACATGACAAACACACGCGTCCTACAAGCCTCCATCTTCATCTGGGTGTTGTCAATTTCTTGCAGCGGCGCACTGTTTGCCACTGGCTTCGTCACATACGCCTTTATCTTCGCCACCTTGACGCTAATCTGCGCGATTTTCATTTTGGCCTTCACGTACGTCCGCATATTTTTGGTTGTGAAACGGAAAGTCAAGGAGCTAAACAACTTGCATCAAGGCGATGCTGAACGGAAGAAAGCCCAAGAAAGAAACATGGTGTGGGAAAGAAAGCTGACCAAAACCCATCTGACGATGCTGCTCGCCTTCCTGGTGTGCTATGGCCCTGCGTGTATCATGATTTATCTCATGAATACGTGCAGCATTTGCAGCTGTGAAGTCATTCATTGGTTACGAGACATGCACTTTGTGTTAGTCACACTGAACTCGTTGATCAATCCATTGGTCTACGCTCTAAGGCTTCCTGGATTTCGGAAAGCCATCCATTTCTTCCTGCGTCCTTGTCTTTGCTGTGGAAGGGGAGTGGTGGCACCGGATCCCAGTCTGGAAACATCTCAGCGCGGTGAAACAGACGTCACTCAATCTACCAATGTGCATGTTAGCTACCATCCTGAAAGAGGGCGATCATCTGTCCGATGAGGAGAATGTAGCCTGGCGTTGTCATTGGGACGCAGGTCGCCGTCATGGTTTTTCCCGCTATAAACTGCCTCTAACTAGGTTTTTTTCTCGGTAGTCCCCAATTCAAATCCAAAGCCACGCCGTGTAAATAGTCACCTCGCCAACCTACTGTTATTTGGAAATCTTAGCTATGCTCTATTTGATTTTAATGTTGTTTCTTGCGTTCTTTTTATTTATTTTTACTGATTTCAAATATGATCAGACTACAAACGCACGTTTGACGATCGTGATTCTGACGTTCCTCAGTGCTACATACAATATTTCATGAACTAAATACAAGGGTATATAAATAACATACAAGTGTAAATTACAACTAAATTATCAGGACGATGTAATGTTAGGTAATGGATCAAAGAACAATTGAATAGAACAGCGGCTTTCAGCTGATCGTTAGAAGGCTTTTAATCCACTTCGATTTCCTCAAATGAATTGTCACCTCGGACGTTCTTGATATAAGAAATATAATTAACTTTTAACGCTTTAAAAGCACTCCAAATAGTCTAAAACAACGTTTTAGATCATTTGAGAGAAAAAAATTCCATTGGTGGCCTTGGTAGAGCTCAATAATGGTGTGGAAAAGGTGAGGCCAAGAATGAGGTAAATCAGAAGATGTAAATAACTTGAAAACAGTAAACTCAATTTGAATTGCCAAATATTAATACTGCCGTTATTATGTTACTGAGCGACAGAGCTTGATGTTTAGTGTAATCAGTTGGGCAGTGCTGGCGGTCCTCCATTTCTTGTGAATAAGTTAAATACAAGTTAAGAATTAAATCTAAGCTAACTGTAACAATTCTTGGCTGAAGTAAAACAAAGATGCAAAGGCTTTCTTCTTCTTCAATATTTCCCATTTTCCCCAAATCTCTCTCAATTCTTCAAGGTTTAGAAGGTCTTGTATGCAATATCAAGCATACCAGTACAACACCTTAGACCCGCTTTATTGTAACATACAAGGGTAATTTCGAGACGAGCGAAAAAATATCACAGAAACAGTAACTTAATGCTCTTAGTGTTGTCGTTATTATTAGCCGTAACTTCGGCTTCGGTACTCCAGTACCCGGGGAGTACTTCCATATAAAAAGGACAGGGGGGTGCTCATCGGAAATTTTAAAAAGAACCCCTAAGGGATACCAAGATCCTGTTTTGTGGGCGTGGCTTGAAATGTTTTTCATCCCTGAGAGGTATCAATTCTAAAACAACACATTATCTCATGTCATATTTTTTGGGGGCTCAACACCCTAAAAGGTACCTAAAAATGTATGGGAGGTCCCCCCCCCCCCCGAGCTCCACTACAGCACAGGTATTCTTGGCCATGGGACGCAAGATAACGCAGGTTTAGGCAGGTCTGCAAATAGAGCAATAGAGTGAGAGAGTCTTGTGCTAGCACGGTATTTCGAACCTTATCCTTGACTCATTGCAAGTCTATGTCGCAGTAATACATCAGCTAAATTTTATAAGGGCGAAGATTTTCTAACGTCACTGTCTTTGTTTTAGAGCAGGCATTAAAGGAATTGATTTCAAACATTTAAACAGCTTGTGAAACTTAGTGAATTGGTGCAAGTTTTAATTTAGAAGTCATTGGGTAATTATTAATTTCACGGTGGACAAGCTCCAGCCACTCAGTCAGTCTGTAAAAATACCAGTCCAGGGTGGACCTAGCTGCCATATCCCACTTTCTGCTATGAACTTTAGTGTTCTTGCATGACGATTTTTCTCAGACAAATTAGACAACAGTGCATTCATGAAATTTTCAACCCTGTTAACATGAGATTTCATAATTTCCAGTGTATATGGTTTAAGTAAATCTTCTTCCCTCAACCCAACTGTAGTACTCATGCTACACATGTTTCCTTTGCTAACATTAGCATAAGGAGAAGGATGAGTAGCAGCTTGATTTAATTCATTATTAGCCCAGCTCTGCCAGCTCATATCAGCACGTGGTTGAAACTCTAAAGTACATAACCTGTCACAAACATTAAAAGCATTACCCTCTAACATTTCCATTTCATCAGTATGTTGCTTCCAAATACTTATTTTAAGTATTTCTTGTTTCTCCCCCAAACTGACACACTGTAAAATACCTTGAAAGTCCCTATTTCCTACCCTATCCCCAAAGTTCCAGCATGTCAGACTTCCTACTGACATAGTTTAAGTTGGCTGGATTCAGGAGCCCCATCATCAGAAAATTGAAACATGAAATGATATGTGCTTTCCTTGAACTCACCAAGTGAGTTTACGTGACAAATGAGGAAGTCTCAAGTGCAAATCAGTTAGCATATATACCATCACAGTTATTACTCTAGAAACAGCCAGTGCATTGGGGATTTAATTGACTAGGCCAATGTCAAGACTCCTCACAAAAATTTCCACCCGCTTATCAGAAATACTTATACATGCATGTTGCAAGGCACCAAGAGTTCAGAATTGGGATCAAAAACTGACGATTGAGCTTTACAGACAAGGGCATACTTTTGTCTAAACAAAAAGTTTTGATACTTCATAAGCACAGCTCACTTCAAGGCCTCTACTGAATTTTGATACTACTCCATTGTCTTGTCAAACAAGCTTTGGATATATTTTTGCCAGTTGAGCCCTGAAATCAGCATATACATGGTTTGATTGTCAGCAGTAGATGGCACATAATCCCAAGCCCCATATAGTGATTGTTCTTTTCCTACATGCATAAATTCTAAGACAGTTTTGGTTTTGTGTCTTCTTCTATATCTAATAATAGAATTGACATTTGTGCTCATCTCATAAGTTGTACTAGTATTTTGTCTCCTACTGACAGAAAACCCTTTTTGCTCAAGTTAAGATTTAAATTTGTTGTACTGCTCATTTAATTCATTAACTCTCTCTCCTCTTGCTGCTGAACTTGGACTGTCTTTTCTTTCACACTTCTTTCAAGCCTTTCAAGTTCCCCCTCAGCTGCATCATGTTGAGCTACCGAGGTTTGTACTTGTTTGTCTGTAAAAACAAACTCAAATATTCAGAAGTCAATTGCAGGTAAAAAACAAGAGAATGGTCATAAAATTTAAGTCTGTTTACTAAAAGATGAAATAAATTATTTTTAATTTATAAAATTTGTTGTGATTTTAATATATGAAAAAGGAGAAACTTATTTAACGAATAAAGAAGCCTGAGCAGTGTATTACACTGTGATAAAGCATGACGGGCATTTCAGAACATGAGGAAAACATAGAACACATGAGCTGCAGGTGAGTGTTTTCTACATTTCTCAAGTGTTCTCAAATGTCCGGAGTGCCTTATCACAGTGTAATACACGGCTTAGGCTTCTTCATTTGCTTTATGATATAGAGGTAACGTGACGAAAACAATAAAAAAGCTTTTTCTATGCTTTATACTCTGATAAAACATGGGTTTTTGACCAACCAGAGCGTGCCCAGGGTCCTATCTATATAATAACGCCTTTTAATACTATACACTCTTTGATATTTACCAGTTTCATCCAGGTGAGCCTTTTTAGTGTGAAGTTTTTCTTCGATTTTCCTGTTTTCTTCATTTAATTGTCCCTTCCTTTTCAAAGCTACATGTGAAGTTGAACTTTTCCAAAACTCATGAAAAAAAAACTCTCTTCCAATCACGGCGTCCAGGGTGAGCATTGGGCTTGCTGCACTTTTTGCTTTTTCCCGGCTCGACCGTCTTCGACTACAACAAGAAAGAAATTAGTTGTTATTCATGAGTCTCTGAAATCAAAGATGACCGCCAAGTCAAGACACGTATTGGGTCAAAGCCATGCTCAGCACTATTTTCTTTACCTCTCATTCCCTTCATACGGTCCATATGAGAAATCGCTAGTAAAAGGTCCTTTCACTGTGGTACTGTATGAATGGCCGATGCCAGTGATGAATCCAATATGGCGGCCAACAAGAAGCTTTTAGTACCCGATAAACTCTGAGTTTAAACGAACTAATTTATAGCTTTCTGCTCCCAAAGTCAGAACAAGTGAGGGCGAAATACATCGACAAAGCCTTTTGATTTCACATTAGGGAGGTTACAAAAAGTAAATATACTGGAGAAATTCGCAATTTCCTCCACGATATAGTCTTTCCGCTCTCACAAACAATCCTATGGATGGGTCCCGAAATTAAAAAGAAACGCTAATAGGGGGAAACTGTCCCTACCCCGGAAAAAGACGGTTTAGTCCGGATTTACTTCCGAGTGGGCGTTAAACAGATGTCATTATCCGTCTCTAGCGGAAATATATGCGATCGAAACTATTAGAAATCCGTAGCTGGAAGTTTGGGCTATTATATGAGGGCTAAATATAATCATATTGGTTCTCGTAACCAACAACGAGGGTCTTTTGAAAGCAACATTATTTTGAGCACAAACAAGCGACGCCATCGGCGGGCCGCTTGGTAAGGAGACCAAAAGGACGCTATGCTATGGGAGGAAAAAATCACCGTGATTCTTGCGTGGAGAGAGGCGCGTGGGAGGTAAGTGACACGCTAAAGTATTACAACGAGCTCAATACACACCGCTTGCTTCGGAGTCCAGCAAACTGTAAGGTTATTGCATCTGCGTGACATTTGTGCCTCTGCGTGACATAGCATTGTCACACACCACCACTCAGAGATTTTGTCTACCTCTTTCAACCGGTCGAAACCTAACTAATTGGCTCTGAAACTAAAAAGATAGAGTCTCACCATCCCCTCCAAACTTAAACCATGCTATTTGACACATACAAAGATTGATAACAAAAAGAAAGGGAGTCAGGCAATAAAGCAAAAACAAAGTATTTTATTAAGCAAAGCGTCTGCAAAATATAAAGCGAAAAAGGGTGTCTTTATAATGGTTATTACAACTTGAACCTCTAATTAATAAGAATTAAGCCTATACCGTGGCAAGAGCACTGGGAGACGAAATGGCTGGAAAAGTTTCGAATCTTTTTAATAAAAGATTGTTAGAAAAGAGTCCAGAAATAGTCAATATCCTACATTATTATATGGAGAAGAGTGTTTTACTGGGAACTAAACCACTCGTAGATTCCATACACCACTTTATCCGGGACCCGAGTGGCGTATTTTCAGTATGTCACCTTTGTGAGTGTCGTATCGTTCAATGAAGTCACGATTCCCGCCTTTTGCTTTTGTTGAATTGGTTTCTCCATATAATAAAAAGAACATTACACGTTGGCTCGAAGATATGAATTTTATGTTCTCGTGGCAAGAACAATATCTCACGAGTGAGCGAAGCTCACTCGTGAGATATTGTTCTTGCCAATCGAACATAAAATTCATATCTTCTCGCCACCGTGTAATATCCCCTATTTATTAATTAGAGGATACTAGAGAATTTGTGCAACCACAACGGTGACCCTGAAGACAAGATCAGTTGAAAAGTCAATTTCAATTTGGAATCTTAAGATCTCTTCAGTTTGTCTGTCAGAGCTATTTCTCCAGCGCTAATTTAACCTGTCAAGGCTCTGTTCCGTTACAAACAAAACTGTAAATAATTTGTCGACTTTATTCTCCTTGTGGTTTTGTAAAGGACGGCTAAGAAACGTGCAAACATTTATAGCGCAGGTGCAAAACTATTGCGCCGCTCTCCACTGGAAACGTCTTGTCTTCGAGGTTTTCTTGTTGCTGTCTTCGAGGTATTAAGCGTAAATTCGCTAATGTCTTGATGTACCAAATCCTTAGAACCAACGGTAAAAGAAATGCATCCACAAGGAGAACTAAAGTCTGAAAAGTTTAACTAAAAGATAAATATATAATTATACCATGCCATAGAAAATACAGCCAATCACAATACAGGAAAACCGTTGTATACTGGACGATCCTTCCCATCATGATTTTGTTGGCCACTGTATTTTATACGGCGTGGTATAAAGTAGATATGAAACACTCTCTCGTGGTATATCATGAGATATCTCACCTGTAACTTGTATTTTCTTGGTGTACACACTCCCTTAAAGGGTCGTGGGTGTATCGAGAAAATACAAGTGACTCGAATACCATGCATAACTAGTATATAGCACTTTAACAGAAATGCAGGTGGCAGAAGTTCTTGCACGCTTATTAGTTCGTACTTATATTATTTATTGATAATAAATAATTGATAATAAATATCTAATAATTCATACTTATTGTTCATTTAATTAACTTCTAACAATGGTAAGTTCTTGCTTGTTATTTTGCTAGCTCTCAGAACACGCCATTATTTGGCTACGTCACGTGACTATTTGGACCACTGACTGAAGAAACGCTAAACCCTGAGTATGTGAAAAGTTTATGTGAAAAAAAAATAGTTCTCTGTATAACAAAATATATAATGTACAGTTTTTACATTTTGTATGAAGCTAATTTGCCGGTGAGTTCAACTGAGTTTATTGAACTTCTTCACTATTTAGTCTGAAGCCTTCAAGAACCGTAAATGTAGTCATTGCTAATCGCTTCCGATCAAAGAATTTTAAAATTATAAATAACGGAAAAAATAAGTTATCAAAGAGCGAAACACTTTCTAAGAGGTGCCAGACCAGAAGTGTGAAATCCGTGCCAAGCGCGAAAAACCAAGTCACGCTCAGTTTTGTGGTTGTAACTGATTTGCTGGATGAAAACAGGTTGGATCTGATTAGTGACTGAACATTTTGCTGGTTAAACCAATGAACGAACTTGTTAAACATAAAATCAAAGCAAAAAAGCAGCAAAATTAAGACATCATCGATTAAAAATATCTTATCTGTTACTTTTATAACGAAAGTAAACAGATTCCATTCAAACGCTTGAATCAATTTTAGTAACTTCTTGGCTTGCGAAGACTCATTTAAAAAGATCAATGTAAAGTGGGAGCAAATTGTCTCAGGTACATTTTAGGTTCTTAAAGGAATCAGAATTGATATTTACTCTAAATATATGTTAGAATAAACTAATTCTATCCCGCTATTCTATTCTATTCTTTCCAGTGTCACCATTTCTGAAGGACATAAGTTAAAAAATACTGACTTCCATAATTTAGTTGGTCAAACGCTTTCGAAAGCCATGCTAATGTCGACTAGACTATACAAGACTAGACTATAGACTATAATGGGACTTGTTATCAGTGTAGTGGCCTGGAGAGAGGAAATTGTGTAACAGCCCAAGTATATACCAGTCCTTTTCGGTTTCAAAAGATCTCTCGCTGCCAAAATAGACGTCAAGAGAAAACGTAAGATTAACCCATCACGGTCTCCAAGACATCTACAATAACTAATACACTTGAAATATATATGACAAGAATAAAGCTTAAATTTCGTTGACATCCTCATATCTACTTCATTTCAATCACGCTCGCTTTTCGTATTTCAAGTGTTCCCCAATTCTCACCCAATTCTTTCAGGAGGCTACTTAAAGACAGAATTTTGACAAAGAAAAGCTAACAACTTTACTTTATTTAAAAATGATTATACGGTTCCGATGACTGGCTTTGTAAAATCTCCATTCAACGTGGCACGAAAGCCGTCACTGGATCGAATGTCTTCCCCCACTGCCTCACAGATAACAGGTTTCTAGCTTTTAAAGGCTCTGAGGTTTCTTCCGGCTGTTAAATTGATTAAATTCGTTCTGATATCAATACACATCCGATACTTGATGTTTTTTTGAACGTTAGAACCGTTTGAAAGAGTCTCTGTGGATTTTTAAAATATCGCGCTTTGACACCGGCTGACACAAAAAGGTCAAAAACACATTTATCGTATCCCTGCCTCGTCCCCTGGTGAATAGCTTTTTACCTTGAAAATTGCCCACGCTCAATAAGGAAATCTAGGCAATAATGATCCGAAAACCGTTTAAGGATGAATTTGCCATCTTACTTACAAAGTTGAACACCATTACTTCATTGACAAACTGAATGTAGGCAGAAAATCCGAAACTTTAATTTTAGGGTCTTTCCATCAGTTTCAAGGCCATTAAAACAATTTCTAAGCAGTTTTCTTCACTTTTTAACCGGATGAAAACCTAAATCAGGGCAAAGCAAAGTTATAAGGGAAAGTTCTTTCACTTTGTAGCTCTGTTGGCAGCAAATATGAACCACAGCGGGAAGCAGTGGACCATGACACCAGTTAGAACTTCAGAGGTCTTACAAAGACCGCCCACTAGGACAACCATGTCATTAACAGTTCTTGGCGCTTACAAGGGATCAGTACGCCTTCACAACTATAGACAATGAGTAGGAGCTACTAATAAAGGATCCTAAAGTCCGGCGCAAGTACACTTATGGGCAGGGTCTTATAGAGGGAGTTGTGAACAAAAACGTTCGATGTTGTTTGTTTAGATCTAAGCCTTAGAATGACTATTGACGTCCTAATTCCAAGTTGTTAAGGGAAAATATTTTAAAAACTGCCAACTACGATCTCATTTTGTTTAACAACTTGGTTTCATTGGGCCAAACTGCACAAGGTTCAGAAAAACAATTGCTCAGTAACCATATTTCTAAGTGTGAAAACTCGGTAGTCTTCACTGTGCCAATCGGATGAGTGCTCCTCCACAATACTAGTAATGTATATATCAAAAAATACGATAAAAATCAAGTAAAACACATTAAGTAACTGAGCTTCCCTCAAGCGAAAATTAAATAGCACTTGAACAGAGCTGGTGGATTAAGGCTACCCTGACGAAAGTGTGAACCGAGACAAGCGAAAACAGTGAACCATGGCGAACAAAGGATCTGGTGATAAGGGTAAACATTGAATTTGTTTTGGAAGAATAGGTAAGCAAGGTCGATGAAAGGAAAGCAAGGAAAACACAGCAATGACATGTCAACCGTTTAGACGGGCAGCAGGTGGAACAAGAAGCAAAGAAAAGAAAAACACAGCTTAAAAAAGAGGCAAGTTAATTCGGAAATTCTCCCGTCAAAAAAAAAGGAGCAAAAGTACAAACCATTCTTGAAATGAAGCAAGCAAATTACGTATTTTTCGTTGAAGATAGCTAACAAGGGTTTCATGAAAATAGGCTAGTTACTGAAAGGAAAGAAAATAAAATTAAACAAATCGATTTGACAAGTAGAGTGATTACAGTAGGTTAAACCGAACTTTAGTCGAAGTCAAAAGCTTTCCCATTCACATAGATCTCTGGACATCAAACAAGCAATATCTTCTGATTGATCTTACTGCTCGAAAAAAAAAATATTTCAGGTAACACAATAGCGGGGTGGGTAACGCACTTGCGACAGGTAATTAGACAAAGGAAGAAATCGGCTAACCGGAAAGATGATTTTAAATCTACTCTATAGGCAAACCAGGGCATAAGTCCGTTATCTAAAAAAAAAAACAAAATGAAAGCGTTATAACGCCCGCCTTTTAAAATAAAATCAAATTATAAATGTATGAAATAAATTTAAAATATCTGATTTATAATTACCACTGTTTCACATATCCGAGAAATCGATAGAGGGACAAGTTTGATCGGCGTCGTACACCAGATAGTCGTCAAATGTTGGCGTCTCGGGCAAAGACGATGCCGAACCGCCAAGAACGCACGTCGAAATCACAGGCTCGTCCTTGCATCTCGAACTGTAGATCACTTCAGGGATTGCGCGCCATGAATGTGCATTATTGCTCGCGCTGTTACTATACTGTGGAGAATATCCTTCTTGCTGTTCCCTGTAGTTTAACTCCTGTGTGATATCCGGTACTTCCCAAGTCAGACTGCTCTGTAAAGCACTGTCATGAAAGCTGGTCTCTAGTTTATTAGAAGGAGTACGAGGGGGTGTAAATTCTGACATGCCTGTTTGATGCTCTCTTGTCACCGGAAACTGCAGCTTCGGGGGAGTACGGGGTCGGGGAATTTCCACCATTAACTGTGCATGTTGGTTCGGGCCCGGAGCGGAATAGCACTGTAATAGCGCAGGTGGAGGACCTGGCGGAATATCAGAACAGGAAGAGGATTCATAACCTTCGTTCGCCTGGTGAACCACAGGCGACAAGATCTCGGCGGAGGACATGGTCATCATTTCCTGAAGGCCATCGTTTATATATGTCTTCTCTTTAATTCTGGACTGAAATTGGCGGATTTTTTTCCTGGCCAAGACTTGAATGTGACTGGCGACTTGTTTTCGAGTTCGAACCTTGCCAGTTTTCATAAGGATGTATCTCGCAATCAATTCATTCCTGCCGTACATCTTGTCTTTTGTCGACAACATGATCTTTTGTCTTCCGCACGGCGGGTAGATCGCGAGCGCCTCTTGAAAACTTGTTTCGATTTCGCCGGTCCATAAGCCCTCGGCTTCACCGGACATGTCTTCGGCAGCTAGACTGAAAGCCGTTTTCTCAAGACGTCCGCTGTTGACACTGTTCTTTGCCTCGTCTCTCTAAAACGCTTCGCCTTGACATAGACTCTTAAACTACACGGGACACGGAGATCTTTGTTTTGCGTATTTTCAAGTTCCGCTTGGTCCGCAAAATTCAAACAGGAGTTGTTAATGAAGCCAAGGATACGTGTTCAAGAGGAGAGGCTATCTTTCAACTAAACTACTAAAAAGAAAGCCCGTCTTCACGTAACCACGGCCGCTATCTCGCTTCTCGTTTGCCAAACTCTATTTGACCAAAACCTAATAGCACTCATGGTATATAGCGGTGGGAACATGCATAATTGATCGGCTCCTGAAGATTGTTTGACTTAAATCATTAATGCTCTCATGTAGTTAAAGAGCTAAAAGTTTAGTTGAAGTACTCCACAAAGCAAAGCAATCCTAAGGTAACAGCGCGATTTCTCTCTGCTTTTATCGAAAGAAGCGACGTGTGAACAAGTCTCTTTGATGCTTCTTTCGCCAATATGACGTTCTATGGGGTGCGAAGTTTTCAAACGTTTTTTTGGATAGCTCATATAGTTTGCTCAAGCTCCAGATCTACAAAACTTTTTTTCTTAGTTGAACAAGTCTGCTCTCACGCGCCCATTGACAAGTTTGTTTCTTGAACTGCAAGCAAAGACAGAATGCTTGTATGGATGCAAACGTTCCGGGCCGCTAAAACTACCGAGCGTGTCCCCGTTCGCGGTATAATTAGCGCTCCGTTCAATTTTACGCTTCATTAGCTTTTTAAACAAATCAGACAGGTGAGGTCTTGAATTAGTCAAGAGTTAAGAGTTCTCGCTTGATCTCTGATCAGACTGGTTGTTTACACTTTGTGTACCGGACTTAGTAGTGGTTAACAATTGATTATCGCGATAACTGTGAGTCAAACGTCCTGTGGGAATTAGAGGGCAAAAGGGTCGACGAATGTAGTTAATAGATGGTCTTACAAGATTCTTGCAAGATTAGCTGAGCGTTTCGTTGGTTCTAGCCTTGCTGAAAAGGTTTTTCCCACTAAATCCCGTTTTCCTCCTTTACCTCTCTTAACCAAACAGAAGCCATAAAACCAGCTACGGTTGATATGGATTTCGTCTTTAAAACAGCTGGGTAAGATTTTTTTAAAATTTAACCGTAAAATGCTGAACCCGGGTTTATTTATTCTCCATCGTTTGTTTTTTTTTTTTTTTTCTTTTGTAGCTTTACAGTTCAACCTGTCAACGCAGTTTGTAGACAAAGACTTTTGTGTCATAAAAACTTTTGATATCTTTATTTAGGGAAAATATATTTTCAAGGGGTTCCTGATTGGTTCGAAGCTGTGCAATACCAGGTGATACCACCCACCGTTTTCCTTCTCTCTCTTTCTTATACTGCTAACTCGAATTGTAGTATCGTGTTTATCTACCTCTGGCTTTTTTTCTTGCAAAACGATGTGATCATAAAGCCACAAATGCCGGGACCTGTTTGGATTTTTAAGGGCGCGTGTTGACATCATGCCATTCATGGTATTTCCTACGATTGGCCTGTGATTATTCTTTAGCAAGTCCTAAAATCGGAGTTTTTCATGTTTACTTCATCGTAAAATCAATATCACAAAAAATGTACAAATGACGCACGACAAAAATATATTTTTTTGAACACGCAAAACACAAAAATACCTTGCTAGTAGTTTGCTCTTACGTGTGATCTTGGAAACTAATTATGGGTCACATGTATTTGAATTTATCACGCATCATTGAAGTGTTCTTGGCAGTTAGAAAAAACCAGTCACGGAATTTCAGGCTTTTAAGTATCATTAAACGCATTAGGAGCATCTTTGGGTAAAGAAACTTCACGCAAAATTGCAACATAAACTAAATACAACTGATGGCTAAATTTCAGTTTTGTACTTTGCCTTTATCTACTAAAAACCTTGTTTGACACCCGGAAGGCAAAAACTCAAGCGATTGACATGCAGTGATATAGATAGTGTATTGAGTCCCAGGTACGTTTCATCTTAGCCAGGTGACCACAACGTCAAAAAACTGACAACCTTGACCGAATGATAAAAAAGAGGCGCGGTCTGTACACGAGCAATGTAAACTCAGCCCAAGCTCGTGTGAAATGGCGGGGGTGTTTTCCACCATGAGGTCAGTCTGTAGATAAAATGTTGATCAGATTGTCCGGACAGGTTCGCGAGTACCCACTCCTGGGCTGTGTTTTTAAAAATTGACTACAAAAACCACTCATCGGTCCATGGAATGGCTCCCAATTCTGTTTACGCTGTCCGACCACAATGTTTCACTACCCCTTCCATTTTTGCTCATGAAACCAAGAATTCATGAGACTGCAAGGAAAAGCAGACCGTGATCGTTGCGTATGTCTCAATCACTCACGCAGCTCTGCTTTGCTTATCTCCGCGAAAAATGTTACTGTTACGCGGGCCTTTTTTTTTTCCTGCGATTTTATGGCGGTTGTTATTCACAGGCGACCGAAAACTCCTAGACCGTCGAAACGTCAAGATTTAGAAGGGTGTCAATCATCTCCGCCTCCTTTCCGAAAGTTACGCAAAAATTAACTTGGCTCTTTTTAGTTTTCAGTTGTCTCTAAACGTGAAAATGCATGGGTGTCTGGAGAACCCGAATAGCGAATAGCGAATAGCGAATAGTCGCGAATAGCGAACAGCGAATAGTCCCTAATAGCGAATAGCGAATAGTGCGAATAGTGCGAATAGTGGCGAACAGTCTCGAATAGTGGCGAATAGTGGCAAATAGTGGCAAATAGTGGCAAATAGTGGCAAATAGTGGCAAATAGTGGCAAATAGTGGCAAATAGGGTACCCAGTATCTCGCAGTTAACCTCGTAGCAACTTGGGATGGGATTTTTCCGCTAAATAGCACACTGACGCTTATCAGGACAAAGGTGTTTCTGAACATAATTTCTTCTGTTTTAACCGCTGCAAAAGCGTAAATACGTCTTTATTAGGTTATCCTTGTGTTTTCTGTTTTCTTAATGTCGGCGATGGACAGCCTACTAGCCTGAGTCCGGAGAAGAAAAGGTAATAAATTCACTGAAATTCTGTTGCTTATTTGGATAATTAATTAACGCTGGATATTAGATCTAAAGCGGTGACTATTGACGGCGGTCACTATTCGCCACTTTTCGCGACTGTTCGCAACTATTCGCACTATTCGGGACTATTCGCTATTCGCTATTCTGGTTCTCCAGACAACCAAAATGGATGACATATCCTGTGTTACTCATCTCAGGTACCAAAAGATGAAAAAGTTGATTAGTCAGAATCTGAGAGCTCCTGCGAAATCGTGCTCTATTTCTGACGACATTTATTTGACCGTTTGACATTCAAAAATGTTTATTTTTAATGAGCAATTTTGTCGGGTTCCTCAGCGGTCATTCGCATGATAAATGACAACAAAATATCTTCACTTACTAAATTATCTGTGGTTAATTTGATGCCACCAACGGGCCCTATTTTAAGCCAAGGAAAGCCAAGGATGCTGTCCTATATTTTATTGAAAGTGGTCGAGACCAGAGCACAGATGACCACAGACCGTTTGTTTCCTTGTCTTGTGAAATACATTGACTTAACTAGGCCAGGTAGCAGAACAAGTTGGACCGGGGCTCTCTCCCCCACAGAGGCTCAAAGGTTTTTTTTTTTCAGGTGGGGAGAATCCGCTGAACGATATGAGTGCAGTCGACTTTGCGCCTGCACTCACCTCGTACAGTGGCTTTATATAACGAACGTTTCGAACCTCTGCGGAGGAGAGAGGGACTGAGTAGTAAAACGAACATTTGGGCTAATTCCGCGGATTCCCGGTTTGAATAGTAAGCTTTACTTTCCTTTGCAAAAGAAGTTTTCTTTTACTGTTACTTTTTGTTTGGAGTTTAAGTTTAGACATTTTTAAAACAGCAGGACACAAACAAAAGCAGAAAACTTCAGTGGAGCGTTATAAATCACGCTATTGATTGATCCCCCGTGTTTTGCACAGTGTCCCTGGGTAGAGAAAGGCTCTGCAAGACCTGTTTCTTGTTCAAGAACATAAACACGCCCTAACTGATAAAAATGGAGAAGAGACCTCTCGATTCAAAATCCAGCATGCTAACGCCATTGTCTCTAACAGCCTTAAAAACTGTTGCCCAGTTCTTTCAAGAGTGATTGTTTAATAAATTGTAACAAGCTGTTCTAGTATTTTTGTATTCAACCCTGGTGGAGGACCATTCTATTGGGGGAGGGGGGGAGCTGGCGCATACAACATCTCCTTTGTGGGACCGAAGCGAAGGGTTGTCTGATATATTTGCCACTTCACTGCATTGTTATCTCACTGGGGATTTTTCTTTTTAACATTTTATGTGGTGAGTGAATTAGAAGTTTAAGCATTTAAACTGTGGTTAATGGGCTCTGTAGTCTACATCATAGCTGTCATCTAAGGTTGTCACCAGTTTTGTTATCTTCCCCCTATTAGCCATTGTGCAATAGCCTTAGGTCAATGTCCAAAGCAACTCAATCGTTTTACCACATGGGAAATCATACGACAAAGCTCCCAGTGATTTTCCACCATGCTCTCGTGTGATTTCGGCGTGCTGTACCCCTCCCAACTCCTTCAATCCCCAGTTAGTAAAATCCCATTGTTTTCTGACCCTGTCCCAGTTGTGAGCTAGTATTCAAGCTAGGCCGTTCTCCGCTTTCCCCTCCCTCCCTTCCTGTATTGGTAGCTTTGTCCTTTCCCATCTTTTTCCTCCATGTGGTTGTAATTACCTTTCGTGAGAAGGTGGCTTTCGCCTGCTGAACCTTCTCGGTTTATTCACTACCACGTTCTATTTGTTATATTGCGTGTAAACCATAGCTGCTTAGTCAATAAAGGTTTTTGGTGGTAGGGAAGTGCAACCTAGGCTGCACTTTGCCCCACAGTAAGTGCTATGGCCACTCTTGGAAATAGGTCCGGATCTCTCCAGGATGGTGTCATCGCACCATCTGACCTATTGTCCTCCCAGAGGGGCACCCCCTCCTGGTCCATCCTATGTTACTCCCAAGGAAATAGGTCCGGATCTCTCCAGGATGGTGCCATCGTACCATCTGACCTATTGTCCTCCCAGGAGGGCACCCCTCTTCTGGTCCCCTTAGTAACATAGATTCCCCTAGAGACGCCGCTACTCTAGGGGAGATAGGCTCTGTCTTCCCTGCCACCCATGTTTTGCCACTATAATCGGTGTTTTGTTTCTGTTTTCTGCATCTACCCAGCAAAAGGGGGGGGGGTTGCAATGTTGTTACCCATATAATTATCTTCGCTGGTACTGTTAGATCTGCCCCTCCCCCTGAATGGGTGTAGCTTTAATAACTTATACTAAATTGCACAGCAGCAGGGTCTCATTAATTACGTTTTAAAGAATCAAAGGAAGATTATGCTGGGAGAAATGCTTTTTATTATTTGTTACGAATTTATAATAGATCCCTTGTCACCTTGTCGTGTAATATATATCGACATTATTAACAAAACACGAAATGAGAAGATGTTAGCTCGATTCCTCATACAGTTAGCGTGTCCATTCCGCATAAAAAAGTATTTGTCTCATTTGCATATCTTTTAGACAAGACTGGAACAAATCACATTTCCAAGTTTGCAAGATTAGGTTCAATAATTAAGGCGCTTGGTTGGCAGTCAAAAATCCTCTCAGCGGACATCTCAGTCTGCTCTACGTACGAGCAGTACCATGACTGCGTCAACCCTCACTAAGGATGTTCAGTTTTCCCCTGTAATGACTCCTGTGTTCCGTTTTGGTTGAAATAAGTTCAAAATTCTCCTGAAGGTAAAATCCAGGAACTCCAGAACAGTGATAAGACTCATTCCGAGGAAGAAACCAAATGTTCCTCCCAAGTTCCCTGTAGGAAAAATTAAAGGTGACAAATTGGTGTTGGAATTCGCTGTTTGCTTGGTAAAGATATTTGCCGAAATCGTTCAAATTTAGGAACAACAGCATTCACCTGTCATCAAGAAAAGATTTATTGTTTTCAATGCAGATCATAAACCAATCATGGTACATAACAACAATCAGACGTAAAAAGGGACTAAGATATATTTTAGATCCCGCTTAATTACGTGAAATGTTTCATCGACAGCCTAAAAGCATTCCACAAAACACATAAAAATAATCGGATCGTATTGAGGTGAAAGATTTGAACTACTGAAAAAACGTAAAGAAAAAACACTTCTATTATTTTAAATTTGGTATCGTGGTTGATGTAAGATTTCTGTCAGTCACGTAATTTAGATTGCCAAATTATATTTCTAATATTCGTTGGTTACTCGATTTTGATTAATTAGACCATAGCAGTGGCATAAATCCCAATTTAATGCCATTTACTTTAGACCGTTATCTTTTCGTTTCATGGCATCAAAGTTTGATCTACATCTCCGAAAGATTTTCCAAACTTCCTCCCAAGGTCCTCAAGAATTCCGAGGTCGATTCGAAGATGCTCGAAAGTTTCCGAAGTTAAAATATTGAAATCGGAGGTCTAAATTTTGCCGTTCTGCATGGTCGTAATTCGCGGCAACGCCTGTCTGTAGTACAGAAATATGCCTTTTTTTTCAGTCGACTCAAGATCGTGCGATGTCCTCCAAAAACAAATAATTGCAACACTAACCAATCAGTGCCCAGGTCTCATACAGAGGAGTCTGCTGAATGACGTCATAGCTTAGGTCTTCAAAATAGATATCCAAAGAGACAATGTTATCACTGTGGAAGGGTAAAACATGGATTCATAATTAGATGGTGGCAAACCTTCTCCTAGGTTTCCTATTAGAAGCCCTTGTAGCATAGTCAACATATATATATATATATATATATATATATATATATATATATAAAGTTAAGATGCTTCGAGCCAACAGGGATGCCACGCGCCAGAAGGATCCAAAAGGATTCGTAGTCCAAACCTCGAGTAATGAAATTTGTAGGCAATTGTGGAAAACGAGGACGGACAACTTCGAGCGAAAAAAATATATATATACAGTAAAAAATCTAAGAAATCTAAAAAAAGGTTTAAAAATTTAATAAATTTTTTAGATTTCTTAGATTTTTTACTGTATATATTTTTTTTTTTCGCTCGAAGTTGTCCGTCCTCGTTTTCCACAATTGCCTATATATATATATATATATAGTTAAGTGTAAGATGAGGCGTCCTGAAGCAAACTTCTAACTGTTCCGGCTTTTAATGTGACGTTTCGGCCTTCTTCAGATTGGAACAATATTTACAAGTTAAAAAATAAAACGTTAAAAATCCTAGTAAGTTTACAGATTTGCATGTATATATATAAGATCAGAAAAATGTAAATATGATTACATAATGCTATAACACCTGAAATAATAGATTACATAACAAGCTAATGTCAACTTACAAGAACGCGCCGGGTGATAAGATTACAACAATGTATCTGCGAGCGCCTTAATTACTAAGTGTATAATAGTCAGTCTAATTCTGTATTGTAACAAGCTAATGGCAACTTACAAGAACGCGCAAGTGATGAGATTACAACAATGTATCTGCGAGCGCCTTAATTACTAAGTGTATAAGTGTATAATAGTCAGTCTAATTATGTATTGTAACGGACGCGATTTTTGGATCTAAATTCCCGTCTTTTATGTAATCATATTTACATTTTTCTGATCTTATATATATACATGCAAATCTGTAAACTTACTAGGATTTTTAACGTTTTATTTTTTAACTTGTAAATATTGTTCCAATCTGAAGAAGGCCGAAGGCCGAAACGTCACATTAAAAGCCGGAACAGTTAGAAGTTTGCTTCATGACGCCTCATCTTACACTTAACTAAAATTCACATTGAAGCACGGTATCTTTTGATCCTTCTACTGGAAGTCACCGTTTGGAAAACCATATTATTCTGCCTATATATATATATATATATATATATATATATATATATATATATATATAAACGTTTGATAAAGCAAGGACGGACAACTTCTGACGGTAAAAAAAGTTAAAAAGTTAAAAATTTAATAGAAAAACGTTTCGGTCTTAGACCTTCATCAGTTACCAGGTAACTGATGAAGGTCTAAGACCGAAACGTTTTTCTATTAAATTTTTAACTTTTTAACTTTTTTTACCGTCAGAAGTTGTCCGTCCTTGCTTTATCAAACGTTTTTAAATTCATTTTTGCGGTGAGGCTTGGACTGTGAATCTTCATTGATCCTCCTGACGCAGTGGCATTCTTTGTTGGCTTGAGGCATTTTATAACCGTTTTATATATATATATATATATATATATATATATATATATATATATATATATATATATATATATATATAAATGTAATTCGCATTTGTTTGTTTTTGTATATCTTCTTTAAGCGGTTGGCTTAAAAAAACCTGCCACTTTGTAACGCAATAAAAAGTAGGACTAAACCAATCTTGACTTAACTACCCGTATTTTTTCCTGCGTTTTGCCTCAGCTTCGTGTATTTGCTAAGAGTTTTGATTGGTTCACTGTGTTGTCTGTGTAATATATGATTAGCCAGTTGTACCATTCGTGATTTTGGCCAGTTTGGCCAGATTGGTTTTAAGACACTCAACGGAAAATCGCTATATCTAAATGTTAAACAAAATAGAACTCTCGTTTCACCATCCGATAGCTCCTAGATGGCACATTAATCAAATTAGGTGAATATCTTGGAACCTACTCAATGTATTTCTCCCTCTCTACTCTGGTCATGTTCAAAAGGGGCTCGTAAATCGCTCGATCTACTGACAGTTCCTCAGTTCCGTTAAGCAAAGACATGAGATGGTCTATAAGGACGTCTCTCTGCAGTCCACTGTACGAAAAGGAAGTCTTGTACTCCTCATACTCGCAGGGTTCGGGGCAGTCCATATCGCATTCAATCTTCTTGAGTGAGGTACCAAACTCTTCTACAAGAGTAACTGATTTTGTATCAGTTTGGACAACTTATTATAATTATGGAGGAATATTTTAGTTCAAGGGCGGGTGGATCAAAAACTGCGACTCAAAAGCTTGACTCTTCAGACAGGCCATACTGGCAAACTGTTTCAAACGTTGCTTTCAACGCAAACGTTTCTTTGTTTCTTCGTTTGTTTGTTAGTTATATAGTTCTGAATGGTTTATCGCATAAGTTGAATCAAGAGACTATAGGTAAGAGAGTAAATAGGCCTTATACCCAAGGTAATCCCTCTTCAGTTATTTTTAGACATGGTACCCAGTTCTTCCGAGGATGTTACTCGCGCGATGCGTGGACAGCCCAAGCGACTTTCTCGCAACTAGCTGAGACGAAATGGCGGGAAACTATGAGGTGGCCAATGTCATCTCATTTTTTTCGATTTTGAAAAGACCTTTCATAGCACAGAGGTTTTCTGCACTCTTAACCTCCCTTATATTCGGCTGGGCCTTCGTTTGCTTTGTGCTCGTTTGGCTGTTCGATTCGTTCTTTTGCTGTTGATTCGGCTTTTTGGAGATTAAATAAGCAAACCACAACTGTGTACGGTTGTGTACGAGTGCGTTATAATTCCTTGTTCATTTCTTTGCCGTTCTTTACAAAACAACAACATGAAAAGGCCACATTCTGCGTATTCGAGGGAACGTGAACTACAGCGGCTGATTTTTAGAACTTCTTTTTTGAATTTCGACGCTTTCTTACATATTCTGTTTGGAATATCTCTGACAGTGATAGTAGTGATGGACAAACTGATTAAATCTAAATTCTTGCGAGATTCGTATAGGCTGAATGAGAGGTGTCTTTGTCCGGCGTTGTTGTTCTTGTTGCTTCAAATCCCTTTGCTGTTTGAGCAGCGATCTTCTGTCTGTACTTTAGACCATCTGTATGTTTGTTCATCTGCGTTGTGTTCGAGCGTTCGTTTGTTTTGCACTCGTTTGGATGCTCATTTTTCTGCTGTTTATTCAGTTGTTATTGTTTGTTCAGGGGACATCTGTCTCTTATTTAAACTCCTATTAAAGTTTCGAAATGTATTAAAACATAGCGAGGGCCGAAGGAAGCTCCTTTGCTGCTTTGATATTAAAATATAAGAGAAGACACCACAGCGCTGGAGGTCTTCCTTCGCTTTGAAACAAAAAGAAACATAAAGAAATCCTCCACGAAAACATCCACGCAACGCGCGAGTAACATCCACGGAAGAACTGGGTACTATGTCTAAAAATAATTTAAGAGGGATTACCTTGGGTATAAGGCCTCTATCGGCTATATCGGGATTCACTCTCTTACCTTGATAATCCATTGGTCGAATTAATTAGAGCGACTATTTAGTTGACTTTAACATTTAGTCATCCTAAGCGTATGCTTTCATGTCCGTTTCTACTTGTGTCAAATAGTACTGGATTGACATACCGTATGATCGATAAACACAGAGAACTGTGTCATTCGGTGCACAGAGAGGAACTGAAGAGTGGGCTAAACAAAAAGCAAAAGCAATGGTTAGAATAATAATTGCCATTAATTATATACACGATCAGTGATGCCAGCGCCGATGAAAATCAGAGCTGTAGATTATATTCTTACAAATATTAAGAGTAACTGCCAGAGTAATTTTATACAACCACTTTGCAAGCTCGGGGCAAATTTTTCCTGCTACTTTGGTTTGCACTTTGAGTAACTTTAGGTTGGATGTGTGTACCAGGGCTTACCCCTGTAATTAGCTTCTGGTGCAGGGGGAGCTTCTTTTCGATGTACGGAGGATATACATTTGAGTATCTGACTTTCATTGTTTCAATGCATTGCGCCGGTCGTTGAAGGTGAAATATTACATTTGAACCGCGCTTTCTAAGGCCTCACGAACGGCATCGCCTAGCTAGTTTATATATGTCTCGATTTGCTCTTCTTGAGGAAATAGCTTACAATCTTGTCATTACTTGTGTGAGGTTCTGTTAGGGTGAGATGGCCGGTTCATACCTTTAAGTCCTTTAAATTCAAGTGGAGTACAGCCGCAGGTTTCGATGGTGTACTCGTTGCGACAGTTCAAGAGACAAGCTGCTTTGGTGTAGGCAGTGTACGAGTTGCTGTTAAACACGGCAAGGGATCGTTTTGTGCAGTTAGTTGCATAGGGCTTTTCCAAGTTAATTATCTGTAACAAAAAGGATATGTTAATAGTAATGCATCTTGCCAAAAAACTAGAACTTATACACACTTTATTTAGACTCGATAAAAGCATCAGTTATAAGATTGAGATAGTAAAAGAAAACTGGTTGACATGTTTGCCGTGTGGGAGTACGAGGAGGACAGTTGGCGATTTATCTCATATCTTAAGTTAATAAAAAATGTAATGGCTCTGACGTTAGATGGAAGGCTATTCCACGAATGTGCCCCAACGTAGCAGAAACTACGTTTCAAAAAATCGCTACGGGGCTTAGGCAGAGCCAGTTTGTTTTCACTATTTTTAAGTCCATAGTTCGCGCTGAAGGGTTTAAATAGGCATTTCAGGTACTCCGGAGACTGATCATTCAAAGTTTTAACCATCAATTTCAATTTTTTTCTTTTTCCTTCTGATATAGAGATTAGAGTCAGAAGACAGGCTGAAGAGGGGGATAGAGGAACTGATTTTTAAAAATGCATACTATTTGTTTTGTTTTGGTTTTTTTTTTTTTTTTTTCATTTACCTTTCTTCTCTTTATGGCGCAAAGGGTAGAAACACCCGGTTGAACTTTAATGCCAAACTCTTCCACAATTGGAAATGTCTTCTGGTCATGTAAGAGAATTACAAGCCCTACAAACGGGTTTAAAGTATTCTTCAGATAGCCCTCACGTTCAATATTGAGTCGAAGCTTTAAACCACTGTATTGGCCGGCTATGGTTGCTTGTAGCGGTGGATTGCTGACTTCTGCAGAATTGAACGTGTAGCAATTTCCGAACATGAAGCTTTGGTAACTGGAAAAGTTCTTTGCGTCGCAGCGCTCTCCATTGAAGGAGCAAGACTCGAAATGCGGACTCCCTGGTAAAAGCATTTCTTCAATTTGATGGCTAAATAGCCCTTGTAACTGCTTTGTAGTATTGGCGGTGCTTTGGCGAACAAAAAGCCCGGGATTGCGATTTTGGAAGTCTTGGCTTGATATCTCTTTGGATCGTCTTGACAAAAGAGTAATGTCTTTCAATTTTCTCTCAATTATCGATCTGTTTTCATGCATTGACATCATTTGCACGTATCTTCGAGTGTTGAGGGAATTGAGATTGCACAGCGTTACAGCGGGGAAGAGAACGCCGTCATCAGTGCTGGTATTAGCTGTTATTTTCGTGTTGAAAGGTCGTTTGTTAAATTCACTCACACAGGTGAAAACTTGATAGCAGCAATGACCGAAGCACACTATAACAGCCACGGTCCATAACAGTCTTCTGAAAATGTTGTTAGCGAACAAAAATCTAGCCCCGTGTAGAGTTGTATCTTGTGCAAACGATTTAAGTTCTTCCATTTTTCCGTGACTGCCGTTTGCCTTTTTATCTTCGGTGTCTTTCCTTGTGGGATTGCGTCCGTATGGATCATTTGTCCCACTAATGTGCTGTACAGAAGCCATTATTGCATCGGTTTTTTCTTTTTTGTTTCTTTGGTCACATGATGGAGGTTTTGGGAAGTTAAATATTTTACGGAGACGCCACTTGTCCTCAACATATACCTTGTTTACACTGATTACCTACTGTTATAGAAATGAGGTCACAGTAACGTTTACAGTACAAAAGGCTTAATTATTTATATATTTTTCGTTAATTAAAATTCGTTAAAGGCCTTAGGTCATCAGTTATTGTCGGCAGTCTTCAAAGTTGAAGACTGCATGGGTAAAATAAACTTCCCAGTAGGAAATGAAACGCATGGGCTCAGTAGGCATCTGCTGAATTGTTTACCAAGTGATATAGAAAACTGCATTCAGTTTTGTTTTAATTATTTAGTTCTTATCGTTGTGAAAGTCTCCCTGTCTTTGTTTTCTTAATTCGAATCCGGTACTGAATCATATACGCCATGGGAGAAATAATAAGGCTCTACCGATGCGAGCGTGTTTTAATTAATATTTCTAGCTCTCACGTTCTCTTTTGCATTTCAGACAGGCCTTCTTAAATTTGATTAGATGATTTTAAAAAACTACTTTCCTTTATTTTTATGGTACATTGTCACTTCGGAAACGTCGAAAAACTTCGGAAACTGTCGAAGAGCAAAACTGGAAAATGGTTTAAGTCATCCACTGTACTACTGAAAACATAATGAATGATGAGTTGACCGTATTCAGTATTGTGTATTTTATATGTAAATTTGTTTTTTTCTCATTAACTTTTTCTGAATAACAACCCTTCACACGAGTCACATTCAAAACGTAATCATGGTGGGTTTCCCCCCCCCCCCCCCCGTGAAAATTGTAATGTATTTCTTTTGGGTGTTTAATTAGGTTGCTCTGTAATAGTTCCCACTGGGACAATCAGGCCTTTATATACCACTCCTTGTGATTATTATACATTGAACTGACTATCTCTTTTCTGATTGGCCGAAAGCGTACAATGAATTTTCGAAATCAGCGCCTGTGACGTCATCTCTGCAGATTAATACATACAATAATCATGTCAAGGACACTCAAGGTCACGAGTAATCATGTCAAGTTCGCGCGCTTTGTGTTGCTTGCCGTCAGTGAAGAAGCAAAAACATGACTTCCATTTTTTTCGTTCGGCTTCGGCTGATAACCCTACCTCGACCTTGATTATTCTTAATATCACAAAAACCTCATCCAATAATTGTTTATTATCACACCACTTGACGCCGACCAGTTTACTCGAGGCTGTTTTTTCCTTATTGTTTGTATCGTTGTTGAAAATAGCGTGTGACTTTTTCTTACATTCTTTGGCTTGTAACTTGTATTTAGCGTGTCTCAGATTCTTGTAAATAAACTCGATCATCGCTGGCGGCTCCCTCCGCTATTTGTTGTATTACTTGTCTCCTCTACTTATAATGAAATGTTTTCTATTCGGCTGAGCGAAGGGAAATAGAATAGAATTTGTATTATTATTGCAATGCTTTTGCACAGTTTGCTGTCAACTCAGTTCAAGGAGGAGAATATATCGTGGATCCAATGAATTACAGTAACTCAAACAGATGCGCTTTTCACATCATTAATACTTCATCATAAACTGAATGATCATTTCCACTTACAAGATGACTACATGTAGTCTCACGTTTGCAAGACAAGGGCATCATTTTTCGCCCAAAAAGAATGTCTTCTTTTCACAGTGATTTTGAAATAATTAAATTCTTCTGAAGGCTTGATCGCTGAATTCGAGAACTGTGAATATACTCACACCGAGAAAGAGGCCAAAATTTCCACCTAGATTTGTTGAAAGAAAACTGGTAGAATCGATTACTGAGTCGCGTACTCCTTCTGTCAGTGTTTCGTTTTAAGTGTAACTTTTGAAAGGTCTGATTGCATTTGCATTTCGCATTGCGCAATTACAGAAATTAGCTCATTACTTCACTATTCCTTTTACTCCATTTCTCTCGCTAGAAATAGCACAGGTTGATTCGCCAGACCCGGTGTTACCAAAGTTACTTACACGCTAGAGTCCATGTCTGGAGCACTGGACTTTGTTCTGTTTTGTTGTAGCTTAGATCCTCAAAGTATTTGTCCAAGGAAATAATGCTATCACTGTAAAAATTTAAAGAAATAGTGACTTTTGTAATTAATTCGGAGCCGAGGTTAAAACCCATCAAATATTTCGTTTGTGCAAAGATGGCCTAAGCGCATCACATGACTGACTATGCCCCAGCTACGCCCTACGCCCTTCTCGGAACTAGGGTACCGCGAGATTCGTAGGTAAAATATAAACTCATTTGTTAATCCACGTTGTCCTCGGCGTCGCCGTCGTGGTTTCTTAAGCTCCCTAATGTACGCGGGCAATAAGGAGCTTAATCAAGCAACGACAGCGGCGACGCCGAGGACGACGCCTAGTAAAATATGAATTTATATCAGCGAAATTTGCAATTGTCTAGCCGTTCACTACACCGTTAGCTCTTTAACCGTGCTCAGGCTACATTTGCAAAAACAGCGTTCAATTCCAGACGAAAATACGAAAAATTAACCGTCGTCGTTCGGGTTCCTCAGACTACGCAGAACTTGGTCATTTCGCGTTCTCGTTTTGCAGAGGACGGCAAAGAAATGTACAAAGATTTATAACGCACGTGCACAGCTATTGTTCTGCTCATTAAATGTTCAGTGACGCCGTTCTCGTTGCCGTCATCGTCGTGTTTTACTTAAGCCCGGTTCAGACGCCATACTTCACATGAGCCGACTCGAATTCGAATATAGGCCGACCCAAATTAATTTATACCGGCTGAATTGATTCACACGCCGATTTCAATTCCAGCTGAACTAAATTCAATAGGAAATAAAGTGCATTTCGATCCGCGCTGATACATGCTGAACTCCCGTAAACATAGTACAGTGAAACCTGTATTAAGTGGACACACTTGGGACCCTCGCTAGTGTCCGCGTAATACAGGGTGTCCGCTCTAAGCAGGTTCTAACATATTGTGCAATAATCGTTAATTATTAACCCTTTGGTAACTCACTGTCACACAGTGTAAGATCAAAGACTGATCATAGCACAATGTTCAGTCAGTCAATGCGTCAATCCGGAATAATCTACTTAGCTTTGAAACAACATCGCTGAGCAATGTTAGGGTCTGTTTACAAGGAGGGAGAGTTACCGGGTTAACCCTAGCTGGAGGGCAAAAGATAGCCTGGGTTTACAAGCAAAATTTCACAGGTAGGGTAACCCTATAAGCCGGGACAACTTAATGCGCGGTTACACTCAAAGGGTCTGGAAACAATTAGAAAGTTAACCCGGGTAGGCGTCTAACCCTACCTGGAGTGTTTACAAGGGAAAAAGTTAACCCGCCTGCCAGGGTAACCCTAGCACGCAGATAGGGTATCCCACCTACCCGGGTAACCTTAGTTGCCTTGTAAACACGACGAAGTAAAAAGAGGAAATGTGTGAGTGCTAGGGTAACCCGCTTGCTACGGTAACCCGTCCCCCTTGTAAACAGGCTCTTAGACTGAGCTGAGTTTTTAGAACTAAAAAGCCCTTGAAGTGTCCCCTTATTGCCGGTTTTGTGCAACAAAATGGCTTAACATTGGTCCGCGTCCACTGAAGTCCGCTGAATGCAGGTTTGTTACACTGTAAATGTAGGAGGAAAAGTTTGGGACTCAAGCTGGTGTCCACTTAATAGAGGGTGTCCACTTAATGTGGGGTCCGCTTAATACAAGTTCCACTATAAACAACATCCATGCAAGCCGTCCTGTGAAAAATGTAAGAAAGGAGCAGAATGAGGCAAACTACATTAGTCTATTTACATGTAATCAGTGCAAGAAGACAACTGCTAAACTGGTTCAGATGTCGTACTTTCACATGAACTTAATTTCAACATAAAATTTCAACTGCCAACCTTTTTGTATACCATGAAATACAACACAACTTAGGCAAAAAGCCCAACTCCAATATTCAGGTCAATTCACAAATGCAATGTCTACACGTAATTCAAACACAAGCACAAAAACTATGATGAATACACATTAATTTTGATGCTGTTTGCCAAGGTGGCACTGTGGCAACAAGTTTGCACACGAAAACAGGAAAACACAAACTGCACATATAGATCGGCTTCTTCCGTGAAGATTGGCGTCAGAATCAAAGCCCGTCCACAGCCGTTATTCACAACTGAGCCAAGCGTGAAGAACGTTAACGGCTGAGCCGATTCAATCAGCCGTTTTGAATTGATTCAGACGCCGTACTTCACATGAACTTGATCTCATTGAATTCGATTCGGCTCATGTGAAGTACGGCGTCTGAACCGGGCCTACAATAGATAATGAAATAAAGAAATAAAATAAATAAATCTCGTGGTATTTTCCCGGGGGGGTGGGGGGCTCCCTTATACGGGCTATATAGGTATGTGCAGCTCCAAAGGGTGGTTTTTCAGCTGTTTTGGTGATAAAAAGGGTATCGATTTTAGCTGATTTTGGCCATTTTGGTCATAAATAAGGTATGGTTTTGCACTCTAGCCTTGATAAGGGTATGTTTTAAGAAAAAGCCAAAGGTCGTAAATAGGGTTTCGAATTTTTGGTCAGGCCATAAACAGCAGGGTAGGGAATATCGCAGATTTTGGTCATAAATAGGGTAAGGGTTTGGGGAAGCGGACGGCATATCCCCCCCCCCCCCTATTTTTTCTGGGAGTACTCCCGGGTTATTTGCACTGCTGTGCTAATTGGGGACGCTATCAACGAAGAAACAAATGTTGCAAATAGAACTGAAAACTCGTTAAAAGTCCAAACTGGTTGGATGCTGACTAGTTGGCTAGTTACAAGACGTGGAGGATCAACGAACTCAAATCCATCTGGTAATCAAGGTGGTACTCGCGATCAGGCGTGTTATTTGGCATGTGCGAAATAAACGCGCGTAATAAAAAAAGTTGAACCACGTGCAACATAATCGAAGCGGTCGGCTTCCAAGAATCCTTTTTATTATATCTCTCACTGAGTTAGTACGCGCGCTGTGATTGGTCAATTTAGCGGGCCGTGCTCTCCTGTACGGCCCGCTAAAATTTAAAGTTGGTGGATAGAAATTGTTTCCGAGCCCGTCAGGTACACAGTAGAGATATAATAAATATCTTACTAACATCGTCTTCTCGGTCCGTACTGTAAGTTATGGTTCTTCTTTTCTTCCCCTTCGATCAATGACCCGCGCGCTTCGCGCTTGGGCCATAAATCGAAGGGGAAAAAATTCGGTCCGTAACTTACAGTACGGACCTCGAAAATGGTTAGTAAGAAGTATTTATTTTTTTATCTTATTTTTTTCATGGGCGGAAATTTCCTCGGCAAAATTGCTGAGGGTTAAAACTCAATTTTTCAACCGTGTTGTAGAAATTTCCCATCAAAATCTTCAAGACATTTCTGGTCCGATGACCATAAAATGACCGCCACTTAGGGCAAATGAGTAGCATAAACATAAACAGTACAAAAGATTTCTTGAGAATCATCATCTATTAACTCTTTTGTTTCCTTTTGAAGCAATTGGTTTCTCCATACTAATGAAGCATACAAAACAAACAAACATACAAAATAGCCGCGAAAATACAGTCCCCCATATAGAAACAAAACGTATAAAACACGGCACTGAATGGCAAGCTGCTATGTCGCGAAAATGACGTCCCAGAGTATGAGAGCTTTTAAACAATCTGTCATGTTTCCAGAAGAGAAAACAAATTTTAAGCAGATGAAAATGCGTTCTTCTGAATATTAATCAGTAAAATAGACAGCAAAAGGAAAACCTGCTAATTTATGCATTATGTGTTTAAATTGATAATACACCAGCTGGAAAACATGAAAGCCAGAGGTCTCCGATAAACATAATTTTTAACAGCGAAAGGCCGTTGATATACTTGCAGCTTCACTGCATTGTTATCACTGGGGATGTTTCTTTTTCACTATTTTTGCGGTGAGTAAATGCGTTTTAAAGAATCACATGAGCATATATTGAGAGAAATGTTTATCATTACGAATTTTAAAGTAGATCAGTTCTCACCTTGTCGTGTAATATATATCGACATTATTAACAAACCGTGAAAGAAGAAAATGTTGGCCCGATATCATCTCACAGCTCGCGTGTCCATTCTACGGAAAGAAATATTCGTTTCATTTGCATGTCTTTTATTCGCATTTCACTTAAACAGTAGAGCGGCTGTTGATGGAAATTGCCTGAACGCGTTTGTTTAAATTGCGTGTCATATTTTCATCAAATTTCACGCACATTGGTTGAATGTTGGGAGCCTGAAACATGAGTATAAACACACGCTTGATTCTTTTTCGAACTATTTGGTTTTCGAGGCGACAAATGATTAGTTGGACTCTGACTTCGTGTGGTTTTCATAATTGCACTCTCGGTGTAAATGGTAATCATGCAAGTGTTGTTAGGTAAAGTAACAAAAGTGTCAAAAAAAAGTAAAAAAAAATTAAAACGTTTTGGATTTAACTTTTCTTCAGGGTAAAAATAACAAGAATCCTGCTCATATCACCGCCTTCTCATGCAGGCAGAAAGAACCATTTTCTTGTCCTTGCCGGGCAGGGAATTCGTAATAGGAATCACGAGGATATCCGAAGGACATCATTAAACATTTAGAGGGGTTTTTTAGAAATTCGACTTAACCCCAAGGGCAAAATGGGAAAAAGCACTATACTTCAGCTCGGAGCTTGTGTAAAATCCTGTTGTGCATATGTTTATCCAAAGACATGCAAACTGAAGATGTGTATATGAAAACATGATTGACCATCGCAGTTATACACCCATGCACAACTTAAGCAGTTGTGCGTCCTGTTCAATCCTGATTTGTTTGTTTGTTTGTTTGTTTGTTTGTTTTTGTTTTGTTTTGTTTTTCAGGCTTTAATTTAACTGCTTAAGTTGTGTATATAACTGCGATGATCAATCATGTCTTCATATCTTTCTCTGCAGTTCAAATATATGATCTTTCATATATTCACTTGTATCCACACCATCAGTCCACGGGTACATTACGAGCCAGAAGCACATCACCTTGTTCATGGGGATATGCTTCTGTACGAACTCACAACGTGACCAGCTCCCAGCTGGCTTGATAGCTGGCTTGCTAGTTGCTAGAGCACTGCATCGGTATGGTAGAGGTGATGGGTTCGAATCCCCTTCAAGCCTGAATTTTTTAGGCTTTAATTTCACAACTGCTTAAGCTGTGTATAACTGCGATGACCAATCATGTCTTCATATCTTTCTCCGCAGTTCAATTATATGATCTTTCATCTATTCACTTGTGAAGATACGTGTATCACCAAACAATGGAAAACAATAATATCCGAAACATTTACAATACGGAATAAAACATTGAAATAGCTTAATATTAGTTTCCTTTATGGAGCGAACTCTAGCAGCTGAGACATTGCTTGAGATCCGTAACGACTTGATAAAATTTGAGTTATTTTGTCGTCGGTGTATCTCGAAAACCTTGAAAGTGCAGAAAAACTATTATTTTCACAGATGTTGTTTCAGTCTAAATAGTATTTGATGGCGTAAATTTACTTTAGCCATGTTTCAGCAAAGTGTCCAACATTTTTGTCCGAAATTTGACCCAAATGCGATAAAAAGTGTCCGAAATTTTAACGTCCCAAAATTTTTGCAGGTAATGTAGCTCCTTTGCAAACATACAAAACTTATTGTACAATGAATTTTGAATAGTACCTACAAGAAATTACCTACTGACAAAACAATACTAAATCGACAATCTGGATCTCTTTGCACGCTCGTGAAAACAGAATTTAAATTCTCAAGAAAATTTATACAGACAAAATAGCACTAAATTCAAATTTAGACGATCCAAACAGCCAAATAGCTCCCTTGTGGGCAGTGCTACAATACAACCCCCACCTCTTTTCTTTTTCACCCCACCCAGTCTGGGGGCCAGTTCACGAGATCCAGACTGCTCAATACTTGGACCATGCAGGTAATAAAGCGTTATACTTGGACCAGGTAATAAAGCGTTCTGATTGGCTGATTTTAGCTAATTGCAATAACATTCGATTGCTTCTTTATCATCATTCAGGATTTTGTCTGCTGCTCAAGGCACTGGTGATAGCTAAAGGTAAAATCAATATTATAGAATCGTGCTTCAATCTTTTTTTTTTTATTTACTTTGCTTATATCTTAGTTTTAGCAGATATCTTTTAAAAACATACCTTGTTTAGCCTCATACTTGAACCACCCTAGGCCACAGGCGTTCTTCCTTGTCTTGCTGTCTGCGCGAAGTAAGTCTGGTAAGGAGTGAGTGAGAGTACCGGCTTTTGTGTCGTCACCGCTCACCAAGACTTTCGCTTTTCTAACGAAAGCCAAACACACTGGGAGCTTTCAGAGGCAGCTGTAATCGCAGTTGAAGAGTCAATAGCAGTTATTTTTGTTGTTGTTTCAGCAGCAATGGGACAATGCAATACTCCAGGAGCAAACGAAATTGTTCGCCTGCCTGAAAAAACGGGAACGCTCGATCACGTCTTGAATTCTTCAGTGCCTTCAGACGACGTGAAGTGTATAACATGGATCATAACCGTACCAGAGGGACATGTCGTAAAGTTACGAATCATAGCGTTTTGGTATTTGGATCGTGCTTGCAAAAATTCTACTCTTCAAATCCGCGATGGCCCGAATTCTACTAGTGAGGCTTTTGAATCTTTGTGTGGACTGGGGAAAGACGAATTGGTAACTCTCTTTTCCAGCGATCGTCACCTCTGGGTTCAGCTACAGTATTCAAATGACCACAAGGCAGAGATATATGCTGTGTTTGAGGCTGTTAAGCAATGTAAGGTTTTCAGACTCCCAGTCATTAGGTTATGTACCCTATATTATGCTAGAATTTGAACCTGGTCGCGTAAACAAGGAGCAGTTGTTTTGCTCGATGAGAAATAGTTAAAGAGGCATGACAAATTATAGTCAAATATTCATGAACTCGATCCATTGAAACGCGACTTGGGCCTGGGGAGAGAAAAAGAAGCGACTGTAGTCCTTCCTCTTCATTAAGTGAACTGTTAACCCTAGTGCGTGCAACATGTGCAGCTGTTACAAATTGCTGTCTTATTTATCAACACAAAATCTCGTTCAGCTTAACTAACCAATTCCTCGGATATATTTCACACCGACTGATTCAAGAACAACAGTTTTCAAGCGGGCATTAAAGGCTTCTTTCAATTAGACGAGAATGAATTACATGACACGTCACGTGTGTTAACGTATCTCTCCTTTTTACATGTTCTAGCTGTGGTGGGGTTATGCAGAGGCCCACAAAACCAAGTCATCTCTCTGACAAGCGAGACAGGAAGAATTTTCTCGCCGTTGTTCCCGAGTGACTTTCCCGCTGGCATAAAGTGCACATGGGTGATCACAGTACCTGAAGGACACTACGTGAAGCTTAGAATGAAGTCCCTTAAGTTGGATCGTTCATGTTCTTATTCATTTCTGTATATTTGGGATGGGTGGAATTCGACGAGTGATTTGCTCAACAAATTCTGCGGCGAGGAGTTCGAGCCCTCGGTGTTTTCCAGCGGTCGTTATCTCCGTGTTCATCTCGACTCTGGCAGGATGTCAGGGTCCAGTTATCACGCACCTGGTTTCGATGCTGTTTATGAAGCAGTGAACCGACGTAAGAGACAAATAATCTAATCTAGAAATTGGGTGTTTTTGAAAAGTTAAGATATTTATTCGCCATGGAAAACAATCTTCCTGCAACATGTAAAACTATATAATTGCAGTGAGTTTTAAAATCATAACAATCATAGTTGAAATTTTGGTTTCGCTATTTACGGTGTGGTCTGAAACCGGACCAGCCAAACCATGAGCCCATTTCTACTGACAGAGGACAACAGAGAAACCTGTTGGCAAAGGATGTTTGAATGATCTCTTATCTGGACCGAGCTAAAGCACCTGGGAGCTTCGAGAGGTCTTTGGACTCGTATTCTCCTTTTTTTGTTACTTTGTTTGTTTGCATTTGAATCAATGCATTATTTAAAATCTCTGACATGAGCAAGAAATTTATATAAGGCCAGGTTAATTCACCTTTTAACGCAGATAGCCATTACTTAAAAGGTACTTTTCTACTTGAAACATTTTACTACGTAACCCAAACTAAATCTCAATCACAACTTCATCAACTTCGTCAACTTTACAGTTTTGCAACAAATATGCATGTTTGCTTTTCAAACTTATCATTTTATCTTTAATCTTTTTTCAGTACCAGCTCCATTCGCGTGCACTGCGGCTATCAAGAGTATCACATTGACGTCACTGTCTGGAACTTTGGCCAGTTATAATTACCCTCTCCATTATGACGATGAAATTGAGTGCACCTGGCGGTTTGATGTGGATTCTGATTACAAAATTGAACTGGCATTCGATATCTTCAATCTATCTCTCTCTACTGGATGTACTGCTGACTATGTGGAGATTGACGGCACAAGGTATTGTGGGTCAGAGAAACCAGTTCTCATCACCTTAGAGGGCAGTGACCTGCGCATTAAGTTCAAGTCAAGCGGGAAGACAAAATATCCAGGTTTCAAGGCAAGCTACGAAACAAGGAGTGAGTATGAATGAAGTCAGACCTAATGTGTCCTTAACGTGTCCACGCAATAGGGACATTTATACGAGGAAAATAATCTGCGACATACACAAGCTGCGGCCTACATAAGACGCGAAATAGACTATGTATACGAGCCCGGCTTATATAAGACGCGAAGTACTCGTATAAATGGTTCACGGCTTATCCGCAGCCAATGCCTCGCTTTTATGTTGATTTTCATAGCAATCGCAGAATTGCGCGGGCTGTCGCGCTAGCGCGGGAAAAACTTGCGCTTGCGCAGTGTGAGTTCGCGTCTTGCGCGGCTTATTTAGGCCGAGCTCAAAACCCTTGTCTTACACAACAAGCCGCAGCTTATTTTATCCGCGACTTGTGTAAGACGTGAACTGTTTAAAATGTGCCATATATACGGCAAGTTCGCGTCTTATGAAAAAAAAAAAGGGCATATGTAAGCCGAGGATTATTTTCCTCGTATAGATGGTCTTAATGTCTCGCGATAACATTTGCACAAGCTTTGTCAAAATTAATTAGCCTTGTTATATGGCTTTGGCTTGTGGCCGATATAACGCGCGCTCTGATTGGCTAAGAGCGAGATCTGAACGGTCATTATGCAGCCGTAATGCCCACGGGTCGATTACGGATTATGCAAATTAGGAAGAGCCCGGCTCTGAAAATTCAAGCGCATTGAAACGATGAAAGCCGATTTAAAACAGTAAGAGAAAGTAAGAAGCTAAAAGTTTAGAGAGTTCTCCTTAACAAAATTTATATAGAAGTCGTTTTTGACTTACCAGCCGGTAACCTTGGCGGGCACTAGTGAAAAACAATCAAAGTTTGCCGAGTCTTAAGTAAAGCTAAAATCGCTAAGTGGAAAACACCATCGGCAGATCTGTCACGCATCCTGAGCAGAACACAACGAAGAAACTTATAACATCATCTTAGTCACAACAATTACAGAAATATTGAACTCCGTCACAGTTCTCATCAAATATATTCCCTCGCTATACACAAGCAAGGGTAAATCAGCTTCCAGGATCATTAGATGTAAACAATCGGGCGGTTTCTGTCGGTAGCAGTGTTTCTAATAACTGCAGAAGTTCTAGACGTTCACAAGGCTTGAAAAGTTCATCCATAAATCCCAGAATGATGAAGGCGAAGATATGTTGTCGAAAGCGAATGCGAAGATCGGGTTATTCTGAGCAGTGCATTCTGAAGCATTAGTATTTTCTTTCACCGAAAGACCGTTCGTTTGGACTATTTTGAAGCACTTTCTGTCTCTTCCATGTGCGTTGACGTTTCGCCACAAAAGTCGGAAAAACTCCCCCATCAACTTGAGGCACCACGATACTAAAACACCTTTTTGAGGCTGTGACAATCATTTTTCCGGTAAAGAAATGTGTATTTTTACTAAATACGTAATACAGTGGTGAAGTTCACTGACTATGTAGTTTTTCCCTGAGTTTGAGACGATGAACGAATCGGTAAACGCGCGCATCACCGGATGTAAATTGACGACTTCCACTCGAATAACTTTTTCTTTCCTTTAATTCATGGGCCATATAATAAACAACTTATTAACCTCGACCGTTCGGTCGTTACGGGAAAATCTCAAACCTCGGCCTACCGTATTGGCCTCGCTATCGCTCGGTCAATACGGCAAGGCCTCAGTTTGAGATTTTCCCGTAACGACCTCACTCTCGGTTATTAAGTAGTTATTATTCAGATTTATATAATTATAAAATGAATGCGCGCGCTCTGATTGGTCAATCAGCTATGGTTTATTGTGCCAGTAAACTTATGAAAATTTCGCGTGTCTTCTGAATTATTATATAAAAGTAATAGACCACAAGTTTCTATGGTTTAGAGGTATGATAAACCACTTGGGATGTTGGCAGAACACTCGAAGAATTCGTAAATTTTACGAATTCCTCTCGTGTTCTTCCAACATCGCGCGTGGTTTATCAGCCTACGAACCAAAAAAACTTGTGGTCTATTGCTTAACTAATCAGATGGCATAATTCTTACGTCCTACTACGGCATTATCGCTTCCTTTGGTGTAGTGGGGTGGGGGGAGCGGGGAGAGGATTTGAAAAACCCACAAAATTCTGGCCTAAGTGAAATTAATAACTATGAAACAACCTGCAGTGCTATTCGATCGAAGAATCGGTCCCGTAACGCTATAAAAGTTCAAATATTCATATCATAGTTCCCTGAAATAAAGGAGCTCCATTGCGATGTATCTCATATCAATTTTTGCGTAGAAAACATAATTTCAAATCATAAAAACTTCAAACCAAAAGAGAATTTAAGATATGCCAAACAACGACAGGTACAACGAAGATTTTGGAAGACTGAAATGGACTGTTAATTAACAAAGCAAAGACTCGACGACTCGACGTAACTCCTTTCACATCTCTCCCCAGGGACAACTACAGCCATTCTTAAGATTATAGGAATCTGTGTTGGATCTACACTAGTCGTTTTGTGCGTGGCTACCAAGTTCTGCTACAGATGCCTCTGCAAGTCTCGCCATGAAACTGAGCTCGGTTTTGGTCAAATAACAACTGAAAGTGCTGATACTGAAACTGAGGTTATGCATTCACAGGAACGAAACACTACACTTTAGTTTGGCTTTGTCGTAAAACCTTGCTTGAGATGGCTTACAACAACAAAGCTTGATATGTGGCAACTTGCTAAAGAATCGGTGGTATCAAGCACAGATTAATGAGGACACTTCGGCTTGGCTTGAGACTTGTTGCAATGCGTAGTGTAACCCTAACATGTAAATAATTTATTTAGATTTATAGTGCTATGATTGTTATATACTCAATCAGTCATCATGCATCACGTGACTGTACAAAACGTTCATACCATACACTGTAAAGTGCGCATACCCGAAGCACTTTGTACAAAGTTTTGCAAACTTCGCTCTTTATATTTAGCCTATCATCAGTTAATCAAATAGGCTCTTTGCACGATCCGGTCACATGGTACAAAATCACACATGCTGGTGTGCAAGTTCTGCAGTGGGACTTCCAAAACAAAGGCAGGTCCAGGTGGACTGATACGAGTGGCATTATTTTGGAAGTCCCATTGTGCAACTTGCTCACCAGCATGTGTGATTTTGTACCATGTGACCGAATCGTGCAAAGGGCCTATCTATATGCATTGATTTATGACCGATTTATAAATTATTCTTTTTTTTTTATCTTTAAGTAACGCTAAACCTAAACTGTACCACAGGCTGGGCGCATACAGTTTCTGCTATTTGTATTTTTTTTTTACGCAGAGTTTTATATGTTAAATAAAGGCGAGGAATAAGTGATCACTAGTTTTGAATACAGTTCTGGTAACTTAGGCGGATATCTTTAGTGTTTTCACTCAAGTTATCATTCTTCCATGTAATTAAGGTGTCATTATCCTTATGGGGATTAATCCAGCTGAGTATGGTGCATGGAAATTCTATCAGCTGTTCATGCGCGTCGTTTTTCCCGACTTGCTTCCCCTGGGAAATTAAAGTCGAGCCCGAGGGTGTAAGTGTGATACCAAATGGTATAGGTGAGTTGGTTTGGTCTTAAAATTTGGAAAATTGAAGCCCTTCTCAAATGTGAGGGCTGAGGGAAGTCGATCATGGCTAGCTAAGGTCATGTATTAGAGACGTGAACGAATTTTGGAGTTGGGTCAAATCTGAAAGAGGGTATGGAAAACAACACATTTGGGTCGAAAAAAGGAAGCGTTGCAAGCCCCCACCAAAAATTGAGGGGAATCCCCTTCCCCCACCCCAACTTGGGTATATCCAGGGAAAGGGAAACTAATTATGCTACTTTACAAGCAATATAAGGCTGTACACTGGGTAGCTATTCTTGCTATCTGGTTGTTGAAGTAGTCTTATTACTAGTAGTAGTAGTAGTAGTGATTTGTTCTTGTCCAAGAATGCAACATGGCAATGATTCCACTACAGCAATTAGATTCATTACCAACTACTCAATATTATTAAGCGCTTTCTCGTCTTAGCGTCCTCATCCAAATGCAGAGGGTTCTTGTTCGAATGGGAAGCAGGCAGCAACCAGCGAAGATTGCGTGACATTAAGTTGATCACGTTGTGATGTAACGTCCGCGCTATCAGGCTCCACAAGTCCGCGTTTGCCGCAGATGTTGCGGGGAATGAGGCGAGTAATGGCCTCCCTAAAATAAGACAGTCTCAGAGCATACACAAACGGATTGATCAATGAGTTCAGTGTGATTAACACAAAGTGCATGTCTCTTAACCAATGAATGAACTCACAGCTGCAAATGATGCACGTATTCATGACATAAATCATGATACACGCAGGGCCATAGCACACCAGGAAGGCGAGCAGCATCGTCACATGGGTTTTGGTTAGCTTTCTTTCCCACACCATGTTTCTTTCCAGAGCTTTCTTCCGTTCAGCATCGCTCTGATACAAGTTGTTTAGCTCCTTGACTTTCTGCTTTACAGCCAGAAATATACGAATATACGTGAACGCCAAAATAAAAATCACGCAGATTAGCGTCAAAGTGGCGAAGATAAAGGCGTATGTGACGAAGCCAGTGGCAAACAGTGCGCCGCTGCAAGAAATTGACAACACCCAGATGAAGATGGAGGCTTGTAGGACGCGTGTGTTTGTCATGTTAGCACGGTACCACATGGGTGAGGTAATCGCCAGGTACCGGTCAATTGTGAGAATGCACAGGCTGAGAAGCGAGGCGGTACAACACATGAAATAGACAAACTGCGACAGCCACGAGTAGTTGATTGACAGGCCATGCGCCTCATTCCAGTGTGTGTACATTGACAGGGGTTCCACCATGACACCCACGATCAGATCCGTGATGGCCAAGTTTAGAATGAGTAGAATGTAAGGAGTGCGTCGGAGATTCTTGTTGGGATCCATAAGAACAGAGAGGATAATCAGCAGATTACCAGGAACCGTGACAAAGCAGAAAACCGCAGCTATGGACAAAGTGGTAAGTGACACTTCTCTTGGCGCCCAGACTCCTCGACAGTGGCTCGCTCCCAGACCCATCTTAGTTCACACGGTAGTCACAGCATTTTTGTTTCCTTAGAAGTAATAATATACGCAATAGTACTTCGTTAATTAATTTTATATTAACAAGACAAAGACTTCATTATTTTCCTTTCAATGAAAAACGAATGGAGGTAGTCCTTTTTTCGTTTGTATGCAATTTCATTCTGCGTGCTTACGTTTGAAAATATTGAGAAATCCTTTTTGAAATGCTAAAAAACTCTGGCAGCCACTTACGAAAATCGTATGTTCTTTGGCCTTGAATATAATCGAACAACAACACTTCAAGATCTTCAATAGTGAAAACGTTACCTGCAATGCCGGAAAATTAAAAAACTCGCAAGCTCCGGGTTGCGTTTGCAACGAAGATCGGATTTTTTGTCAAAGAACACGTCTAATTAAAAGCTGTTAGTTATTTTCGTACGGCAAAGCCCAAAAGTGTGATTCCTCGAAACCTTTCTGAAAAACAGTTGTAGATATGAAAGTAAGACCAACTACTGAAACATGATGAAAGAGATTCTTGCAACGACTAACCTTTAACTCTCTTGGTAAGTTAGTTTGAAATGAATTGAGCGAAATATACAAAAACATGCTTATGATGCTATAACAATGAGCGCATACTCCAGCTGAAAGATGAACACCGATGTCGATCATCAAATTCACTATACAGTTTTGTATACCCGGGTTCAAGATTTAACATAAAATACAATTTCTTCTAATAAAGAACAAAGTGTTACCTGACGCATCTCTCTCTAGATTGAAAACCTTCTAGATCGTGCGTTTTTTCGGAAAACGTGAGTAATTAACTCGGGACAAAAATAACTTATCCCGATATGAAATGGCTGCTTTAATGGACCGCTCGGTGTCTTCAAAGAACACGTACCGTTTTACCTTTGTGAAGATAAAAGGGTAAATTAAAAGGTTCCGGTTTTTGTAATTTATTACGATTATCTTTCCTATTTTCCTCGCAACGTTATGTTCAATGATGTCATGATCAGTTATATTAGAGATAGAGATCTAGAGATATTTTGAGCTAATTAAGAACTTTGCTTGCTTTTACTTATGCCTTTATACTCGGGTTTATAACACGAAGCCTAACATGTTTTCTTGAGTTTACCAGCTTCGTTTTTCCATAAAAGATAAACATATTTTAAAGGAGCTTAGTCAAGGTTCGCACATCTTGAAAAGTTAAGGTAAAATTTTTCAATTTCGTCGTTTACAATTCCTGTTAATCTTCTCCATCCTTAACCATCCCTGTTCCTTCATGAATTATTATTATCTCTTTGATGTTTATTTTTGTTTTAGAAAGCTATTATTTTCAGGTTTTTGTACGTGGCAAAAATAACTCAAAATACCATGCCTTCATTCCCTTCAGACCCGGGGAGGGGGTACTCAGGTAAATAGTGGCGTGGAGGAGCGAAGCCTTTTTTGACTTTAGGGCAGGGTTAGGGGAGGACGAATAACAATAAGAGAATATGAATTTAGTGGCGAATTGAAGCGAAACCCAGGATTCTCATTTTTATGTCAAACATTTGCAACAATTACACTAAAACCGTAGACTTAATGTAAAGAAGACTGTTCCAGGTTTATTTCACCGTCTTAAGTTTGTAACAGACGTGTGATGAAAACAAAAGGTCGTTAAAGCAAGGTGGAGGCATTAATTCTCTCTTGTTTTGGTACGAGACTCGTTTTAGCCTAATAGCACCTCATTTGGGTCTAACAATTTGGCCTTATTCGAACCCCTCTCCCCTATCACTACCATACTTGAATGCTTCGTGAGTTTGAAGGCGTTCAAAATATGAAATGAACTAGTTTACAATGTCCCAAGATTTGTTCATTCTTTTCACATCGTTGGCTCACTCGGTGAAGTAAATTATTACACTTTGCAACACATTCTCAGCCTATCTTTGCAGCTCTACAGCAACAGATTGTATTGTTTACTGTGATCTTACGGTTTGAGAAACATACCCAATAAAAGAAATAGATATTAATACATGGCCGCTCGTACATATAGAATTTTTCGTTGAGTGTTTAACCAGATATTGCACCGGCAAGTTAACGTAGCGACGCAGCGAACGAATGAAATATCGAATTGAATACAAGATTAAAAATTCCATATCTATATGCACCCTTGTATTATTCTCTATACTGTAACAAAAGAGAACGGAAAGTTCAGCTATCGCGCTTTGTTTGAAAAGAAATGCATCGAGACCTTCAAACGAAGAAAATTAGTCAATTTCGACACACTTTCCAAGGCCAAATTAAAGTTTTGAAGAAAAACGAACAAATATGTAAAGAATACCGGCGTAAACTGACACTTCGAGCTGTATAACGCCATATGACAATCATGATCAGTTTTTCCTTTTCTCGGACGAATTCCATTTCCGATTGCCGACGCAATGTAAAACGATCTAGGAGAAATTTTAATTTCCGCATGGTTACGATATGGAGTGGAAAATATATCAAAACTAACGAAATTATTCATAAAATTCAACGATGTTTACAAAGTAGTTTCACTAAATCCGTAAAATTGATTCTGGAGCAATAATTAATTCCTATTGGACACATTTTGTTCTTTTTTTTGTTTGTTGGTTGGTTGCTCGTTTGTTTGTTTGTGTATAGTAGAAACCCAGTTCTATGAACAAATGATTGCTCGGCGTGCCTTTTTTCCGCGTTTACGTCCGATGAGAGAACATGTTTACAAACGGTAACAAATTTTGCACCATGTCAAAGACGTTAGTTTTTCATGTACATCTTAAAGACAGTTTTGTAGTCAGCGAGATAAGCTGGAGGACATGATCTACATCTCTCCCTCAAGTCCGCGATAACCATGAAGATACAAACAGCAGCGCGGAAACATGACTCACTCACTCTTTCAGCAGGTGGAATAAACAGGCCTCTCTCTTATTACGTATTCCGTTCGTCCCCCGCTCGAGGTATCTGTCCGAGATGAGAATCTAAAAAAATTGATTCTGATGACGTAGATGAAAAATAAGCCTTGACTACTTAGCATAAGAAAATTCAGCACAAACCTGTTTGGAAACTCTAGTAAAAAAATTGTCTTGTCTCAAAGTACTAAATCGAGGTTTTCAGCAGTGTAAGACAGATGTATGTAAACGGCTCCATTCTTGCACAAAGACTATTTATTTGTAAATGAACTATACCAAATTGCAAGATTGGCAAGTTTGAGGGATTTACCGACTGGCTTGAGTTGGAACAAAAAGCATTATGCCAGATCTTTGAAATGTTAAAAGAAAAGTCAGTTCATGTTTTATTCAGTTTGTCATCTTTAAAACACAACTGAAAAAATTGTGGTTTACTCTATTAATGCTGCTGTGTGTTATAATTGATTATTATCATGGCTTATGTTTGTAGCCGATGTAACACATGCTGTGATTGGCTAATTCCAGGGCATTATTCTCCCATAATGCTCATGGGCCGATTATGGGCGTGCAAAAGCAAAGTAAAAAGCCATATAATAAACAACTTATTAACCTCAAACGTTCAGTCTTAACAGGAAAATCTCAAACCTTGGCTTTGCTGTACTGACCTCGCTATCACTCAGTCACTATGGCAAGGTCTCGGTTTGAGATTTTCCCATAAAGACCTCACTCTCGGCTAATAAGTAGTTAATATTACAGAGAAAGAAAGCTACAGTAGCTAAGGTCTCAATACTTATCAAAAGTATCAGCAGATTTAAGAAGAGTTGTATAAATACAAACTTGACGGTGTTTTATTTCATGAACAATAAAGAGAGGGAAAAAATAATATACAAAACAACTTAAGGACACTTTGTTTAAATAACTACGAGTTAGCAGCCAGGAAAGTTCGAATCCTCAGAAGCATGTCTCTTTTGACTTCATCAGGAACTAAAGCTGTGTATGAGAAGAAAATAAAGCAATTTTAGGGTTTGCATGAGTGTGGCAAGGTCTTGTAGTTTAGAGTGCCACACAAGTTGGATAGAGGAGTTGGGAGCCCTGTGATGGAGCTGTAGGAGGGGGGTGAATAGTGGTATGCAAATCCACCGATCCGTGTCTTTTTTTCGCCAAATTAGTCGATCCGCCAAAATTCTTGTTCGAATCCGAAACAACAACCACATCCAGAAACAGAAGTGTAAAAGTTCAAAGGCAAACTGGTAAATGTGAATGCCAGAGTGAATTTCGCACAAATAGTAAAGAATGCAACATGCTTGATGACTATTACACAGTACTATTCCAATAACAGTCTCACACCTGAATTTAAATGCGCTTCACTTGAAAAAAGAAATAACTGAACTCCTTAACATACCGGCCAAGGCTGAAGAAAGATCTATGATTCAAATTTGGTTTAAGAACATCAAGACAGGCACAATCAGGAATTCGTGCCAAAATTCACAGCTGATCCCTGATCCACTGTGTTTTCAAAAATCCGCAAATCTGCTCGATTTACCGCAAAAATCCACAATCCGTGCGCTTTTTTAAGGCCAAATCCGTCGATCCAAAAACCTATTCACCCCCCTCCTGTGGTACTTAGACTGATGTTGTGTTTTTAGTTAAAACAGTAATCCACTTTCCAGTGCTATTAACAAGGTTTGAGTCAACGATCATAACAAAGTTTTTGCTCTGTGGGTGAATTATACCATCAACTAGCAAGTTCACCCATAACATCAAGTCTCCCTCAAACATACTTAGCTGTATCAGGTATTACAGGTTACAGTCCTTAATAACAGCCCTGCAGTATTGCAGAACCTCACTCCATTTAGCTGTACAAATAGCCTCTTCCAGGCATTCAGCTGGTTGGGGTACAACAATAAAGTGGAGGAGAAGTGAGGTGTGTGAAGGCAAGAAAATGTTCACTCCTCACACCAAGCCCCTGTGCCCTTTTTTCACTCCTTGTTTTTAATGCTACACCTCAACTACCTGAACACCTAGAAAAGGCTAGCGTAGAAACTGATAAAAGCATGTTTCAGGAAAAACCTGGTAATAACGCTGGAGATAACATCCAATGGACTGGTATATCTAATTGAACGGGAGCATTGTATAAGACTGATAAGGCTCAGATGTACATATAGAAGCACAACACAGGTAATTAGTAATTTATCAACAAATCTGTAATGATCTCACCTCTTCCTTGTGGAGTAATTTCAGCAACCAAATCATCCACAGTCACATTTTCAAGTCCTTTTTGCTTGATGACCTCTGAAAAAGAAATATCATTGTCATACTTTTAAAAGTAGCCATGCAGTTACGAGTTGCAATGCCTTTTTGAGGCTCCAACCCCGCAATTCATTACAAAAACACTCTCACCTTTACAGTGACTCCTTAACTTGTCACGCCATCCACATTCAATGAGCCTGGTCCTCAAAAGCTCCTTTAACCTAGACGTAATTATAACGAGCAATACATTAAGCGTTAGCTTGATGGTACATCTTTAAATTTCCATTTCGAAGACAATCATACTGTCGCAACTTATCTTTTAGAGGGCAAAATAATATGTGAGAGCTACACTACGTTAAAAGATTACTTCACCTCTCTCGTTCTCCGGATTCTACCAACTTCTGGTTTATTGAAGCTGAGAGCTGGCTGTCTTTTATCCTTCTACAGTGAAATAAACAGTTTAAGAAAGGAAAATAACATCAAACTGATTGAGCCAAACTTCAATACTTACTCCACCATTTTGACGCGTCGAATTATTGAACACTCACTTCATATAACATTATCACGGATTTCTTTCTTCTCGCCCCAGTCTCTTTACAACAGTACTTCTCCTGTGGTGTCATATAAGAAGCACTCTTTCCTCCATATTTGAACTTGTTTTATTTTTTATTTATTTATTTGTTTGTTGGAGAATTGTAATGCAATTTTATTGTTTATTGAGAAGTTATTTTACTTCAAAAGTTACCGATGGCTTTTAAAAAAACTAAAGAAAATGAAACATAGGAACTAAGTCAGCATGCAGTATGTCCATGTTGGAAGTTTACGGGAAGCAGGGACAGTGGAATGGTGAGAGCACTCGCCTCCCACCAATGCAGCCCGGGTTCAATGCCACCCTAGTGCTATGAATCTAGTAAAATGACCTAGCTCACCACAAGTCTCTCTGTAGCTCAGTAATTAGAGCCTGTGACCGGCATCTAGCTAGGTCAAGGGAGTTATGGGTTTGAATCCCATCAGGAATCAGATGTTTCCTTTGTCCCACATGAGCAGCATGCTAAACATTTCATCTCCAAAGTTTTTCAATCCTACTACCAGCCTTAGTATATAAGGGTTATTAACCAAACATGAGGTCACGATGGCTGGATATTGGCCAGGAAGAAAACGAGGCCAATATCCAGCCATCTTGACCGAACAAGCTTGGTCAATGAAGGATTTATTATATGGCTTTCAGGGAAATTTTTCTGGCGGGTTGCAGAGGGTAGTCCTGAGTGGACAAGATAGCTCCATCTTGCCCGCTCAAGTAGCCAATCACAGTGCAGGATTTGGTTCATCTTGCCTACTTGTGGAGCGAGCCATATAATAAGGTCTAATATATCAAACCTGTGTCAAATTAAAAAAGGCTGGATGATGGGTTTTATCAAATCTTGTTACTGCTTGAGATGATTTTTTGTTTGTTTGTTTCATTGTAAAATCCCTAAATGTTGAATTAAAGCATTATTGAACCGGATCGGACCGGACCGGATCACGGATCGGATCACGGATCGGATCACGGATCGGATCACGGATCGGATCACGGATCGGATCACGGATCGGATCATGGACCGGGTCACGGACCGTATCGCAGATCGGATCAAGGTAAAAAATTCAAGATTCAAAATTCAAAATTTTGTTGAGCAAATTACACTAGAGTGACTACTGTGAGCAGAACGTTTTATTTAAGTCAGGTGTGATATTTCTTTATTCTTTTATAATATCAAGCCAACTGGGAGCTGGTCACAGATGAATTTTTTTCAGGCTGTTGGGTTTTGATTGCGATGATCAATCATGTCTTCGTATCTTTCTCCGCAGTTCAGATAAATGATATTTCGTATATTCACTTGCATCAAAGGTAAACGGTCATAAAACGAGTCAGCATGGTAATAATAGGACGAACGTATGAATAGAAACACAAAAACTAAAACACTAAAAAATTAAACACCTGATGATTTCAAACAATTTCCATTTTTGAGACAAGTCTATACTTTTACAAGATGTGAGTTTGGAATACAATATTTCGCACTGGAATAAAACGGAACAAACCATTTGTGTTTCAAGGAAATATAGCTGTTTTACAAAAAATTATAGGAGTAACATCGATAGTCTGAACGATAACGCAACCCGAGAATAAACAACATTTTAGGAGTTACGTCACGATTGTTAGAGTCATTCTTAGGGTCGTAAAGAGTTGCCTTTAAATAGAATAAAACCTTAAAATGATCGTGTTCTAGGATAGAAAACCCTTAAGAGGCAAGAACAAATCAAAACGGAATGAGGATCGTTAAGGATGGCAAAGATTACCGAGAACTGCAAATGACGAACTTGAGAAACTAGGCTAGCTTTTTCAAGATGCGCAAATCGTGACGTACTCCTTTAAAGCAAGTCATGTCCTTAAGCTTTCGTACATAAGTTTTCTCATTAACTGTAACGCCAACTGTAACGCTCACATCTGACACGAAAAAGTAGCCGAGAATTAGCTACTGATACTGACAACAATTTCAAAAACGAGAATGGGAGGTTCACGCAAGCTTCGAGCCAACTAACGTTCAAATATAACTACATCTGCCTGTTCATTACAATTTAAATTCGTCGTAAATTAGGCGCTTATGTGGCTTTTTAAATGACCTCTTGTCATTCTCTTTAATTAACATGTCATTGCGTCAAACTCGGGATTCTTATTTTCATTTAACATATTTTAGTTTTCCACTTTTATTTTTTATTTATTATTATCTTATAAACGATTTGATATTTTTTGGATTTTTTTTTCTTTAAAGCTTTTTTTTTTTTTCTGTGATCCGATCCAGGTTTTGTCGACGCCGTTATTGAACAGTTATTCATGCAACTGAGATTCACTCAAACTCAAATGACCATGTTAACCTTTATTGAGAGTTTGTTTAAAAATAATCTTAACATAATAAAATTATAGTCTCAAAGTCAATATGTACAAAAACTAGGAGTATGTACAAACAATGATTCACCTAAGCCACAGAGGACAAAAGGACCTGTTCAAAAGGTGTGCAGTGTCACACAGCCTTGTGTTAAAAGTCTAATGTGAAGACAGTATTTTACAGATTTGCATAGGCATACGGGCACCTTCGAACTTGGTGGGGCGCTGCGGGAAAAACAAAAACGTTAACAAATCCCACACCTAATGAGACTGTTATAATTCCAAAAAATAGATCTATTCAAAGCTTGCATGCTCGTTGATCTCTATCGACAGTCGTAATCTAGCTCTAGTAAAATCTAAAACTTATTAAAAGAAAAAGTTCTAAAAAAAGTAACTAACTGGAAACTTTTTTACGAGTTTTGGAAATCACGCCAACAGCATATTATTTTGTAATCTTTTCTCTCAAGTATCATTGCCCAAATCATGGGTGTTTTGCCTGCAATATCACATAATTTCAATAGCTGGGGGGGCTGCAGCTCCCCTCCTCCTCCCCCCCCCCCCAGATCGTATGCCTATGCAGATCTGGAACTACATAATTATGTGAAATGCAAAGGAAGGGTATGAGGAGGCATATCTTAAAAACATATTGTCAACTGAATTTGACAACTTTCCTCCACATTTTAATAGTCCCATAATGAGTCCTGCCAAGAGAATTAGAATATTATCTACTGTTAGTGAATTGCCAGAAAGCTAGGGCGAGCTTCAGCTCTTCTTTTCTCCAAGTATAATATTGTCAACTCTTGAACTATGGTATACGTTTCTTTGGATTTCTCACATACGGTATTTTATGCCAGATTGCCACGTACGCAAGTTCATTTTTTGTATTGTGTGCTTCCATGTTTCAGGTGCAAGGCCACAGTTTAAGCCTCCATTAAGTTTTATTTTAGAACTATCTTGTTCCCAGCTTGTACTGTTGGTATGATTTCTTGTCTGTATTCCAGTGGAAGATACTTTTCAACTAGTGAGTACAGTGACTGATTGTCTGTTATGAAGCCTTGCCTGAAAAACAAAGGGAAATAACACTAACTCAAGAGTCACTAAACCTGTTCTCACACCATGAACTCTCCTCTTTGATGGTGGTGGTGAAGTAACCTGTCCCACCAGTTAGAAGTTTTGCTTTAAGTTCTGATAAGTTTCTTTTTCTGGGCACAATGACAGGCAGACTTACATCACATCTTTCAAACCCAAAGGAACTTGCCTCCAGTCACATTACTCTACAGAAACCAGGGAACCAATGAACTGCTTGGCCACTCCAATTCATTTAGATTCCAACAGACTTTACATGTAACCTTTACTAAGCTAACAAAATGTTTATATATAAGCCACCTGTAGGCATGCAGGCACACATCTAGGATAATGAAAGTCAATGTTGCAGACATACGGTTCTAATGCAAACCTTTTCATGAGGAGTTCCACATCAGCAAGTTCAATAGTTGTTCTATGAGCGTGCCGACAGTAGGCCATTAAGTCACTAGACACTTGTTTAAAAAACAGGTTTGACCTGTAAAACAATTTTATACATGTAGTTGGAAAATTAAAGTTGTTTTAAAACATATTTTTGTAAGTACAAAAGGGTGGGCAATCTGTACAACTCAATTAGTAGGAAAATTATAGCAGTAAGAGGTTCATCAATTTATGCAAGGTCTTGCTGTATGTTACTTGACAAAGAAAATTCCCTGTGTTTCCATGCAACTACCTGAAGCATTGAATGCCTTAAATCCACTGTTGTATACTTGTTACCAAAACACAAATCCCTAGACTATTCATGCAGTGGCACCACTGTATTTCTCTATTTGCGGTCAATATTTAATAATAACATTGGAAAACTAAATTACCAAACATGTCATTACCCATTTTCAACAACTTGAAGAGCTTCTTTAGACAGCTTTGCTTTAGAGAAATGCTGGAAAATACTCTTCACCAGAGCAGATGGCATTCTTGGTCCAGATGGCCTCCTGTTAAGCATTGCCAGTGGTTACAAGGGTTATATAAGCAATAGCCTCCATTTGGCAAGAAAACATGCTTGGATATTTGTCCACAGACATTATCTGTTCTGAGAAGCGAACAGTTTTCTCAGAGAATAGCTCGAGGTTAACTGTGAGCTTTGAGGAACAGATAATGTCCAAGGACAAATATCCAAGCATATTTTCAAGGTCAAATGGAGGCTATTGTGTTAATTATCCTACAAATATTTATCGCAAGACGCACAGTTTTGAAAATTGGGGAATATTCTCAGATATTCCCCAGTTTCAACTGGGGAATATTCAGTCACATGACGTATTTAGACCAATATTTGATGGATTATAACAAAGAATATCCACTTAAAAAAATGCAAAATCCCTAATTCAAACAAGACTGGTTTATGAGATGGTTGAAGTACTCCCTCTCCCATCTCCCACTCTGGGGCAAGAATGAGTTTGCAAGAATTGTGTGAACCTGAACTTTAGGTATATTATTTCTGCATTATCAAAACCACTTCTTCAAATGTTAAATAGCCTCACAATGTGACAACATTAAAGGACCTTAGTGAGCCTCTGCCATTTTCGATGCCATCAAAATTGTTGATATTGCATGGTGAAGCAAAATGTTATAATATTGCTTTACGGTATGTTGTGTTCCTGACAGCATATTTACTGTGACGATACTCCAACCATGAACACTTACCGTAATATTTTTTTTTGAACATTTTTTTAGAGACCATAGAATATGGGCACTCCTTTCTAACCAGAGTATTTCGTGTTTTTACACTTTAAAAATGCTAACATTATACATTATATGAAGAGGCTTTATTCTATGGTCATTGAAAAATGTAAAAAAATTGTCAAGTATTCATGGTTCAAGTGTCCTTACTATTATTATCTTTTAGTAGTTTCACAGAGATTTCCTTTGTGTCAACAAGCTCCAAATAAAATAAAATTGTAGTAGCCAAACACTCGCATGTAAACAAAAACAAAGGTGTGGCTAACTAGGGCCCTTTAAGTAGCCTTTTCTCTTTCTTTCACAAAATTAAAGAAAGAATATACTTGTGATAATGTGACTCGTGATTACATAGTATTGCACAAACCTGGCTTAGCTATATATTATCATGGTGCAAATTACTAAAAATATATAATATCTTTCATATTATGGTTACCAGTTAGTGTACATAATTTATTCAACAATCACAAAATTTATTACTCAAATAAAACTATTATTAATTACACTGCTAAAATAAATGGCTATAATGAAAAAACATGTTACACTTACTTTGAACTCCTTGCTGCAGCCTTTCCTGTAGGAGGCTTTCCTCCAAAGAATGGTCTTTCACCAACAGATCTACATAGTAAAATTATAAACACTTCATTCTTAGTTGAAATGTTATTAGTGCTATTGTCAAAAGTAGCCAGCTTATGATGAAAACCAACATCACTTCGTGATTTCAGCTGTTTACTCTGGTGATCATCTGAATTATGATGGAAATGTAAGCCACCCACGCCAACAACAAATGCAAAAATATTGTTCAGGTCTCAAATAAATTTCAGGACGATATTGTAAACACCCACATATAAGGACCTATGATTTCGGGGTTCAGGCTGATCTACATGTAGTTCATATTTACCGCGTGCTTAGTGAGAAATCAGCCTGAAAGTGTTCTTAAAATTTGTTTCAGAAATACTATTTAAGAAATAAAAAACATGTACTGTGTTTCTATCGAGTTATAGAAACACAAGTTGAAGTTTGGAAGAATGAGAAATGCTGTGGGAAAACGAGCTGCAGCTTTTTCGAGGTCTCCCAAACTTTTCACGAGTGTTTCTATTAAACAATTAGACTATGAGCTCGAGATTTCTAGTTGATAGTTGACGAGGGCGCAGCCGGAGTCAACTATCACGCGATAGAAATCGAGGGCAAATAATCTAATTGTTTTAGTATAAATCTACTAGTCATTCAAAACTTTATCTAAATCCCCTTCACAGACACTTCAAAAATGAAAAGAAGCAACCGTCATTTTGTTGACTAGGGCACACTGCTATGCTACTCGCTATCTATCACAGAATAAATAGTGAGTAACGTAGCCAATCAGAGAACGGCATTCGTTATAGAACACTAGTAGATTTACATGTATGCCAACACTCAATAGAAACATGGAGAACATGTTTTCTATTTCTTTTAGAAAACACCGCGACGAAAAAAAGGAAAACAACTTGTTAACTTTGATTATCAAAGGGTAAATTCTCTTTCCTTGCGCCATCATTACATCAACAGCTCGTGCTAGTTCTGTGTTTCTATTGAGTTATAGAAACACGATTTTTAACCAATCAACGTGCATATTTTCTTAGGACTGTTTTCTAAACATACATTACTAGAGGTTCAATTAACATACAATGTTGTACTACTTACACTAAAAAATAAATACATAAATAAATAAATAAATACTACTGTCTACATGTAGCACTATGATATCACAGTATTTTAATATGAGTGCTTTCTTATTCTGGCATCCTCTTTCTTTTTATATAGGAAAAGGATTCTTTTATCAGGCTAAATTATTATGGTGCTTTATTGACCAACTTTCAGCCTGATGTTCTTAATTGTTCTTATATGCGTGTGTTAACTGTATTGTGTTCCACCAAAAATTCCAGAAAATGTATGTAACTCACAGGTTCAAAAGACTCAGACTACAGAATTATTATATTGTACGTAGTGTATAGGCTCACAGTACATGCAAAGCTATGTGCACTGGATTCCTATAATGCTAATTACAGAAACCAGACCATGATAATTTATTATCATTTTTTTAGTAGGTATTATTTTTTGTTTTTTGTTTTTTTGGTGTAAAGCACCATAAGATTGTACCATTGGGAAATGCTGCTATAGAAATTTTACTATTATTATTATTATTATTATTGTAGTTGTAGTTGTTGTTGTTGTTGTTGTTGTTATTGTAATTGTTATTGTTATTGTTATTGTTATTGTTATCGCTATTGTCATTGTCATTGTTGTTGTCATTGTCATTGGTATTATTGTTGTCAGTGACCTTTCTCCAGTGGATCTGGACATCTCTCCTGCTGAAGACATATCAAGGGGCAGCTGAGGAGTAACAAGGTCTCTCCACTGATGAGATGTCTGTGTGTCTGTTTCCAGAGTTTGGTCTGTTGCTGTGGATTGCAAACGTTCAACTTCATCTTGTGTTTCCTGCTCACTTGTACTGGAATTGAAGAAAACAGTTAGATAATTTTTATGATCTCCACTACATAGATATATGCAACCTTCTGTTCAAGCACTCTTTTATTGGCCTTCCCCTTGACATTACTTACACCTGTATATGCTGTTCTGCTGATATCTTATTCCGAGTTTTGTTTATAAGCAAACCGGAGGAATGTTTTACGAGGTTCAAAACCAGGAGGAGCCATTCAGCTATCATATACGCACAGTCAAATAAGTATACACAAGAGTTCAAGATATCTGCATGCTAAATAAGCATGAATAATGCCATGAACTTTACAAAGTAAATTAAAAAATTCAGAACATATGAGAGTTGACCAGTGCACATGAAAAAAGAATGTCATCAAAACCTGAGCAAGAGTTGAGCTCCAATCACTTTCTGTCAACTATATGTATCATTCTCACTTGCACTCCTTTACAATGTTTGTCTGAGTTGCACAGACCTGCACCTAAACTTAACTCTCCATGCAAGCTTGAATTTGGTGTAAAATTCTTACTTTTGTGCAACACCTTCATCTTGTCCATAAGAGTCTAGGAGCACTGGAGTAGCTGCTTCCATCAGGGTGACATGACCTGTTTTGTGTGAAGTTGTCATGCCAACCGATTGCTCATCTACTACAGTTCTTGCATCATCAGCAACAACGCTGGTGACAAGAGATAAGTGGTTTTCCTCATCTGACTGTTGTGTTACAGGTTCATCTTCTACATCGGATGAAGTTGAAATCACTGGCTTTTCTGGGGATTCTGCTAAAGCTTAAAATGGAAAAAGATCTGTATAATGAAATAAGCCTTCATTCTTAAATAGATTATTTCTGACAGCCCCTTGCGAGACAATACTCTTAATAATGCAGGAAAAAACTTGGAGAGACAACTCTAGACAAGAAGAGAAAACAATTTTAGTTAATTGTTGTCCCCTCAGTGACCTGGCCTTTGGATGGCAGCAAGCCTGGAGGTGACCTTGTTTTGATATAGACCTCACTGCTTTTGTTGTGTCAATCAAATTGTTCTTATGCTAACTATCAAAGCAGGTTTCTCCAGTCTCACTTGCATTCATACATCAGGTAACTGAGCACACATCTATAAAATGGCCTGCTGTTGACTGACTTCATGTATGCCTGGGTAATAAAGGTTATTTTAAGGTAGCTTAATACCTTCCCGTAAGAAATTCTGAATGATGGTTCTTGGGGTATTATCTTCTGCTTGACTTGTTGAATTTGATGACCTTGATGTTGTTCTTGTACCTGGCTTTTCAACTGTTTTCTGTCTTTTTCCTTTCACAACACTTTTGGCAACTGGAGCTGTTTGCAGGAATCCTGCAATCTAAAGAAAAAAACAGGGTGAATAAATTATATTAAACACAAAAAGAAAATACTGTATAGAAATCCTCAGATTTGTATCTAAGTATCTTTGAGTTCTACAGTTGAACTCAATGGCCAAAGACGTCCAAGCTTTAGTGAAACTGTACCATATGAAGCTTTATAAGCCTATTTTAGTTTTAATATAAACTAACCAAAGTTCTAGGAGTCGTTGAGTCTGAAGGTGTCTGCGTATTATCCGCTGTAGCCTTCCTCTTTGCAGATCTCGACCGAGTCAGCAAACGTGTTGCTACCTCTGTACGAGACGGGGGATCCCTCGGAGTTTGCTTCACGTCAGCTGCTGCAGCTCGTGGTGTTCTCCTTGGACTCAATTTCACACTTTCGCCGATGCCCCCAGTTGTCAACACACCACGAATGATACCGCGAGGGGTTGCATTTTCATCCATTCTTTTAAGATCCTTTCATACGATGCTTAAATTAATTCGAAATTGAAAATGAACACTTCTATCGCTAAAAAATGATTAAAAACAAACAGTTGTTGATAGCTGCATCTCAATGAAATGCGCTTATTTTCTGGTGAAATTCGTCACTACAGGTCCGCCATGTTTGTTTGTAGTTCGCGCCTTTGGTGTCCCTAAGCTTCACGGGATATCCGCTTCGGCCTGGTAGCTGAGCCCAGTGCAAAGTCATAGTCTGTCCGCACTTTCATTTCAGTACTAACTGTTTTTAGTCAGCTAAAAAAAAAAAAAATTACACACTAAACAGAATGTCAGGAGGCTCGTACGATAGAGCGATAACCATATTTTCACCTGACGGGCATCTCTTTCAAGTGGAATATGCACAAGAAGCCGTGAAGAAAGGTTCTACCGCTGTGCGTAAAAAATTCTTCATACATCTGATCTTTGCGGAGTTTTCGTACAAAACGCTTTGGTACTTGTCTTTTTTTTATTTTGCTTTAAATTCAAACATACTGAAATCTTATGTTTCAGGTTGGAGTTCGGGGTAAAAACATTGTCGTTCTCGGAGTAGAGAGAAAGGCGGTCGCCAAACTTCAAGAACCGCGAACCGTCCGAAAAATTTGTTCACTGGATGACCACGTTGTGATGGCTTTTGCAGGTAATGAAATATTTCCTAAAAGGAACAAAGAAAGCTTTTCGTTTAGGTTTTTTGTCCTGATCTTTGTTGTAGGTTTGACGGCGGACGCCAGAATTTTGGTGAACAGAGCGAGAGTGGAGTGTCAAAGCCACAAGCTAACCGTAGAAGATCCTGTAACTCTAGAGTACATTACAAGATATATTGCAACACTAAAACAGGTACATTAAGTAATCTTCGTTGCTTTGGTACAAAAATACTGTTTATTTTGGTGAGAAAATGTTTCAAACTAGTCAACTTGTAGTTGACGGTGAACACGTGATAGAACTGTTTATATATGTAAAATTCGCTCAGTAAGTGTGGTAAATCCCATATGGTCTAGTGGTTAGGATCCGGCGCTCTCACCGCCGTGGCCCGGGTTCGATTCCCGGTGTGGGAAACGTTGTCTTTTTACATTTTTTTTTTTCAGATAGTTTCTTTTTTACCTTCATATTTCAATTTTGTTTACTTACTTTCATGTTTCTTTTTTTTGTTTTGTTTTTTTTCTTCTCCGCTCACTGGCACAACATTTTGACTTCAATTCATTTTCTGTTTATTTCAGCGTTATACCCAGAGCAATGGTCGGCGGCCTTTTGGTATTTCTACCCTTATTGTTGGATTTGATGATGATGGTACACCACGTCTCTATCAGACTGATCCATCTGGAACGTATCATGCTTGGAAGGTAATGTTTCCCCAAAAATTCCCTGAATTTGTATGGGTCATCAAATGGTGACAAGTGATATTAGGAAATAATTTCATGCGTGATATGTCAAAATTCTAGATAATAATTTCCTGAGCCTTTTTAATCTTAATTTCTCGAGTATACCATTTGATTGGGTGATTCCAGAAAATATCCATATCCTACCACGGGTGGCATAAACATTTTAACCAACCCCCCCCCCCCCCTTGCCATCAATCTTCTGGAATCATAGTTTGACTCCTTACAACTTCCAATGAAATAGATGTTATGCTTTGATTTCTTCCCAGAGGTTTACCAACAGGGCTTCAAATTGTGACAGATACGATCGCATGCTTTCATGTCTAAATGTTCAACCACTAAAACTTCCTCCTCTTCAGTTGCAATTTTGCAACTAGTTTTCGACTAAACTAGTTGCATTTGTCTTGTGTGTTAATTACTATGGAAATTAGAATATGTCCGGGCAAATCCTGCCTAATTTACCTTCAATATTTAGAACGATTATGACACCATTAAAATGGTATCTTACTGAATATGTATCACTGACGCATAGTAAATTAACATAGCAGGTCGGCGTAAGTCACAGACGATTTTCAGGCAAGAAATTTGTCAACTTAAGGCCTCTGGAGCCCAATATACAACCCACATTTTATCAGTTTTCATCGTAAATGAACACATAGGTGATAGATTGATTCTTGTCAAGTGTATCTTGCTTTCTGCGGTAGTCAACAGTGTCGTCAGTTCATTTGTGCTTTCACACTTGTGTCTGTCCCATCTAGAAAACCCTCCCACACCCCTGGAATTCCAATCATACAGTAAGTACCCCCATTCCTTTGGATTTCCAGTTCAGAGAACCCCCCTTGCTCTCAGAGTTCCAAAAAGCCACGCATGGTATAGTTATGGATATTTCCTGGAATCACCCATTACATTTGAATATCATTGGTGACAAATTACGCCCACAATCATGGGTTTTTGGCTTGTTTATTGTATTGAGAAATTTCACACCAAACGTCACCATGGCAATTTTGAAATTTACCATGTGAAATTATAAATTAATGCCAGAAATTTGCACCAAAATTAAGTAGTAACTTGTCAACCATGATATTACCATTTTAATCAACCAAAATCAATTTTCATATGAACACCCTTGTTCCAATGTGCTATTGAACACCACTTTCTTTGTACAGTGTAGGGGAACAAGACAGTAATGTTTCTTTGCAAATTTTTGTTTCAGTGCTCAAGGAGTTTCAGATTCTTGTTGTAATGTTATTCAATAAAAATGCTATGCACATACCTATAGTACTCTAAAAATGATCACACCCACCTGTGACAATGAATATAGGTCATGCACAGTCAGGATATTACCTTTAACCAGGCTTTTAGCCAGGATTCAAAAAGTGGGTGTCTAAAATGTGCTATAGAGCCTCTCAAATGAGCAATTTATAAAGCAACATATGAAAAATAAAGCAATTTTCTTTAAAAAGTGACCATCCATAGGACAGTCAGATGACCATCTGGCTAAAAGCCTGCCTTTGACTGGTATTTGTTTCCCAAACTGGGCAAGCTGGAATGCCTTGGTGAAGAACAAGTCTTCTTATATAAGGAGTGTTGAGAAAGGTGAATACTGAATTAAAAGTAAATTATAAAAGCAAGAACAGCTGTTGTAAAGTAGAGCTTAATTCAGAACTGGCATATACAAGGAGTTTGCTACTGTTACTTTAAAAATTGCTAAGTTTAATTTTTTTTTGTATGTGATCATTTATTCTTTGCAGGCAAATGCCATTGGCCGCAGTGCAAAAACTGTTCGTGAATTTTTAGAGAAGCACTACACGGATGAAGTAGCAGATTCTGATGATGAGACAATTAAACTAGCCATTAAAGCTTTACTTGAGGTAAGCTCATTTTTTAGTTTGGTTATTTTCCTTGTATTGTCCAAAGGTTTCATGAAGAAGGCTAGTTGAGAATGAGGGGGACATGAGATTGAATATGAGAATGACAAGGATCAATGCTAGAAATGATTTCTTTTTTTTTTTTTTTTTTTTTTTTTTTTTTTTTTTCCATTTTGTATGGTGAATGACATCTGTTGATTAGCAAATAGAGATTATTTTGGTTGTGATGAAATTATGATATCATATTATGTTGTAACCACTCCGCATGGCCACTGTAGTCAAGCTTTTTCACTCAAGGATAAACTCTTTGTTTGTGGGTGTTCAGGGAATAATTGTGGGAGTTTTCAGCATATACTGTAAATTGGTATTAATTTAAAATAACTTTATAAATAACTGTGCTACTGAGCGCACTCTCATTGGTCGATAGGTGTGTTTAGATGAGAGTGTGTAAATACAGTTTTGACGTTTTAGATTTGCGCGTATTTTTGAGAATTATTTTCTAAAAGCAATAGAGCACTTTTTCCATGTTTACATAGCCTCATCTAAACACTTCTGTTTCTGTTGGGCTTGCAGAATTCTCAAAAGTTATGGAAACTCTCAACTATGTCTCGGGTTTGCATAACTGTCTCGAATTCTCCTAACCCTCCTTGTGTTTAGTCTATGTAAACATGGAAAAAGTGTTCTATTGCTAAAGTTCATAACCTTTTTTCTCAGTCAGACTGTAAGTTACAGACCAATTTTTTCCCCTTTGTTTTATGGTTCAAGCACAACGTGCAGAGGCCATAAGTTTAAGAGGAAGAAACAACCATTTGAAGCACTCTGTACAGACAGAGAATTGAAAGATACTTGTATTTCTACTATGTGTCCGACAGGGTCAGGAAACCATTGAATTGACAGAGAATGTTTTCAAATGGCTGACATCTGTCCAAAGTAAAAGGAGCCAACTTGAAATCATTCTCATGCCATTAGCGTGTTTTAATAATACATGGTGTTAAAAAAAAAAGTTTAAGAAACCAAAAAGTCTTACAAGTTTATTTGTCATGAACATTAAAAATCACAAGACGTGTTGGTGAAAAAAAAAAAAAAGACAGCTCCGATTTTTGCAATCCGTTCAGTAGAATACGACCCAACAAATTGACCAATCACAACGTGCATAGTAACAGAAGGATATAGCAATTGGCTGAAAGTTTCAAACGTTGTCTTATTGTTTAGGTGGTGCAATCAGGAGGGAAGAATATTGAACTTGCTGTAATGAGGAAAGGAGAAACTCTGAAGGTAAACGCAATATTTGGGGCCTTATTAAGGCCTTATGCGTCCAATGGCGCGATGAGGACTGATGATGATTTGATGATTTGATGATTTGATGGAATTTTCTTGCATGAAATCCTTAGTTACTGAGAGTAAATAAAGTGAACATTTCTACCATTTTTGCTAACAGGAAAGAAATATTGATCGTTTCAAAGGTACACCTCTTTTTTGAAAAACAAAATTACAAGTTAAGGATCAACTTGGAATTCAGTATGGTTTATCTTAAGCTTTAACTTTCATTTGGCAAATTGGACGAGAACCAAGATTGAAATCAGGATTCATCTCTTGTCTCAGATTGGAGTTAACTAAATTTCTGAAAAGATTTTAATTTGTAATTCTAACTTTTGTTCGATGTATTTATTTCCTGCAGATATTACAACCAGATGAGGTAGATAAATTTGTCGAAGTTATTGAGAAAGAAAAAGAAGCAGAGGCTGAAAAGAAGAAGAAAGAAAAGGCCACAGGATCTGCCAAATAAAACTCTACAAAAATTTTCTCTCGATAGGCTTGAACTCTACCAAACTGACCTTGTTTTTGTCATATTTGTACTAAATCCTTGTTACCAGTGATGAAGACACCATTGTGTGATAAATTACATGTACCCGTGATAAAAACCGTAGTTCATGTCAGTCAATCTAGGCGTCAATGCTTAAAGCTTCTCATTCTCTGTGAAGTGATGCTTTAGCTTGATGTGATGAGGGTTTGCATTTTTGTTAACCCTTTGAATACCAAACTTTCGCCAAAAAATACCGTTTTTAACCGTTTAGTCAGGTTTTTTAGCTGCCATGACGTTAAATAAGCCTAAGTTTTGCTAAGAAAGCTTTTTTTCTACTAAAAGGAGAGATTTTTCGAGGATTACATGTAGGTACAAAATTGAGCAAAATTTCAATTCCAGGCATGCGCATAAGCCAAAATTTGGATTTTTTTTTTTTTTTTTTTTTTTGCCATTAACCGTTCTCAAGTTCGTTTGTTGTCCCTTTCCTTTCTGTTTTTCTCGGCCCTTTTACACTGGCTATCTTTTGCGTTGTATGTTCTTTCTGGCTGACGTGAAAAGTTGGATGTTAATTACGGGCAAAGCCTAGAGATGGACCTTGATCAATCACAGGCGTTGTGGACCATTTTACCACCGTTTTTGCACCAAAACTGATAACGTCGTTTTTCGATTTGCGACGTCGGAATGTCGTCGATATCTAAACCTGACCATTGTGCGGAAAGGCCTAGCCTAGTACTACTATCTGCTTCTCAAGAATATCTGATGACTTTTAAATTGATGACGTCACAAGTGGTACAAAGAGCACGACCATTCATTACGCATATATGCGTAGTTGGTATTCAAAGGGTTAAAATCTAAAAGCACGTGCTTCGAGTGGGAGCGTGTTGCTGAAGCTTAGCTCGAATTCCTTTTAGTGATATAAAACACTTTTAACACGAAATGTCTGAGAAATTATTGTCAATATATCTTAAAACTAGCTATTGATTTTTTTCTTTTTTGGAGCGGGGGGGGGGGGGAATTTCGTAAGCGCGCACCTAAGTAATTGCACTTTTTTCTAAAAGTATTTTTTTTTCCTATTTCCCCCTCCAAGAAGACACTGGGCATTTTGTTCAAAGCTGGTTTCAAAGTTCCCTGCCATTTATGAGGTAAAACAGTACTTAAGTTACAAAAATGTTTATCACAAAACTCTCTTCAAACAGAGTAAGAGTTGTCACTAGTTAAATTAACAAATCTAACACTTGGAAAGTTCTACTCGCAAAAGATTTTAATTCCATTTTACTGGTTTACAGACTATAGACGGTCTGTCTTGTTCAATCATGTCACCATCTACATTGAGTCCAGACTCCTGTGACTAGGAAACACGTGGGAACTGGGCTGTTTTTGTTGAAGACTGGGAAGGACTCAATCTTTACAGGAATACTTTGGAATTTTAATTGTTTATTTGGTACAAACGGCGCATGTCAGCTCTCTCCCGTCGACGTATGGGAGGCATGGTAAGGAGCCACAACCTCCTTGCACAAGAAACAGCAATGCGCCATCTTGATTAGATTGGGAGCCAGGCACATACTCAGCTTCCCTGTCAACACAGATAAAGTCGCGAACACTTTTATGGCCATAATGAGCTGTCATCAAGTAACCATGATACTCTTCGGTCCAACCAGACGGACAATCATTCCTTGCGGGCATCATCATTTCTGAACCACGTGATTCGACGTAACACACGACGCATGGCGCATTATGGTCGTGCAGGTTGTTTGTGAAAGGATTGAATGAACTCACTTCGTACTCCATTCCGTATATAGCGCCGGTCTCCTCCCAGTTGTCGCTATATTTATCATACTTTGGGTTGTTTGGTAGACAAAGTATTTTCCACCACCACCGTTATAACTAAAGTAGCCACTTCCAATAATTCCTAAACTCAGTTGGGAAAAAAGCAATTGAGTAACATACTCTAATGGGACATCTAATTATGTGTAATACACCTTTTTAGACATTTCAACACTCTACAATAACTAAATTACACCTCACCTATTTTCTGCCTACATGGAAACCAGCAGCTTAATTCTATCGATAAAATGCTAATTATTATCACTTTGTCGGGCATTGTGGCGCATTTTGCGGGCTAAAGTGTATTTCAGACCGCTGAAATAAACCAATGAAAAGTGAGAATCAAACAATCGTATGATGTAAGCAGTCAATCAAAATCAAAAAACCACTACAACGTTCGCGCCGCTATTCTTAATAATAATAATAATAATAACATTTATAATGCGCAAATTTCATAAAATGTTCAAATGCGCATGACAAGATTAAAAACGGAATAAAAAGGCTAAAAATCTAAAATTACAATTAAAAGTAAACTTACAATGATTTTAAAAAGTTTAAATTACAATTAAAAGTAAACTAACAATAATAAAAACAACTATGATAAAAATGCATGACGGAAAAGGTGAGTTTTTAGCTTGGCTTTAAAAATATTAACAGTGCTGGCGCTTCTTATGTCAAATAGTAGCGCATTCCAAAGTTTCGGTGCAGCACAGGTAAAAAAACGGTCACCTAGTGTAGCTTTTGATTTAAAACGCGGATAACTATGTAAAAGTTTATTGCTAGAATTCCTTAGATTATATTTGGATGGGAGCCTAAGAGAAATGAGAGACGATAAATAAGTAGGCGCTAAAAAATCAAGAATCTTAAAAGTAATTAAAAGTATTTTAAACTCAATTCTCAATCGCAAAGCGTTGGTGAAATAAATCACGGCGCCATTTTCAACAAAAAAAGCTTAACACCCTACATAAAGGATAGCTCAGCCTCACAGACACTATGACGTCAAATCGAGGACAAAATGTTCATCTCGCCGTCTCGTCACTTCAACTTGTAATTTCGTCATGTCAACTCACCGTATCGTCTTCTCAACTCGCCGTGTCGTCGTCTCAACTCGTCTTCTCGTCACGTCAACTTGTTATCCCGTGGTGTCGTCCTCTCAACTCGTCGTGTTAACTCGTCATCTCCTCGCCTCAGCTTGTCGTCTCGTCGCTTCTTCTTTTCAACTCGTCGTCTCGTCGTGTCAACTCGTCACCGCGTCACCGCGTCACTTCAACTTGTCTTCTCGTCTTGTCAACTCGTCATCTTGTCGTCTCGTCACGGTACTAGCAGCCATTTTGAATGTTGGGGGTCTCAAATGTAATAAATGTTCCTAAATGTACATAAAAAGGTCCTAAATGTAATAAAAATTTGGCCCTAAATGTAATAAAGGTCTTAAATGTAATACAATTTGGCTCTAAATGTGATAAAGGTCCTAAGTGTAGTAAGGTTACCGACTGCCATATTGGTACTTAGGCAGTCTAAAAGTTGTACGTGACACATTATTTGCCGTAATTACATACAGCAACTAGCAGAGTAGAGGCACAAACTCAGTGGCTGCGGAAGGAAATGAAAAATAAGGAGCAGGAGGGAAATAGGGAACACAGGATTTGAAAAGACGAGACGACGAGACGACAAGCTGAGGCGAGGAGATGACGAGTTAACACGACGAGTTGAGACGACGATACGACAGGACAACAAGTTGACGTGACGAGAAGACGAGTTGAGCCGACGATACGGTGAGTTGACATGACGAGATAACAAGTCGAGACGAGACGACGAGGTGAACATTTTATCCACGATTTAAGTATGACATAAAGTATGACACGTGCTTGATCGGACATTCTAGGTCGTCTGTTTCTTTCAAGAGAAGCTTGTGATGTCAATACCGCCTGTAGTAGCTCCATGGCTTTCATGTCTTTAACAAATTTTGAAAACTTTGTAATTTTGTAATTTTGTAATTTCAAGCTTCGCTTGATGTATTGTGTGTTTCCACTAAGGGAAAATAAAAGCCATTCAACTTGTAAACGCTCGCGTGATTGTTCAGATTGTTTTGCTGTCATTTTTTTCAGTTTTTATTTTCTCAATGCCCTCCAAAGTAATAATAATAGTAATGCAGTTTATGTTCTTGAGCATCAGTATGTTTTGGGCCCTTTTCAACTCATTTTGACACTCGCCTAGTGGCTCGGGCTAAAATGAGTCTGACTCGGGCCCAAAACATCATGATATTTATGCCCGCGAACATAAACTCTATAGTTTATTTTCGATGAAACTTTCGTCACCTCAGGTCCCGCGGGTACCATATAGGCCGCGTAAAGACTTTGTCGTTGCTTTTCAATTTTCTTTTGTCTTTTTCCCTTATATCCTGACTTATACATGTTTGCAGGAGAGAATGCCGATCTCTACAAGATGTCCATAATGAAAATATTGCTTCTCAGTAAAATTAAGTAGGACTCTATTTTTTATCCTGCAAGACGGGTGATTTAGCGACAACTTTCAGGAGGGCGGTGCTTCCCACGCTTGAGCGCGACGAAAACATTCAATTATTGAAATCTGCGTCTCACGCTCCACGCTCCAGTTAAAAAAAGTCCAGATGAACCAAGTAGACTGATATTTTTTATGATTTTCTTATCAAAAAGCACTTACCTGTGTACACAACCTGCGCATCTCCACCACAGCTTGTCCGGCCCCACCTAACGTATTTGACACCACACAGGCCCTTGCCTTCTCGTCCCTTCTGTCCTTTTGGTCCAGGGGGTCCATGAGCACCAAGTTTTCCACTTGGACCAATGTCTCCTACAGCATTTTAGATTGATTTTGTTTATATTCTCTTCACGAAAGCTAGTGGTAATTGTTACGAAGAAAAAATTGGTTCCTCCATTGAAGATGTTGCGTGTTACACAACTAGCAATTAATTTACCAATAGCAGAAGAGGATGCATGCTAAGAGAGCAAGACCCCATTACTAGGAGCCTGCAACTTCCATACTAAGCCTAAGTCACAGCATTTTTACAGACCGATCTATTTTTAGGCTTCTTTAATTATCTCTGCGAAATAGGTCAGTTCCGATCTACATGAGCGCGCATCGGTAAGGAAAAAATGGCTGTTTTTCTTTTTAATCTTCCGGTGAAATGATGACGTCAGTTGAAAATTAGGTCCGTGCTTGTGATTGGTCACTGAGGTTCCTGCAGGGGTCTGAATTCACCTTAAATTCATCAAACTAAAAATAGATTGGTCTGTGAAAACGCCGTGACAGGAATATTGGGAAGTTGCACGCTCCTAGTGATGGGCTCTTGCAATTGAAGAGAGTTAATCCCCCGTATTGATTTCCAAGGAAATCCCTTTCAAGCTGTTTTTCATCACTCCTGGTTTCGGAAATCTCAGAATGGTCTAGAGATAGCCAATCCCTGTAAGTATTGTCATCCTCCACCAACACATCCACCCAACGCGCGTGGTAACGTCCGCGGAAGGACTGGTTACCACGTCTAAAAGTAACGTGAGCGGGATTACCTTGACAATATGCGAGATCAGCTCTCTCACCCTTCACCTTCTCTTACCGGGGCTTACTTGAGAAAAGATAACTCCTACAAGAAATGATCAAAATGAATATATTTTTTTAATTTTTTGAACAAAGGCAAATAGCTTACTGCTTTAAGCGTACAGATTTTTGAAAAGTTAAAAGCACATGAAATGGTGGCCAGTCACATCTGAAACAGAAAATTCAGCATACGTTTCAAACCATAACTTCGTCAAAATACACTAGATGGCAAAGTTCTATGCTTAAAACACAAAACTTACTTAGAACAACAAATCCTGAAAATTTCAGCTCAATTGGACAAATCCCTCTCAAAATATCTTTTCTCAAAGTAAAAATAACTTGTTTTGAGAAAACGAGCTTTGAAATTACAGTAACAGAAATTCGCAGAATAAAACTTCAATACCTTAAGATTCAAATTCCGGTGAAAAAGAAACTTCAAATTTTTTACAGAATTTAATATGTACCTCCGCCTTAAGAGCCAAGTACATATAATACACACAGCTACCTATTTTACATTACTTCCATTGTTTACAAAAAACCTACTGGTGTAAAATTTTTCAGAACATAATTTCTGTTAAAAGAACGAAAGCGTTCATTTGTCCTCCAACCTGGTGTCCCTGGGATTCCCGGTGTTCCTGGTGATCCCGGAGGACCCGCGGGACCATCCCGTCCGTCCCGTCCTGTGTAAAATTAAGAAATTATCATCAGCGTTGCTCTCTAAACGCAAGCGTTGAATAGGATAAAAAAAAAATGTAAAGGCGAGCAAGCGAACGTAGATACATAACGAAAATGGTATTTTCCTTTCCCCTTGTTTCAGTTACCTCTCGTTCTGATAAATGGGGTTCGTTGCCGCTATTTTATTTGTCATCGCAAAGCAAGTCACGATCACTCTCTCCACACAAGTCTAAGATCAGTACATAAAACTTGCAGGCAGTACTCGCTAAGGTTGTGGTAACACAGCGGTGAGCTTTTGGGAGAATGAGGAACGTCAAAAGAACATCCGTGTTTTAAAACTCGATAAAAAACAACAAAAGAAGTTAATTAAGGTCATTTCTTTTGTGAGAAAAACCATCGAGTAAGTTGTCCATTAGTTTTTTTCATGGATTTGGAAAAGACATATTCATTAACTACTAGCCTAAAATAGCCTCAAGCGTCTGCCCCAGATATATACAGATCAAGGGACATCAACTTGCCGGGGTCTAGGTCATCAAATTAAACGAACCTTTACATGATTCTCTTGCTCTCGATTCTTCTCCAGGAAATGATTGGTTTTCTCGGAGAGCCCTGAAAAAAGGAAACAGAAACCTAAATGCAACTCAAACAAATGTCACAAATGAACGTCAGTCTTATTGAAACTTTATTCCTGTAATTCCAAAAAGTAGTGCTACATGTCCTTCATACAGTAACTAGCGTCCAGGCTCCACTCGAGCCCTTTTGGAATTGCGTGATTAGTCTGGAGCGGATCCAGGGTGGTTCGGGTGGTTCGGTCGAACCCCTAAATGAGATGAAAAAGTGCTTAAATACATATGGGTTATTGACCAAGTGTGAGGTCAAGATGGCTGGATATCGGCCAAGTTCTTTTTTTGCGTGTTTATGGACCGAGACGGTGTCGAGGTCCATAAACTCGAAGAAAAACAAACGAGGCCAATATCCAGCCATCTTGACCGAACAAGCTTGGTCAATAAAGGATTTATTATATGGCATTCGGGGAAATATTTCTTGCGGGACACGGCGGGTAATCCCGAGCGGGCAAGATAGCTCCATCTTGCCCGCTCGGGAAGCCAATCACAGCGCAGCATTTGATTCATCTTGCCCGCTCACGGAGCTGGCCATATAATAAGTGCCGTTTCCGACGAGACCCTTTGTGGGCAAACATCGCTAACAAAATTACATTTCATCTTCTTAAAAAAGACTAACTTAAAAAGAGCAAAAATAATATTGATGGACGAGAGTCTTTCCTGATTTTAAATGCCTCCGGCTTAGTCTAAATGCGTTGAATTACACGATTTATCACTGCTGTTTGCGTTATATTCCTATTTAAGCATTTCCCTTTTGTTTGTCTATTTGGTAAAATAACATGTGACTCATGCTATTGTCAAATTCTACATGGCGCCAAAAGTGACAGTTTTTCTATTCACAGATTTCACAGGTTAGGCGCCGTAGCTTAGGCCAGAAGCTAAGCCTTTTTGTTAATCAGCTCATCAGTGAGTTGTGTAATCCTTTACAGAGATTTCGACTGCCAGCGGCGCACGAAAGCCCGAGAAAAACCACTTTCCTCAAGGGACTCAGTATTTAATTTGAAGTCCGTCAGAGTTTTGTCGAAAAAACAACAGCAAATCGATTTTCGGACCGCTAGCACGTACGTCATCAGGAAGGTAAGCATGCATTATTGTCAGTTACCCAGATTAGTCCTTGTTTAAATAGCTTAAAACAGAGATGATTCCAAAGATATTAAACAACCAAAAACATCCCTCAAAACGCTAGAAATTACGTTTCCGAGAACGTCCATGGGAGAGGGAGGGTGAAGCATGCCTCGGACCCCTTAGAATTCTCCGAACCCCCCTTCACCGAATCCTGGATCCGCCCCAGAAAGTTAGACACGTTTAAGTCATCTAACTCATAATTTTAACATCCTGAGCATGAGCAGATATACAGGCCAAAATTACGCATGCGTTACCGGATGTCCGTTAATCACAGACATCCGGTAATGGCTGCTACCAGAGCCCTCCGTTTCTCCGACCACGTGACCAAAAGAAACGGAGGCTCTGGGGACGAGAATGAGGACGGCAGAGAGATGAGTCGAGAGTTCTCGTGGGCATGCCCGGTTGAGTTAATTTACTTCCGGTAGCCGTCCTAGCTCGTCCCGTCGTGGTATCTTAAGGTGCCTATTATACCACAAGGACAGCATCGCGTCTTGTGTCATCAACAAAGTTAAGCCCTTTTCGGCGGGGTTCCTTCTTGGCTGGGTGACCAAATACGAATACCCTGTGTTGTAATAACTTTTTTTCTCTCTCTCTTTTCATTTCTTGTCCCAGATTGGAGCTAACTAAATGTCTGAAAAGATTTGTGTAATTCTAACTTTTGTTCAATGTATTTATCTCCTGCAGATATTACACTCAGATGAGGCAGATAAATTCGTATAAGTTATCGAGAAAGAAAGAGAAGCAGAGGTTGAAAAGAAAACGAAAGAAAAAGCCACAGGATCTGCCAAATAAAACTCTACAAACATTTTCTCTCGGTAATCTTGAACTCTGCCAACCTGACATCGCTTTTGTCATTTTTGTACTTAACTTTTGTTACAAGTGAGGAAGACACCATGTGTTATAAATAACCCGTGATAAAAATCACAGTACCCGGCAATCAATCAAGGTGTCAACACTCAAAGCTTCTCATTCACTGTGAATTGATGCTTTAGCTTAATACGATGATACAGGTTTGCATTTTAGTTAAATCTTCAAACACGCACACGGACTGGGAGCGTGTTGCTCAAGCTTACAATGTAGCTCGAATTCCTTTTCAATGTCGTGAAGCACTTAAGCGCGAAATTTCTGAGAAATTATTGTCAATACATCATAAAACTAGTCATTGGTTCTTTTCTTTCTTTCTTTCTTTCTTTTTTTTTGTGGAATGTCTAAGCACGCTAATAACTAATTGCACTTGTTTCTAAAGGTGTGTTTTTTTTATTTTTATTTTTTTCCTGTTCCCCCCTCCAAGAAGACACTCTAGGCATTCTGTTGAGCCATTTATGAGGTAAAACCAGAGGTAAAACAGATTATTACAAAAATGTTTATTACAAAACTTTCTTCAAACAGAATAAAAGTCCTAAAGAGTAAAATTTACAAATCTAACACTTGGAAAAATCTACTCGCAAAGGATTTTAATAGCATTTTACTGGGTTACAGACTATAGTTCGATCATGCCATCATCTGCATTGAGTCCAGACTCCTCTGACTTGGAAACGTGTCGGAACTGGGCTGTGTTTTTTTGAGAAAAGAGATTACTGGGGAAGAGTCAGTCTCTTCAGGAATACTTTGGAATTTTAGTTGTTTATTTGGTACAAACGGCGCATGTCAGCTCTCTCCCATCGACGTATGGGAGGCATGGTAAGGCGCCGCAGCTTCCTTGCACAAGATACAACAATGCGCCATTTAGATCACCTTGGGAGCCGGGCACATACTCGGCTTCCCTGTCAACACAGAGAAAGTCGCGAACACTTTTATGGCCATAATAGGCTGTCATCAAGTAACCATGATACTCTTCGGTCCAACCAGACGGACAATCATTCCTTGCGGGCATCATCATTTCTGAACCACGTGATTCGACGTAACACACGGCACAAGGCGCTTCATGGTCGTGCAAGTTGTTTGTGAAAGGATTGAATGAACTCACTTCGTACTCCGTTCCGTATATACGACCGGCACTCTCCCAGCTGTCGCTATATTTATCATACTTTGGGTTGTTTGGTAGGCAAAGGTATTTTCCACCACCACCGCTATGAGCATAGTGCCCACTTCCAATAATTCCTAGACTAATGAGAGAAATTAAACAACAAGTCAGTAACAGAGAACGGGGAACTCTAATGGGGCATTAAATTATATTTTATACAACTTTCTAAACCCTACAACTTACTATGGTAACCATAACTAGATAACACGCACTGCTATCTGGATGGAAATCTGCAGCTTTCTATTGATACAATTACCACTTTCATCACTTCGGGTTCTTGAATTTTCGAGTTTCTTTTGTCTTTCTCCCTTCATATATGTTTGCAAGAGAAAGTGCCGATCTATACAAGCTTTTCATGCTGTAAATATTACTTTCAAGTAAAATTAAGCACGACTCTACTTCAACAGGCACGGTGGCCTCATGGTTAGTGCGCTCGTCTCCGGATCGAGCGGTCCAGGTTCGAGCCTTGGCCAGGGACATTGCGTTGTGTTCTTGGGCAAGACACTTTACTCTCACAGTGCCTCTCTCCACCCAGGTGTTTAAATGGGTACCGGCAAACTTAATGCTAGGGTTAACCCTGCGATGGACTAGCGTCCCATCCAGGGTGGAGTACAAATACTCCTAGTCGCTTCATGCTACAGAAACCGGGATAAGCTCCGGCCTGGTGGGCCCGCACTTGGCTGGTATGCAGACTTTACCTACTTCAATTTTTAAAAACTTCTTCTCATGCTCCACGTTTTGTTTTAAACTGCTCCCGATGAACCGTGCAGGCTAATTTTTTTTATGATTTTCTCATCAAAAAGCACTTACCTGTGTACACAACCTGAACGTCTCCACCACAGCTTGTCCGGCCCCACCTCACGTACTTGACACCACCCAGCCCCTTGCCTTCTTGTCCCTTCTGTCCTTTTGGTCCTGGGGGTGCCTGAGTACCAGGTGGTCCACTTGGACCAAAGTCTCCTGCAACATTTTGGAATGATTTTGTTTACACTCTCTTCATGAAAGCTAGTGGTAATCATTATGAGGAAAAAATGGCTCTTACATTGATGGTGTTGCGTCTTTTACAACTAGTAATTAATTTAACAATATCAGAAGAGGATGCATGGTTATAAGAGCGCTTATTACATAGTGATAATCGAAAATCGGAGTCGCAAGCGGAGTCATAAGCTCGATGGAATCGGAGTCAGAAGAATCAGAACGTTTCAATTTCTTCCGATTTCGTTTACGACTCCGTCGCTTATGATCCAGTGAATCACAAGGCCCGGAATGGAACATTGTGATTGGCTTATTCTTCGGCTTCTGCTTCCGACTCCGACAATCTAGTTTTCACTAGAACGTAAGCGACGGAGTCATAAGCGGAATGAGTGTTCTGCTTCCGACTCCATCGGTTTGATTTTCACTAGATCGTATCGCTCTACGCTTCTGATTACGACTCCGACTACGACTCCGTCGCCAGTGAAAGCCAGCCTTAAGAGAGTTAATCCTCCATATTCATTCCCAAGAAAATCCGTCCAAGTTATTTTAGATCACTCCTGGTTTCCGAAATCCCAAGAGGGACTATAAATAACCGATTCATCGATGCATTGTCATCCTCCACGAAAACATCCATGCAACGCGCATGGTAACATTATCCGCGGAAGGACTGGGTATCACGTTTAAAAATAACTTGAACGGGATTACCTTGATTATTATTCATTGAACTCACTATCTCTTTTCTGATTGGCCGAAAGCGTTCAGTGAATTTTCGAAATCAGCGCCTGTGACGTCATCTAGCTGCAGATTGTACAATAATCATGTCAAGGACACTCAAGGTCACGGGTAAGCATATCATGTATGACCGCGGCTCATGATTTCTAAGGGTAATCATGTCAAGTTCGCGCGCTTTGTGTTGCTTGCCGTCAGTGAAGAAGCATAAAAATAACTTCCATTTTTTTTTTCGTTCAATGTTTAATAAACAAGAGAAAATGAGGGGACAGAGAGGGACCCTGAGGGTGTTGGCTGGGATATGTCGATTCCACTAAAGTTATTTTTAGTTTTAGACGGAAACGGAAGTCTATTTCCCCAGACGTCCGCATGATACGTTTCACCCAATGATTAGAGAATTTTTAAAGGGTGGTCTCGGTGGAAATACGTTTTCCCACTAGAAGCGCGTAAAGAAAAACGATAGATTCCACAACCTCTCTGCATATCACAAAAGCCTCATCCAATAACTGTTTAGCAAATGCGGGGTTAGCTCTCTCACCCTTCTTCTTCTTATAAATTTTTTGTTGATACCTTTTGGTCCCGGGAAGCCTCGGGCTCCAGCAAGACCTTTTCTGCCGTCACGGCCGTCACGACCTGTGAATAAAGAGAAATAGCAAAAGAGAAAGCAATTTCTCCTCCCCTCTACCTAGTCTCCACTTGAAATTTGAGTCCACTGTAAGAAACTGTCTCATGATGTGTATTTTTTTATAACGATTTCTTTTCATCACAATCGACTTTGACCAGAAAACGTTTTATGCTTATTTTTTTTTATTTTTGAATGAAGCAAAACTTTTATTTTTCCTCCAACCTGGTGCTCCTGGTGATCCCGGTGGACCCGCGGGACCATCCCGCCCGTCCCTTCCGTCCCGTCCTGTGTAGAATTAAGAAATTATCATTAGCGTTGCTTTTAAAGGTAAGCGTCGAATTGCAAGAGTAAAAAATAACGAGTGCTGTGCGAGCAAGCGAATGAAGAAACGTAGCAAAAATGCCAATCTCCTTTCCCTTCGATTCAATTATCTCTCGTTCTTGTGAATGGGGTTCGTTGCCAGTATTTTATTTGTCATCGCGCAGCAAGTCACGATCACTCTCTCTATGCAAGTCTAAGATCTGGAGTCAGTACGCCATAAAACTTGAAGACAGTACTCGCTTGAGTTATGATAACATGGCGGGAAAGAACGAGGAACATCAAAAGCACATCTATGTTTTATAACTCGAGGTGTTAGGTCATTTCTTATATGAAACAAACCATGGAAACAAGTAGTTGTCATTTTTCATTACTTTTTCCATGGATTTGATGGAAAAGACTCATTCAGTAATTACAAAACAGCCTCAAACGTTTAACTCAGATAGAGCTTTAGTTTCAGGGGTCGATCTGGGGTTTTTTCAATAGATTAAAATATGAGGAAAACGTAATCAAGCGAACCTTTATATGATTCTCTTGCTCTCGATTCTTCTCCAGGAAATTATTTGTTTTCTCGGAGAGCCCTAAAAAAAAAACAGAAACCTAAATAAAAGCCTGTTTTGGAATGATACGAACCTTTACATGATTCTCTTGCCCTCGATTCCTCTCCAGGAAATGATTTGTTTCCTCGGAGAGCCCTGAAAAAAGGAAGCAGAAACCGAAATGCAACTCAAACAAATAAAACTAACGTCTTTTAGCTTCTTGTCGAAACTTTTTTCCAGTAAGGTAACTTCCTAAATTTTTCAAGTTTACCACTTTATAACAAATTCAGCTAGACACCTTGTGCGAATTAACGACCTGATCATCTCATTAATGACTTCATGACTGAAATCAAATTGTTCCAATGAAGACGATATAATATAAAAGCAATATATGTGATAATATGAAGAATATTAAATAACAGAAATAGCATCAAGTGAAAAAACTTTTACCAAAGCTCTAGCCACTGAGTTACTGGAGACTGTCTGGTAAAGGGTGAAATGTGTAGTTTCCAGTATCTCAGATCAGTGGTTAGAGCATCCGGCTAGATCACGGAGGGTCGTGGGATCAAATCCCATCTGGAACTGGGATTTAATTCCGAGTTTTTCAGTTGATGCTATTTCTATCACTTGACCTATTGACGCCTCTGCTGCCCGTAACCGCCCGTGATGATTATTGATCTTTGTTCCACTTCTGACGTCATCACCTTTTACCAGAATTAGCATCACTTACACTCAAGTTCTGCAGGAGGAAAAGATCTTTCCAATAATACCCAGATCAGAGTGATTGGGTCAATTGAGTGTGAAATATGCACGAAAATGCTTAGAAATTTTAGTGAAAGACTCGGAGAAAAATTTTTCTCTACTACACTTGGCTACTCCGTGGTAAGAATTTCCCGTCTCGATAATGCTTTTGCGGGAATTCTTCAACTGCAAGCAAGTCCAGAAGTAGGTCAACAACTGCAGCAAAAAGATAAGAACTGGAGAAAAAGGAAAAGCAAACAAAAAATACAAAAACAAAAAACAAAAAGCCTAAGGACATAGCACGTAGGATCTCAAAATTTTGGTTTCTGCGCATTCCCGGGCAAAAATGTCATAAAACGCGATGCTAATGGAGAGAAAGGCATGCTGTCTTGTTGTAAATGCCTTTTTGAGTAGATTGGAGCTAATCTACCTCATATCCAGGCTAAAAATGTCCAAAATCTCTAAAAATGCGTTTTTTTCCAAAAATCTCCAGGTGTCAATGGGTTAATCACGCGACCAAATTTTTCAAAACTGAATCCCTTTGTCCCAAAAGTTGGATTTTAGTTTTATTTTGTTAATATGTAATAATGGTTGCATAAAAAATAATATTAAAATAATTATAAAAACTAATGCTATTTGTCTGCCTTCCGGTAGCTCTAGGTTCCACTCGACCGCGTTTGGAAATGGCGTGATTAGACACGTACAACTAACTAATAATTTAAACTTCCTTTATATCTTGATCATCGAGCCCAAGAGAGCGAGATCTCGGTCTATCGACTATTTGTATGGTAACCATACTTAACAAAATGGCTTAAGCAAAACGAAATCAACTCTGTAAGAAGATAGGAAAAGCATAGAATTTTTCATTAATATAAGAATGCCCGCTTATTGCACTGAACCACTCACGTTTTCACCCTTCACTATCCTGCATGCCGAAAAGAGGAAGGAAATCTCACCTGAATTCTAGAACTTTCAGTCGTTTCTCGAGGCCTTCAAGACTCAAAGCCAATGCTCTCTTCTCCCTGACAAGCAAACCTTTAGCTTCAAGTCCTTTATCTCTGTCGTTGTTATACCGGAGTGTCCGCTCCAATGTGTTCATTTTGTCATCGATTGCAGTCAATCTTTGTTTCATGTTTTGCTGTTCAAAGAACAAAATGGTGATGCATGACATCAGGAAAACCACCACGGCTACATATAGGACGCAACAAAGAATCTCCGAAAAGCGCCCTTTTAGCTTATGTTCTTTTTTATCTTGATCCATGATGTGCCGGTGAAACTTTGACCGAGAAGAAATCTGAACTTTTAGGAAGCTCTATTCACAAAATACATCCCTTAGTTACATTGAGCAACCGACATGAAAAGTATTTTCAAAATGAGGTCTGCTTAGACTCACCTCTGATATAAAACGGAATAATATTGTATCTGATTACAGTCACATGTCTGAGTGAAGCCTTGGAGCCAATGGCTCATAGCTGCCGGAGCTTATCCCGGTTTCTGTACCGACAGTCAGATTTACCGGAAGATAATGTCTCAATTTACCAAGTGAAACGGTTATAACGGGTTTCTGCGAGAGGGGACCTTTATTCTTGTGTTTGTTTTTATCTCAGTGACTCTTCAAGAGGAACGCTGGAAATTAAACTCCGACTGAGATTGAACTGGTGATAGTGATGCATGTAGAAATAAACCTCACTTTTTAGCATCAAGTTAGAACGATTAACGATGCCCGCGCCGCTTTGTATAACATCTAAAGGAGATAGCCTGACCTATTTCCAGGTTGTATGCGAAGATAACAAAATGATAACAAAAGAAAAACCGCTAATAGGAAGAGATATTTTAACTTTTATTTCCCAAATAATTATTCTGCAGTCAGTTATTATTCAGTTCTCAGTATGTCTGATCGATTCAGGTGATAAGTCGGGTAAGAATTTCAAATATGGAAAATATATCTTACGTAACTTGCTTTCATTCCCATTTCAACGCTAGACAGGTCAGATATGCAGTGATATAATATACCGCTCGATGGAGCATCTGCAGACCTCATCAGATTATAACAATGTGTTTCACTGTGAAGGTCTTCACTGAATTCTCTCCGTAAGCCAGTTTTAAACTTCCTAAAGGTATGGTACGATTTTAGAATTAGAGATCAACCAGTGGAAGCATGAAAATCTGCGTCGAATTAGCGAAAATGTTAGTCCAAAAATCGAGCCAATGAGATCATGCGTCTGCAGAGTCATCTTAAGTGGCCCTGCCGGCGAAGAGGAACGAGCGGCCCTGGGAACGAAAATGGTAGCGATTGATGCAATAATAATTCCAGTCTACATTGATGTTTGATCCAGGTTACCTTCGAAATTTTAGTTTTTATTCTGTAGAGATCTGTGATGACCTTATGTCCAGGCCGGACGATGAGGATTATCCGTAGTGATCGTGAAGATCGCTCAACTTTGTCTAAAGCAGTCAAATGAAAAATGTTTTACTCCCTCAATTTAAAAATTTCTTTTCCAAACCGAGCAGATATTATTAAGGCTTGCACCCAAGCGCAAGCGTCGTAATTCACACGAAGCCATCATATCGTGCTTCAATATATGCTGTGACGTCAAAACTAAGTTGTCAAGTTTATTCTATTCTAAACTGGCATTTTTCTCGTAAAACGAAATACATAACACAAAATAATAGACCTGAACAATACTAGCATTTTATATTACTTCAGTTGTTATTTTGTTCTCTTGGCGCACCTGTAAACTAGCTGGTGCGTCCTCCGTTACCATAGCTAATTGTGTTGTCCAAGTAAAATAAAACCGTCTATGTCTATATTTGAGCGCAAACTTATTTTGTGCACACTGCGCATGTGAGCTCTCGGCCCTCGTAATAAGGTGGACATTTTGAGAAAAATCCACAATTTGCCTGAACCAAGTACAATAATGCACCATTATGGCTGGATTGACTTCCCGGAACCGACTCGACATCCCAGTCAACACAGATAAAATTTCGAGTGTTTTTGTGATCCCAGTGTTCAGTCATAAGGTACCCATGATACTCTTCGGTCCAACCATTAGGACAGTCATCCCTTGCAGGTATCATCAGCTGAGTGCCACGTGACCTGACATAACACACGACACAGGGAGCATCATGGTTATGGACATTTCGTTTAAAAGGATTGAAGGAGCTCACTTCATACTCGGCGCCATATATGGCTCCAGTTTCTTCAAAACTGTCAGTGTATTTTCCATATTTGGGTTGGTTTGGCAAACAGAGGTGGTTACTTCCTCCTCCTGTGTTGTCGTGATGGCCGCCTGCTATGAACCCTGGGTAGCACATCAGAAGAAGACGAAAAGAGTATCAAGAGTATAATGGTTTTGAATAGTTTTAATCAGTATTTAATTTGTGATTTTTACCTGATGAATTGCGATATTAGCGTTGTTAAGTTGTTAGGTTCTCATTAGTTATTAGGTGGAATACCTGTAAACTAGCTCTCAACCTAAGCGTATATCCACGTTAAATAAAGCAATCATTCATTCAAACCCTCATAAGGAGGTTGAACAGCACAAAGAAGTCAAACGCACCGCGAGCGCAGATCTCGCCAAGAATGTACTGTTGCTGATTGTGATTAGGACATTTACGGAAAACAAATACGCTTTGAACGGCGAATATGTATAAATTATTCAAACAACTCTTATCTACAAGCTTTATCGTGGTATGTTTTACGATTCAACCTTTTACAAACAAAGAAACAAATTACTTGTGGTGCAATCCTCGGTAACTATGAAACAAAACACAGCCAAAATCGCTACTTTCTTTCCGCCCTACAGAACTCTTTTCAACAAAAACATGAGCAATGATTTTTGACCGAGATGAGGCTATAAACTATAGTTCATATATGTGCGTAACTTTTTGTCCAATTGAAAATCTTAAAAAAAGACAGATGTTTGAGATAGAAAGTAGAATCAAACCAAAATACGCGCCGGAACGACGAAAAACAATTGTCAAGTTAAATCAGAATCCAAATCACCATAGTGACAGAGGTGTCTCAGTGCCCAGTTTCCAGTCGCGGTTTGTTGTCTTTAAAAGCACTTACCTGTGTATACAACCTGTGCATCTCCACCGCAGCTTGTCCGGCCCCACCGCACGTACTTGACGCCACTCAGCCCCTTCCCCTCTTGTCCCTTTTGTTCCTTTGGTCCAGAAGGTCCTTCAATACCGGCTTTTCCACTTGGACCAATGTCTCCTGAAAAAGATTCATTTTAAAAGTTTTTTCTCGTATTATCCTTACGAGACAAAGCGTTCGTACGTGGAGCTGCCTAGGGTTTCGGGTACTGTTCCTGTGCTCCGGAGCATCACTGTTGATCATTTTTAAGTTTCTGTTTTGCATGATTTAATATATTTTCTTTTTTATTCAGTTTTCTCAATCAGAACAGCAGTGAAATAAATCATCCCCTCCACATTCGTATTCTCGGTATTGGACTGGAACTAGCTTGCAATGGAGGCTCATGCGGGAAAATATCATTAAAAAGTGATTAAGAAGCAATCCGATAGGAAATCAAGCGAGTTCAGTTTATAGTGGACAAAAACCTGGTACCAGAATAATTTTAGGTATTTTACAGTCCCCGTTACATTTTCTTAGAGCTAAAAATATAAATAGTTGCCTCAAATAACACCGAAAACAAAATACCCACAAGAAAATAAATTTCAAAGTCCAGAGAAATTGTGCAATTACCGGTAACATTTCATCATCAGTTTCATTTCACCAGTACTTTTAAGTGTTTCATATGAACTTTAAAATTTGGTGTTGTTAAAAATGATTTTTTTTTTTTAGAAGATATTTAAATCAGTCGCACAGAAGTTTGCAATACAATGTAAATCAGTAATGTCGATACAAAGTTTTTGTCCGCTTGTTACTCGAGCTTCTGGTGGATTCCTTGTTAATGTCATTGACATTTGAAAAGATTTCCCACATTAGCCTCCGTTGCATGCTAGTTCCAGTCCTATACCGAGATTGATTGATTTCTAATTCTCTTAATTTTTTCTACATTCGTTGCATTTCAATTAACTAGTAAAACAACGATCAGTATGAATATTTGAACTCGTCTTGGAAGAAAGCGCGGGAAAATAAACGAGTGACTTTCTTTGCTTTCTTTCTCCGGAGATGTTTATATGGTGTTATAGTAACACTCGTGAAAGCTTGCGGAGAATTCCATAAAGCCATTGAAGCATTTCTTGTTCTCCTAATCTTCCACTCCTGTTTTTTTTTTTTTTTTTAACTCGATTGAAACACGTGAAATCTTTTCTAAATTCGAATCAACAAATTTTTAGAAACGGATTTCACTAAGAAAGTTAACGTTAAAAAGCTGAGATCAAAGATTGATGCCGTTGTCCAGCCTGTTTACACAAGTCAGAAGATCAAAGGACAATTCAAACCAAAGGAACATAAGCCTCCAATTGTGAATCAACAAAACGTTGTTTATTATTACAAGTGTGGTCTGTGCGATGCAGACTATGTCGGCTTCACGAGTCGACACCTACAGCAACGTGTGGAGGAACATAAACGATCAACAATCGGCAACCACGTAAAGTATGAGCACGGAAAGGATACAGAGACCATTGGAAGCAATTTCAGGATTTTGAAAAAATGTCAGAGTAAACTGGACTGTTTGATTTTTGAAATGCTTTTTATTCGTAAACTTCAACCAAAATTGAACATACAGAATGACTCGATCCACGCAAAGCTATTTACTTAATTATTTCTTGTATTGTTTCTATGCAAATATTTTAGAGTTTAGTCAGTGTCTCAATAGCATTCTTATAATCGATTGCATATATTTGGGCGCATGCAAAAATTTTACTTTTCAACTTGGAAATGACCGTCCAACGGTCGAAACGTCGTTGCTTTTTAACGTTAACTTTTTTAGTGTTATCTTTTCTATTTCTAAATAAATCGTAATGGATACCTTTTGGTCCCGGCAGGCCTCGGGCTCCAGCAGAGCCTTTTCTGCCGTCACGGCCGTCACGACCTGAAGATATAATGGAGAATTGAAGTAATGAAGAAAGCAAATTGTTCTTTTCGCTACCAGTTACCTTCATCTACAATGATCGGTTGTGCTAATTTGGCCCTGAATATAGTATTGATTTCGAGCTTTGACTTCTCCAAAGGTGTACGTAAGCTTCTGTGAAGCGCTCGTTGTACCTAAACCTAAGCTCTGGCGCAACGTTTCTATGTGGGAACAATACACTACATTTGGCGAAAAGATTTCTCCAATTAAATCAGAACAATAGCCTTGTTGATTACCTGGCTGATATACATCATCAGTTCTCAGAAGTCAAACGTTATTCAAACCTTATCAAAGAAATATGAGTTCTAAGCAAAACGGTGCTTGTACGTAATTAACCCAATCTTGTCCTTTTTCTCCGAGGGGGGCCTTCCAAGAAACAAATTTTCATTTTCATTTGTCACAAGTACTAATAACAATGCTTCGTGCTCCCTAACCTGGTGTTCCTGGTTGTCCTGGTGTTCCTGGTATCCCTGTTGTTCCTGGATGTCCTGGAAGCCCTGGTGATCCCGGGGGACCCGTGGGACCATCTCTGCCGTCCCGCCCGTCCCGTCCTTTGCAAAAGAAAATAATTGCTTATACAATGTAACTGTCGAATTTTTGTTGTGTAAAGTCGATCGTATCAGGAATGATCCAGATAACAACTCATGTCGTGTAAGTAAAAAAGCAGACACAATAGGCTTAGAAATACTGGAACAAAGAAATGTTCTTTCTCTTTTCCCATTTTTTCTCGCTCATGGGGAGGGGTTCAGTTTCCTCTTTTTTTACCCATCGTGCAACAAGTCAGCTTGCATTCATCACGCCCCAGTCCTCGTCAGCCTTTTAAGCCTGCGGCCCTAGACTAGAAGCCTTGAAAATAGCACTAGCTAACTTTTAAGAACACAGAAAGTTCTCCGTATTTTCAGAGAGGTTTTCAAACACGGGTATATATTTTTTGAGAACATTTCTTGTATAAAGCAACAATTGAAGTAATTGTCGATGTTTCCAATGTCCTGTTATTTCACCAGGTGTAAATGTTTATACGGACAATTTAATTACGGAAACACCGTAATTCACAGGTACCAAATGGGCTCGAACGTTTGACCCAGAATACAGCTCTAATTTGTGGGATCTGTTTTGGAATGATACGAACCTTTATACGATTCTCTCACTCTCGATTCCTCTCTAGGAAATGATTTGTTTTCTCGGAGAACCCTGAAAAAGGAAACAGAAACCTAGATGCAACCTTAAAACAAACGAACATATTGTTGAAACTTCTTTTTTCAGTACTTATTGCTTCCTTAATTCTCTTTACCACTTTGTAGAAAATTAAACTAGAGAGCTTATGAGAATTAACGACCTGATCAACTCAGGAAAGACGAAGATAAAACTAGGAAATGTATGATAATGGTTAGTGTGAGAATAGCCACTTGACGGAAACGTGAAAATGAAGTCAAATGAAAAATAGAGAAAATTAAGAGAGGAATAAAAACCCAAATAAAGAAGTTTTTTTAGAATAATTTGTGAGGTTTATCTGGATGCTCCTTCGGGTTCTCTTTTTCATTAGAAAATTCCAACGTAGTATCTTACTGGTGGCATCTCCCGGCTTGTGGCTTGACCCACGAAAAAGTATCAGGACATATCTGTTTTCCATGAGGTCGCTTCTAACGCCTTTAGGTTCCATCTGACTCTTTTGGAATTGACCTGAATAGTCACACCCAATATTTCCTGTATATCTTGACAGTAAAAGAAGAAAATCTCGACCTATGCTATCGCATGACAACCATAGTTATAAAAAGTAGTTCAAAGAGCCCGGAATAAACTTTTTAACCAGAAAAGAATGTAGCATAGTAAATGGTTTGAACCCAGGACGATCCAGGAGTATCGATAGTTTGTATAGTGTGATCATCCTGGTGACAAAAAGACTATCTTAACCTGGCGACTTTCCAATGTAACTATGCCTGCTTTTGCTTAGCGCCATGATGCATGACCGTTTTAGCAGCTGAAGGTGATTAATCTTCACCCGTGGTAGCGTATGTTGGGAAGAAAAACGGAATCTCACCTCAATTCTAGAACTTTCAGTCGTTTCTCGAGGGTTTCAAGACTCAAGACCAGAGCTCTCTTCTCCCTGATAAGCAAAGCTTTACCATCAGGCCGTTCATGTTTGTCCGCGCTGTTTGATTGACTTGCAGGAAAGAACTTCTTCAACGTGTCCTTGGTTATCATTTTGTCCTCGAGCGCAGTCAATCTTTGCTTCGTGTGTTGTTGTTCCAAAAATAAGACGATGTTACATAACACAAGAAACACAACCACAACCGCATACAAAACGCAACGAAGAATCTCCGAAAGGCGGCCATTTGTCTTTTGTTCGGTTTTGTCTGACTCCATGAGGAATGCTGGAAACATCGAAAGAGATCCGACTGCTAATACCCTTGTCGTTTTGTAAAAGAGACGGTCTGGCCCGCCTCCAGATGCACTTGTCGATGTTGAAAAGATAAGATCAGAGTGGCTTTGAGCCACTCAACTTGGAAAATGGATCATATGTAAACAGTGGAAATTTGATGCTACTGAACTGATGTTTTAATCCGTAGGTTAAAGTGTCTATACGGCCAACAGGGTTTTTTGCTGTTTTGGTATCTCTATAATGTGTAAAAAGATATTCTAAGAAAAAATATTGGATTCCGACATTTTAACGCCCAAAGATCTAACTTTAAAGTTCCCGCTTCAGCCACGCCCAATGAAGTTGTCCGTGAATCAGTGCAAAAAAAGTCTCGGTTTCTGAATGGGTCGTGACGTCAAGTCAGGAATTGCCACATCCTGCTAGTTCAGGTCACTGTTGTTTCAGTAGTGGTTAGGAGTTTTCGTCGACAAAAAGCAAACAAAGCGAAGTTGGTGGAACAATGCGGTCGTCGATCAAGCAAAATAAAAACGTGAAGCTTTGAGGTGTTCTTGAAGTTACATCATTCGTCACCAATCTTTCATTACGCGGTCAACTTCATTGGGCGTGGTCGAAGCGGGAAATTTAAAGCTTGATTTCTTGGCAAAAAAGCACCGGAATTGATTTTTGTTTGGTTTGAATACATTTTTAAATGTTATGGAGATACCAAAACCACAAAAGCCCTGTTGGCCGTATAGACACTTGAAGCATTGTTAAGAAATGCAACGGTAACAGAATACACGAGATGTGACACCGCTGAAAACATTCATGAAGTTATTCCGATCACCAAAGCAAGTAATAATTCTCATTTTCTTTTCTTTTTTCTTAATTTGTTACCTTTTAATGGATCTTAGAAATCAAAACACTGTTTTCAACGTGGATTCATTATACCACAAGGGCAACACCGAGTCTCGTCCGATCAAAAAGTTAAGCCCTGTTCGGCGTGGTTCCTATTTGGCTGGGTGACCAAATAGAAATACCCTCTTTTGTAATAACTTCTTTTTTCTCTTCTTTTTTTTTTTTCTTCCCTTTTCAAAGCGATATCGGTGACTGCAGAACTCCCAGCCTTGTGTAATGTCTTTTCTCCTATTTATCAACTGTTTGTTCATATCATTTCTCCATGTCCGTATTTATTTGTATTTATTTACAATACCGTACAAATAATAGTGAAACGCGTCGTTCAAATTCTCCTCAATTTTCTAGTCTGTTGATCGTCTAAAAATTTCAGTCACGGCTTGAATCATTCGAAAATTCCTACAGTTCAACAATTGTGTGATTTTTAATATCTTCTTTTTTAGCAATCGAGTATGGTTAAACCTGTATTAAGTGGACACCTTCGGGAAATGAGCTATTTGTCTAATTAGCTTCTATACACAGAGATGTTCGTACGAAAATCTATTCAATTTAGATCATTGTGGCAGTAAAATATTGAGTACTTGTGTCAAAAAGAACAATGTGAAAAACTTGCTGATAAAAATTAAAATTAATCACTCCGTAAGGAAGTCGTTTCAGCCTGCCTTCAGATTGCAGATCGAGCATAGTTTGAACTTCGCTACGACTGCGAAAGCTTAATGCATTGGTCAGCGGATTCGATCACAAAAAGACTGACAGGAATCGACGGAAGGAAGGGAGGAAGGAAGGATGGTGTGAATCTCACATCCATACCTACAACATGGATTTTCCAAGTTAAAAACGAAAACAGACATAATTACCTTTTTGTGTGAGATACCTGTGGTGTCCCGCACTATATATTGTCATCGGCTCGTGTCAGTTAATGCAAAGGAGTATCCCACACATGTACCCTTTGGGTGCCTATTTTTTGGACAGGGGGTATATTTTAAGTCTTTTAACTTCTACTTCGTTTTCCCACATTTTCTGTCTCGTTGCTGTTGTTATTGTCGTTTTGGCAATGTCATTTAGGGCCTTCACAGACTGTAGACAAATATTTGTTATCGAGATCTAAATGTTGTCGGCTACCAATTGTGTCCGATGCGAGCATTCCGCACAGTGTTAGTTGTCGATAAATAAGTCAGGCCAGCGAGAGCTTGAGAAATAACGTCCACTGCGCATGCTCAAAATGCAATAGGCATGCTTAGATGTGTGCATTTAGTTGTCGATAGCAAATAGTTGTCGACAACTAAATGTCTAGTCTATGAAGGCCCTTACTCCGTAAAAAATAAAATCTTAATTTAAGATTTTTCGTCTTACCTCAGCACCAGAACAGTAGCTGACAACTTTAAAATCGGCTTTTGTTCTGGTGCTGAGGTAAGACAAAAAATCTTAAATTCATATTTTAGTTTTTATTCAGTAGAAAGCTTCAGAACGGCTGAACATGGTAGTGATCAATTATGGTAATGGTTAGGAAATATTTTTATTTTATGCAATATCTCTGTTATGTTTGATGGATTGCGGTCAGTGATTTTTAGCTATTTTTAGGCGAGAAAGACTAAGAACTCATTTTTCTAAATCCAGTTGTAAGACCTAAAATGACTTGGGTTGATTCCCACTTTCGACTTCTTGAATCGCCGACAGGCCAAATATACGATAAAGTTCCCAGTCTTGGCAGAGAAGAGGCCTAATGAGGTTTTAATGGACTAAGACCCTATTTGCTAGGGAAATGAGCTACTGTATGTTTTACTGACTGTAACTAATGCAGCAGCAACAATTTTAGGACGTACAGGGGTTTATTTCTTGTCGACTCATTGCCAGTGGCTTCTAAGATAAAAATGCACAAACATGTTACATAAACAGCGGAGCGACTAATTGCAACATTGGAAATAACATTGGAAATACGAGACACGATGAAAGTCGACATTTACCTGACGATTTGGGAATTCGGCGAAACAGCATAAATGAACGTAACGCTACATGTTAAGCGAGCGAATCTTATGCCATTTGCATGACTCCCGCCAAAGTCAAACTATTTAAATCAAATTCAACCTTTCTTTGCAGAACCGAGCAGATAACGACTGGAAGCGACACTTCAAGACCATTCATCATAATTAATTGAGGGCATTACAGTACAACAGTGGCAAACACAACTTCTTTTTCAGAATGTTTCAGTACCTAGTAAACCACTAAGCGATGAATATTCCATGGAAGCCTAAAATACGACATGAAAAGCTAACTATTCATACATTTTTTCGTATAAAAACTCGCCACGTCCACCGTATTTCTTTAGGATTATTTGAACCAATCAGCCTGTTCGTATGAATGGACCAATCAGCAAGGGTGTTAGTTCAGTCTTGGCTAGGGTATTCTCCCGCCCGCCACTTAGAAAAGTCGAGAAGGCCCTCGGCACGAAATCTCTTTTACGAACGCCCGAACCTCTGCGGAGAAGAGGGTTGAGAGTAGTGACGTGAGTGTTGTACACGTACTAGAGTTCGATCACAGAGGTAAATGGACGACTCTATTTGTAAGTAGACGACTTTATTTGTAAGCAATTGCTAACTGGTTAGTCGAAATCCATGTCTCTTATAGCTCATGGTATAACCTAGCGTTGCCGATTTCTGTAGTTGTCTGTATGGGTTCAACTGTTTGTCTTGGCTCATGATCGGTGCTTTATTAAATGAGTTCATTGAGCGACGCGCCAACTGATAGAACAACGGTCATACTAAAAGACGCTGATGCCAATGAAACGAGTATTAAAACATTACGTACACCTTTCCTTTCAGTCAAAATAGCGCATTTATTTCGTCGACGACGCGCTAAATTAAGATGTAAGATTTCACCGATATGGCATTTGTTCAGCCATGACCACTTCGTTTCATCTACGAGGCTAATGTTTTCCAGTCCACTTCAAGAACGCAGTCCTTTTCAATAAATTCAAGACAATGAGGTCTTCTTTTTGGGGTTTTTTCCTAAGAGAAAATTTCTGAAATTTAATGTTTCTTGTTAATTAATCTAGTTTCTATTTTGGCGGTTAAATTTGTAATACGTTATGCAACATTAGCAAGGAAATGCGCAAAAATGTGAAAATGCACTCATAATCTGCGCTTTATATATTAAATGATAACTGATAAAACAGTGGTTATGCTGATTCCAATAAAACAAGTATTAAAATATAACCATCCCTATCCCGTTCAGTGAAAACAGCGTGTCTACCTGAAAGGTTCTGCAGTTGTCCCTTCAACCAGCCATGACCAATTTTCGCTTCATCTGCCCAGTGTTTTTAAGTCGATATCAAGAGCGCTGTCGGATGTTACTGATTGAAGGCGATGAGTTCCTCTTTGGTTGAGTTTTTGTAGGACAAAATGCCTGAAATTTCTTTCTTTTCCTATTTTTGGCGGTTAAATTTCTAGTACGTCATGCAACGTTAGCAGGATAATGCAGTAAATACATTACTGTACGGCGGGAAATAGAAGCGCATTATCCGATTACTCGTTTGCCAAGGGCAATATTCTTTGTAGTTAATTCTTAAAGTGTGCGTCAGTTTCAGATGTATGCAGAGCAATCAGTTTATCGAAAGAATCAGTTTTAATCCAGATCGCAAACAAAACTGCAAGTGTAAAATCGTCCGGACCATTATTGACCGTTGTTACCTCCCACAATAGCAGACAATCGCGAAACGAAACTTAACCAAAATGACCATAAAAAATTAACATCTTTATTTTAACGTATTGCTAGCATTAATTTAGAGATAGAGTAAAATGAGATGAGAAATATTCTGATTTCTTTTTAAAAAGCGTCACTATTGATATAGCAAAATAATGAGGTGTGATTATGCATGAAGGATTAATCATGATCAGTCTATGAACTACGTAAAGACATTCAAGGAAAAGTAGACAAAATCAGCGGGGTTCCAAGAACAATAAAAAAAATTACTGTTTTCATAGAAAAATGTGCTTTAATTGCAATTTACAGCTGTCTACTACACCAGTGGCGGATCTAGGGGAGGAGCCCGGGGGGCCCAGGCCACCCCCCTCTCCTTATTTGGGGTAAGAAAAGAAGAAATCACAGAAGGAATAAAAGCCGGCAGGGCAAGCAAAACAAAACCGCCCTCCCCCCTCCCTTACCTCAAGGTCTGGATCCGCCACTTTATCAAGTTGATAAATAGCTAAGTGCTAAGCGTGTAGTTTGTCAACTGGTTTATTTAGATATTTATATACTCATCTTCAGAGTTCAATAAATTTTTTGTCACCACTTTCTCCCCTCCACAGAAGCTTAAAGTGGAAAAGATCTGCTGACCTTTTCATTTCTGCGCCTTCAGTCACAGCGCGAAGCGGATCTATATAACGAACCCCCGAACCTCTGCGGAGAAAAGAGAGGTGACACGAGTGCTGTACAAGAATTCAATCGCAGAAAGTAAGTGGACGAATATGTTTGTAAGTAGACGACTTTATTTGTAAGAAATTGTTTTTATTTAATCGAAATCCACGTCTCTTATAGCTCATGGCGTAATTTAGTGTTGCGAGTTCTTGAGTTGTCTGTATGGGCTCACTGTTTGTCTTGACTTGTCATCGGCAATCTATTAACTGACTTATTAATTCAACGAAGCGCCAACTGATAGAGCAGTGGTTATACGGCAAATCACTGATGTCAGTGAAACGAGTATTAAGACACACGATCGGTTTTCCTTTCAGTGAAAATAGCGCATTTATTTCGTCGACGACTAAATCAAGATGTAAGATTCAGCGATATGGCGTTTGTTCAGCCATGACCACTTTTCGTTTTATCTGGTTATTTTTTTCCAGTCGACTTCAAGAACGCAATCTAATTTGATAAACTGAAGGCAACGAGGTCTTCTGTTTCGACACTTCTAACGAGAAAATCTCTGAAAATTAATGTTTCTTGTCAATTAATCTAGTTTTTAATTTTGGCGGTTAAATTTTTAATACGTTATGCAACATAAGCGCGGAAATGGGCAAAAGTGTGAAAATGCGCTCATAATCTGCGCCTTATTTATTAAACAATGACTGATAAAACAGTGGTTATGCTGATTCCAAACGAGTGTTAAAATGTAACCATCGCTTTTCCGTTTAGTGAAAACAGCGTGTCTATATGATCATATGAAGGGTTTCAGTTGTTCCTTAAATCAGCCATGACTGACCAATTTTCGGTTCATCTGGCCAGTGTTTTTAAGTCGACTTGGAGAGCGCTGTCGGATGTTACTGATTAAAGGCGATGAGTTCCTCTTTGGCTGAGTTTTTGTAGGACAAAGTGCCTGAAATTTCATTCTTTTTAATTAATTTAGTTCCTATTTTTGGCGGTTTAATTGCTAGTACATTATGTAACGTTAGCATGATAATAAATTATAATGTATTATAAATACATTACTTTATGGCGGGAAATAGAGGTGTATTCTGCGATTACTTGTTTGCCAAGGGCAATATTCTTTGTAGTTTATTCTTAGGATTTGTTTCAGTTTTAGTGTGCAGATCAGAGAAATCAGATAATCGAAAGAATCAGTTTAGAGATCGCAAACAAAATTGTAAGTGTTAAATCGTCTGGACCGTTACTGACCGTTGTTATTTCCCGCAATAGTAGACAATCGCGAAGCGAAACCCCATAAAAAAGAAAGGCCTTTATTTTAACGTACTGCTGGCATTCAATTACAGATAGAGTAAAATGAGATGTGAAATACTCCGATTTCGTTTTAAAAAGCGTCTCTGTTGGTGTAGTAAAATAATAAGGGATGATTATGCATGATTAATCATGATTAGTCTATGAACTTCGGGATGGTCATTGAAACATTCAAGGAAAAGTAAACAAAATCAGCAGGGCTCCAAGAACAATAAAACATTTACTGTTTCCGTAGAAAGCAGTGCCTCAATTACAATATACAGCTGCCTACTAAACTGGTCTGTACTGTCCACGTTGATAAATAGCTAAGTCGTAAGGGTGTATTTTGTCAACTGGTTTATTTAGATATTTATATACTCATCTTCAAAGTTAAATTAAGTTTTGTTCACCACTTTCTCTCCTCCGCAGAAGCTTAAAGTGGGAAAGATCCGCTGGCCTTTTCATTTCTGCGCCCTCAGTCACAGCGCGAAACGGATCTCTATAACGAACCCCCAAACCTCTGCGGAGAAGAGAGAGGTGACACGAGTGCTGTACAAAAGTTCAATCGCAGAAAGGAACTGGACGAATATATTTGTAAGTAGACGACTTTATTTGTAAGAAACTGATCTTATTAGTCGAAATCCACGCCTCTTATAGCTCATGGTGTAATTTAGTGTTGCGAGTTCTGTAGTTGTATGTGGGCTCACTGTTTGTCTTGACTCATTATCGGTAATTTATTAACTGACTTAATTAAACGAAGTGCCAACTGATAGGGCAGTAGTTATACGGCAAATCACTGATGTCAGTGAAACCAATATTAAGACATACGATCCGTTTCTCTTTCAGCATGTTCAGTGAAAATAGCGCATTTATTTCGTCGACGGCTAAATTAATATGCAAGATTTCAGCGATATGGCGTTTGTTCAGCCATGACCACTTTTCGTTTCTTCTGGTTAATGTTCTCTATTCGACTTCAGGAACGCAATCTAATTTGATAAAGTGAAGGCAATTAGGTCTTCTCTTTCGACACTTCTAAGGAGAAAATTTCTGAAATTTAATGCTTCTTGTTAATTAATCTAGTTTCTAATTTTGGCGCTTAAATTTATAATACGTTATGCAACATTAGCACGGAAAAGCGCAAAAGTGTGAAAATACGCTCATAATCTGCGCTTTATTTATTAAACAATAACTGATAAAACAGTAGTTATGCTGATTCCAATAAAACGAGTATTAAAATATAACCATGCCTATTCCGTTCAGTTAAAACAGCGGGTCTACATGAAGAGTTTAATTCAGTTGTCCCTTCAATTAGCCATGACCAACTTTCGCTTCATCTGGTCAGTCACGTTTTTTAAGTCGATTTTAAGAACGCTGTCGGATGTTACTGACTGAAGGTGACGAGTTCCTCTTTGGTTGAGCATTTTAGGACAAAATGCCTGAAATTTCTTTTTTTTCCTATTTTTGACGGTTAAATTTCTAGCTCGTTATGCAACGTTAGCAGGATAATCCAATAAATACATTACTGTATGGCGGGAAATAGCAGCGCATTATCCGATTACTTTTTGCCAAGGGCAATATTCTTTGCAGTTATTCTTAAAATGTGCGTCAGTTTCAGATGTGTGCAGAGCAATCAGTTTATCGAAAGAATCAGTTTTAATCCAGATTGCAAACAAAACTGCAAGTGTAAAATCGTCCGGACCATTATTGACCGTTGTTATTTCCCACAATAGCAGACAATCGCGAAACGAAACTTAACCAAAATGACCATAAAAAATTAAGATCTTTATTTTAACGTATTGCTAGCATTAATTTAGAGATAGAGTAAAATGAGAGGTGAAAAATTCTGATTTCTTTTTAAAAAGAGTCACTCTTGATATGTTAAAATATTGAGGCCTGATTATGTAATCATTATTAGTCTATGAACTACGTGATGCAACAATTTCTATCCATTAAATAAGACATGCAAGGAAAAGTAAACAAAATCAGGGGGTGCGAGAACAATGAAACATTTACTGTTTCCGTAGAAAGCAGTGCTTTAACTGGTTTATTTAGATATTTATATACTCATCTTCAGAATTCAATAAATTTTTGGTCACCACTTTCTATCCTACGCAGAAGTTTAAAGTGGGAAAGTTCTACTTCTACGCCTTCAGTCACAGCGTGAAGCGGATCTCTACAACGAACCCCCGAACCTCTACGGAGAAGAGAGTGGTCACACGAGTGCTGTACAAGAATTCGATCGTAGACAACGGAAAGTGGACTACTTTATTTGTAAGTAGACGACTTCATTTGTAAAAAATTGCTTTCATTTAGTCAAAATCCTCGTCTCTTATAGCTCATGGTGTAACTTAGCGTTGCTGATTTCTGTATTTTTCTGTATGGGTTCAACTGTTTGTCTTGATTCATGATCGGTGCTTTACTAATTGACTCAGTCAAACGCGCGCCAACGATCACGTTTCGTTTCAGTGAAAATAGACGCGCTGTTTTCGCTGAACGGAAAGGCGATGGCTTATTAGCATCAGCATAACCACTGTTTATCAGTTATCGTTTGATAAATAAAGCGCAGATTATGAGCGCATTTTCGTGCTAGTGTTGCATAACGTATTACAAATTTAGCCGCCAAAAATAGAAACTAGACTCATTAATAAGAAACATTAAATTTCAGAAATTTTCTCCTAGAAAACACTGGAAAAAGAAGACCTAGTTGCCTTCAATTTATTAAATTGGATTGGGTTCTTAAAGTCGACTGGAAAAACATTAACCAGATTAAACGAAAAGTAGTCATGGCTGAACAAACGCCATGTTACTGAAATCTTGCATATTAATTTAGCCACCGAAGAAACACATGCGCCACTATGTGAAGGATTTCAATGGCATGGTTCGGCGATTGTTCTTTCAATCAGCCATGACCAATTTTTGGTACATCTGGTTAGTGTTCAGTTTAAGTCGATTTCAAGGGCGCAGCAGGATTTCATTGATTGAAGACGATGAGTTCGTCCTTTGTTGAGTTTTTAGGAGAAAATGTCTGAAATTCCTTTCTTTTTAATTAAATTAGTTCCTATTTTTGGCGGTTAAATTTCTGGTACGTCATGCAAAGTTAGCACCATAATGCATGTTAATGTATTTTAGAATGCATCACTATATGGCGGGAAATAGAGGTGTATTCTCCGATTACTCTTTTGCGCTTGCCAAGCTAGGGCAACGTGTAGTTTATTCTTAGGATGTGTTTCAGTTTTAGATGTGTTCAGAGCAATCAGTCTACCGAGAGAATCAGTGCAGTGATTGCAAACAAAACTTTAAGTGTACAATCGTCTGGACCGTTATTGACAGTTGTTATTTCCTGCAGATAATCGTGAGGCGAAACTTAACTAAAATGTCCGGTACCCATAAAAAAAGAAAGACCTTTATTTTAATTAACATGCATATTGCTGGAGATAGAGTGAAAAGGGATGTGAAATATTTTGATATGTTAAAATATTGAGGCGTGATTATACGTGATTAACCATGATTAGTCTATGAACTACGTGTTGCAACTATTTCAATCAATTAATTAAGACATTCAAGGAAAAGTAAACAAAATCAGGGGGTTTCCAAGAACAGAGAAGCATTTGCTCCTTTCTGTAGAAAGTAGCTCTTTTAAAATTACAATATACTGTCTACTTTACTGTCCAAGTTGATAATTAGTTAAGTCTTAGGCGCGTATTTTGTCAACTGGTTGACGTAGATATTTCTGTACTAATCTTCAGTGTTCAATAAATGTTCAGTCGCCTCTCTCTCTTTTCTCCGCAGAAGCTTAAAGTGGGAAAACTCCGCTGACCTTTTCACTGCTGCGCCTTCAGTCACATTAGGGGATCTCTATAACGAACCCTCGAACCTCTACAGAGAAGAGAGAGTTGACACGCGTGTTGTACAAGAGTTCCATTGCAGAAAGTAAGTGGACTTTTTTATTTGTAAGTATACAACTTTATTTATAAGATATTGTTTTTATTTAGTCGAAATCCACGTCTCTTATAGCTCATGATGCAATTTAGTGTTGCGAGTTCTGTAGTTGTCTGTATGGGCTCACTGTTTGTATTAACTCATGATCGGTAATTTATTAACTGACTTAACCAAACGAAGCGCCAACTGATAGAGCAGTGGTTATACGGCAAATCACTGATATCAGTGAAACGAGTGTTATGACATACGATCGGTTTTCCTTTCAGTGGAAATAGTACATTTATTTCGTGGACGGCTAAATTAATATACAAGATTTTAGCGATATAGCGTTTGTTCAGCCATGACCGCTTTTCGTGTTATCTGGTTAATATTTTCCAGTCCACTTCAAGAACGCAATCTAATTTGATAAAGTGAAGGCAATGAGCTCTTCTCTTTCGACACTACAATTCTAAGGAGAAAATTTCTGAAATTTAATGGTTCTTTTAATTATCTAGTTTCTATTTTGCGGTTAAATTTGTAATACGTTATGCAACATTAGCTCGAAAATGCGGGAAAATAGTATGAAAATGCGCTCATGATCTGTGCTTTATTTATTAAACAATAACTGATAAACAGTGGTAATGCTGATGCCAAACAAGTATTGAAATATAACCATCGCTATTCCGTCCAGCAAAAACAGCGTGTCTATATGAAGGGTTTCAGTTGTTCCTTCAATCAGCCATATGGCCAATTTTTGGTTCATCTGGTCAGTATTCTTGCAATTTAGGTCGATTTCAAGAACGCAATCAGATTTCATTGATTGAAAGGGAACGAGTTCCTCTTTTGTTGAGTTTTTAGGGGAAAATGCCTGAATTCATTTAGTTCCTATTTTTGGCGGTTAAATTGCTGGTACGTTATGCAACGTTAGCACGATAATGCATTTTAATGTATTTTAAATACATTACTTTATGGCGGGAAATAGAGGTGTATTCTCCGATTACTTGTTTACCAAGGGCAATATTTTTTGTAGTTTATTCTTAGGATGTGCTTCAGTTTTAGGTGTGTGCAGAGAAATCAGATTATCGAAAGAATCAGTTTAGTGATCGCAAACAAAAGTGTAAATGTAAAATCGTCTGGACCATTAATTGACCGTTGTTATTTCTCACGATAGCAGACAATCGCGAAGCGAAACCCCATAGAAAAGAAAGGCCTTTATTTAACAGTGGTTATGCTGATGCCAATAAAACGAGTATTGAAATATAACCATCGCTATTCCGTTCAGTGAAAACAGCCTGTCTATGTGAAGGATTTCGGCGACATGGCGTTCGGCGGTTGTTCCTTCAATCAGCCATGACAAATTTTTCGGTCCATCAGGTTAATCAAGTCGACTTCAAAAACGTAGTCTGATTTCTTTGATGGAAGGCAACGAAGTCTTCTTCTTTTGAGTTTTTAAGGAGAAAATTTCTGGAATTTAAAGTTTCCTTTTGATTAGCATAGGTAATCGCGTGAATGCAAGTGCAATCGATCAAGGATTTACACTACGGTGATATTTGAAAATTATCTCAAAATTGCATGAGCCTTTACTGAGGCGAGTGTAATCTGAAAGAATTTTAAAATATCACGTGTTGTGTAAATTATTAATACCTCATTCTTCCTACTATTGCTCATTTTAATAATATTGAGTATGTCGATGTAGATGTAGATGTAGACTCAGGAAATCACGAACGTGCGCGCGTTAATTTGCACTGCAGTGCAAATTTAAAAGAGTTAACGATAAATTGCCTTGCTCTCAACCAATCATTGTGAAGAAATTTTTTCAAATAATAAATTTGGTTTCTACTTTTTTTTTTTTTTTTTTTGATTTTTGGCCGTTAAAATTGTGATGCGCTATGCAACATTAGCACAATAATTAATGCCTTGACTCAAGTTGTGCGCTTCATTAATTAAACAAGGTGCCAACTGATAAAACAGTGCATAGTTACTAACTACGAACACTGTTTATATAGCAAATCAATCGATCAATCCTTTATTTGATAACGTAGGAAAGTAGGACAATGATGCCAATTAAACGAGAATTAAGATATAAAGATTACTTTTCCTCTCCGTGAAAACAGTGTAGTTATTTCTTTGACAACCTAATGAATGTAGGATTTCAACAACGTGGTTGTTCCTTCAATAATCAGCCGTTACTAATTTTCGGTTCATCCGGTGTCTCCAGTTAATGTGTTTGAGTCAATTCCAAAAAAGTAGTCGGATGTCTTTGATCGATAGCAATGAGGTCTTCCTTTCTGGAGTTTTTTTAGTAGAAAATTTCTGAAATCCAATGTTTCTTTTTGATTAATTTAATTTCTACTTTTGGCGGTTTAATTTGTAATACGTCATGCAATGTTAGCACGATAACGTATTAAATACATTACTGTATGGCGGGAAATAGAAGCGAGAACTCCGATTTTATTACCTGTTTTTTAGTTAGCAAAGTGCAATGCTTTATAGTTTACTCTTAGGATCTGCTTCAGTTTTAGATGTGTGTAGGACTATCGGTTCATCAAAAGATTAGTTTAGTGATCGCAAACAATACCGGAGTCGTAGAATCGTCTGGACTGTTATTTTCTGCAACAGCAGACAGTCGTGAAGCAAAACTAATGCATCAGTCAATTTAAATTACAGACACTCGACCCCCGGGACATGACGGCGAATTTGGCATTTACTCTTTCAAAAACCGCTAATTTTCATTCTTCATTATTACAGCGGATTACATAATTCAATAACAGAATAATTTTATATCATAGCTAGCAGAGCCGTGCAATTAATACTTAGCATACGTAAGCGTGTAGCGTTTATCAAAGAGATTCCATGTTGTCGTGTGTCTGTTCGGTAATAGATTATAGATGAGGTCAAAATGTGGTAAGAACAAAAAAGTGGCGAACGAGCCCAAAAGGCGAATGTGGCACTTTTGATCGAAAGGCCAGCTTCACTAACTCACCGCGACAATAAATTTACCTCGATCAAATTCAAGTTGTTAAAAAATTTCTCAAACTTCATCCAGCTGGTAACCATGTTATGTATATATCAGAAAAATGGAATTAAAAATAGGGATCGCCGTGCTCGTTTTTGCACAACATGGATAGTCTTTTTAGCAACTTTGCTGCCGACTAGGTTGTCATTACTTAACCTTAGTTAGTAGAAAGGGGCACTAGAAATTCTAAGAAAAGCACTTATTGGATTAGTTTATTAGGGAAGTTAAACAAAATAGGCCCTGAACTTACATTTTAAACCATGTTAACTAAACAGGAGTTACGATTATACTACAAACTTAAGAATTTTCTGCGTGCTCACCTACCCAGCACTACCTAAACACGGGTTCTTTAGAGCATTAAAATCAAAATATTTATAAGCAGAATTTTAAACTTTTCTTCAAATCGAGACATATTGTAAATAACCTTGTGTAATTTAAATTCATGCATTAAAAAGTGGGGGTCACCGTGCTCGTTTAAGAGAAAACGAGCATTTATTTCGCGGTCGAGCTTAGCTTGAGGGAAATCTCTTACGTTGTATTCGTGCACGCGCTTATGTGCGCGCGCTAATGACGCGAAAATCGCGCGCAGTAGGGATGCCCAATGCAATACTGACGAATCACCTTAAAACGCTGAGTGTCTCCCTTGTCCTCCTACGCAGCCCAATAGTTTCTTTAGAGTCTAGTATTGATCCCAGACGTTTGTTGGAATCGCTTTTTTTTCAGGCTGTTACACGCGCCTTTGGTTTCAGATACTTATTCAAAAATGGTGATCACGTGATGACAATCGTCTCTTGGCTACAGTTTGCCGCACGCTGTCGTAAATTTCTCAAAAGTACCAAGTTCAAAGTAAATCTTATCCTTGCGATGGATTTTGCAACTGTCGAACAATTCTCTGTAACATAGCTTGAATTTTATCTTGCTAGAAAGTGTGAAAAGCTGCAACCAACTTGTAAACAAACTGTAAAGCAGCTTCCCCGAGGAGAGATTCACTCATCACACGATCATGAAACTCGTCATCACGTGATCACTTTTTTCAATCACGTGAATGAAACCAACGGTGCGATCAACGGCCTGGAAAAAGCTGTTTCAGCAGACATCTGGGATTAATAATAACACTTTCGTTTAATGTTTTTTTGTTGTTGTTGTTGGATTAGGAAACAAAACTGGTTTTTTCCAATGGCTTCTGCTCCACCGCCAGTGACATCCACCAAGGAAACAACCAACTTTGCAAGGCTGTGTCGTCTGCTGGTTGACGTTGGTTCCCAAGCCCTGAGGGATAAATTCGACAGTATCCATGCACCAGGAAATCTTCACACAGTTTTGGCAAGAAGTAAGACCACCATACAATCGCTAAGGAAAAAGAGAATCGTTAATCCAATGCAGTGGAGTAAACTGTACCCTGCCGTACCCTCTTCGCTATCATCGGCACACTTTGACATCACTGTAATAGTTGTCCTGCTGAGGAACATATGCGGATTGAAACCTCCAGTGACTGGTTGGGACAAACTTCCTTCTCCCGGAGACATAAGTTGTGAGGCTGACATTGTCCGTGTCAAGTATTTTAGAAACACCATTTATGGACATGCTGAGAAGGCGTCTGTGGATGATGTGACGTTCCAACAGTATTGGCATGACATCCGAGAAGCATTAGTGAGATTAGGAGGGGCCCAGTATGCAGTAGCTATCGACAAGCTCAAGACCGAATCCATGGACCCGGAACTTGAAGATGAGTTCATAGATCTTCTCAAGGAGTGGAAGAAGGACGATGACGACATAAAAGACAGGTTGTCAGAAGTGGAAACTGAGCTCAAGAAGGTGAAAGTGCAAGTTGACGCGATGATCCCTCCAAAGGAAGGTTAGTTTTGTCATATTTATGTTGTGCGGATCAACTACCCTACTTTGCATTGCAACTTAATATCCTCGCAACGACTGAAGGGTTTTTTGATTTCTCAGATCTAGCAGGCCGGAAAGAATAGCTATTTCCGGGTTGCCCTCTGCTTCTGCGTCAAAACGAGTCCTCATGCAAAACTGTCTATGTGCAAAACAGTTTGATTTGCATGAAATAAACGTGCAGGTGAAACACATTTTCATATGAATGAACACTCTTTAGTGCAGAAGCAAATGGGCAACTCGGAAATGACCTATTGTCTCTCACTCTAGAAAAAATCTACAGGCGTTCTATAACGAATTCTGTTCTCCTATTGGCGATGCTAATCGCTAACTATCCTGTTGTAGAACGTGAATAGCCTTGCGGTACTCGGTTGTTGACAAAATGGCGGTCATTTTGCATTTTTGAAGTGTCTGTGAAGAGGATTTAGATCATTACTAACGGAGGCGAATACAGGGAAGACAAACGTTTTGACGAAATTTGAAACAATTAGTTCCATACGAAACTCTACAAATTTCTCCGAATGATGCAGGCACGAAAAACCGTACAGACCTAAATCTTCGCGAGGTTGTTTTTATATCATTCTTCTATCATATCTCAGACTCTTGACTTAATTTATTGGATGGTTGCCGCCTTTATTTGTGATGGCATGACAGTGACACCAGCAATAGGAAAGACGAAATTTGAGATAACTCTGGTGATATACATAGGAGAGCAAGAATCAAGTAGTTCAAGCTATCTCATACACCTACAGACAGTCTGAAAAGCAGGTCAAGCTACAACCACAACATTTTCATCTTACCTGGAAGGTCACACCTATCTATTGCTCTAAAATTTCCTCTATCTTCTTCTGAATCTGCCTGTCATTCAGGGGGAGAGAATTTCGTGTGCCAATAATCTTGACAGGCTCTCCTTGCACTGTTTGAATTCTAATCTCTTTTGAAGGTGCAAGTTTATTGCTTTGTTTCTTCCCTTCACTAAGGCAGACTTTAAACTTCACAGCTTGAAAAGCCATCTGACTCCATCCGTCCTCGTTGCTCAGTGAAACGCATAAGGCCTCTACAGTCTTTCTCCCCAGCTGATGCGGTCTTGTGTCGCCTTCATTCCAGGTCAGATACATGGACTTAAGTTCTTTCTCCGCTGACCTTCTCCAAATTTGTCGTGGTCTTCCCCGTTTTCCTTGTCACAGAACAAACCTTCTTCGGCACCACTGCCGGAGTCCAATCCATGTTCATTTCCTTTGGCTCATGTCCACCATAATGCCCTCTTGTTTACAGCTATTTCGTGCGTCCGAGTTGGATATTTACAGTGGCCAGCTCATGAATTGTACAATGGGAGCATACCCAAAGACAAAAACCCTCAGCTTTTTAGCTGACCCACTGAATCTGATTCTTCAGCCTTCATGAAGGACTTCAAGAAAGACATAAACCTCACCAATCGCCGCCCCCTAACCATACTACTGAGTCCCTGTGACGCCATCTCAATGGGCACGACCAAGAGTGAAGCAAACGTACGGTCAGTCTCAACGGGCTGCTACTTGTAGTGGAATAACCTAAAGAGAGCCACATCTGAAACGCATCATGTTACCCGCTACCTGTCCACTCTGTCTCCACGCTGCTCTGTCTCTGGCTACAGTTCTCATCTCGCTCCATGTCCACTCTAGCCATTCCCTGGGTAGAGTTCAGACAAAGAATGACCCTATCACTATCTCGCGCAGATGAAGCTCGTGAGCATGTACAGCACTGCAGTAATCTAAGGGAAAGAAAACCCTGACCGAAAACCGACCTCCTTCAGGTCTTGAAGGTTAGGCATCTGGCTAATCATCCGCTCCTAGAAAACATTTGTGATTACCGAAACCGTAAGCACTCTAGCGAAACGCATCATAGTAGTTTTTTAATAAACTGGACGCCCTCGCGGTAATGTAGAAGAACTCCCGAACTGAAAAAGAACAATTATGTGTTACTAAGCCATAAGCGTTACTAGGTTCAGGCCAGATTGCATGTAGATCTCTCTTCGAACGTCTGTATCTCTGGATGGTATTCCAAACCATAGAGGCATTTTCTACACAAACCAGAAACCCGGCATTACAGCTTCCAACCCATTCTCTACTACAAAGGTTGTTAAAGATGATTTTTCCTTACAAATTATATCAATTAATATTGGCTAGAACTTTTGAAGACTCTTGGTGAAGTGCTTCCGTTTCATCCCCTTTTCTTTTTTTTATCGTCGAACACACTCTGCCCTCTACCCCGTCGGGATCACCACCTTGTAGTGTTGGGGCGGATTTCATATCTGTATTACCCTTAGAGCTATGCCTTTGAGAGTTCTAAACCCCTGGTAGGGTCACCCATGCCGGACAGGTCGAAAGGCAGAGGCCAGACGAAGAGTGGTCCCCTGGTCCTCCAGGTTGGGGGTTAGGTGTAAGGCGTAAGACGCTCCTTGATGTCAAAGTTATGGGGGAGCGAGTATTGAATCTGATTATCTCCTAGTGACTGGAAAATTTAGAATGAAGCTTGCTGCGAAGAGGCTAGTAGGAGGCACCTGCCGGAAAAGATTCAATACAGCTAAACTGGAGGATATGGGGTTGCGAGAAGAGGTCACAGTGACACTAAAGAACAAATTGAAGTTTTTACAGATGAGGATGTAGATGATCAGGATGTAAATACAAGATGGCAGCACAGCAAGAGAACCTTTGTGGGTACCTTTGTGCCACCTATCCGCTATCTGCCAGCTCCATCTTCACTTCTCTCTCTCTCTCTCTCTCTCTCTCTCTCTCTCTCTCTCTCTCTCTCTCTCTCTCTCTCTCTCCTCTCCAACTCCTCATAACGTGGAACAAAAATCATATACGATTTTCTCAAACTAATCTAGCTTCCCCTCAATAGAACCGAACAGGGTCGCCTCAAATACCAGAAAAAAACTTCTTCCAGGTTGATTGGTCATCCATCTTTGGCAACTTGGTGCGCTTTATAGAACGTCTTGTTCCACCGCAGGTTGCTGTTACTGTCTGTGAACTGCTTCATAATCCGTCAGCGTTACCTTGAGCATTAAGCTCCCTGTTGTTCGGTACCTCTGTGCTGCTAGCCTAGTACCTACTTTCGGGTTGTCAGTCTTCTTTCTGACTCTGCGTCAGCCAGGCTCTCCTAGCTTTCCATAACTAAAGCCGTGAACCAGCATAGAGTGCTCATACATCTAGACCTGAAACAAGGTATACTTTCCTGGGTTTTGCAACCAATGCGTCGGTCGTATAATGTGGGGAACGTTCTGCTGTTATTCAGAATACTAAAATATCTCACAAGTTAGAAGAATAAAAGTCGCGTCCGAAAGTCACCGATAGTTTTCAAAGAGGGTCTAACACATTGTCAGGTTAAAACGAGGCGACACTGGTGCCATGCAAGACGAACAATAACGCAGGGTCTTAGTTTCGAGGTTTCATACTTATGTAAGTCGTAAGTCTCGTAAGTCTCTCGTGAATAGGACTTATATGACTTATTTGTCGAAAAACTTAATCAATTGAAAGGAAGGCTCTGGGAAGAGAACGGATGAAGCCAAAAAACGCGTTAATGAAATCTTAGCAAACAAAAAGTTGATTTATAAGCATTTTTGACCAGATCAAAATGCTTGTTGGAAAATTTGTATCAAGCCGAGACTAACCGAGGGCGGTTTCATTCAAGCTTTGTTTGCCCCCTAACAGATAACATTTACACCAGGCAAACAAATAAGTGTCTTAAATAACGATATATACATTATCGAATGCTTTATTGCATTCATGAAGCCAGAAATTTGATTTCATCCATTCTATCTAAACTCACCATGACAGGCTACGACGGCGTTTTCTTATTTCCTAACGTGCAATCCTAAACTGAATGCCTTGAATGGTAAAAGCATTGATGTCTTCACCTTACCACTCTAAGGGATACAAAATTCACAATCTACACTCTAAAAGAGACGACCAGCATCTCCATCCTTTCAGATGTCAACGCATGAGAGTCTTGCCCTCGGAACAATTAACAATTGAAGTGGCCTCCTTTTTTTTGTACTTCACTTGTATTTCTTGACAGTTGTTAGGTCATTACTTTGGTGTTGTAGTCAGTTTTAGAAAGGAACAGAATATCGTGACAAAATTACTCAAGCGAGGGGTCAAACCAGAATTAATGCATGTAGTGTTTTAGGACGGAAATTATTATCGGGGTGCTGAGGAAAGAACACAAAGTTTCAAGGACTCGGGGGTGTTATTGCTTTAAACTACTGGTCAATGATGTTTACAAATTTTAGTCCAAAAAAATCCTTTTATTTACCGGCCTTATGGGTGTGGATGTCGGTGTATTTGAGAGAACATTTAATCATGTTGTTAAGTGATAGTCACAAATTCTATTTATTTCGTTTCTAGAGACGTACTTTCCTACTGATATCGTGGAAAAAATTCGCCAAGGATGCAGAGAAGAGGAAGGCAAGCTGCAGTCCCCTCCGTGGTGTGAGGAGTTTAACTTTAACCTAGTAAATCTTTTCACCAGGCTAAAAATCGTTAAAAAGGACGGGAAAATCGGGCAAATCGGGCAAATCGACCATTTGACAGATATCTTCAGAGTAGACAAACATGGTCAGAAACCAAGGACTGTGCTAATTGAGGGAAAATCTGGCATGGGAAAGACGACCTACTGTCAGAAACTGGCCTACCACTGGGCTAGTAATCAAGAAGAATTGGAGAAGCTTTCACCCCAAATCCAGGTACTTCTGTCACTTAAATGTGGAGAGATCTCATCAGACATTTGGAAAGCAATCGACTCTCAACTTCTTCCTGAGGATGTTGACGAGCAATCTAAGGAAATGTTCTTTAAGTTTATCCAAGAAAATCAGTCCAAAGTTTTGTTGATACTCGATGGACTTGACGACATGTCTCCAGATAACCTGCAGATGATTTCCCAGCTGGTTAAAAGAGAATTGCCACGATGCTACTTCCTTCTTACCGCCGAAAGAGCAACAGCACTGAAAGTTAGAGAGTGCTGTGGTACTTGGCTGGAGATACTGGGATTCACTGAAGAAGATGGAAAGAAATTCATCTGCGATTACTTTAAAGACCAGGAGAGTTTGGCTAAGAAGCTGCTCGACTTGTTGGACGAGTTTGACAACTTGCGGAAAGAATTGTTCCCCGGTAATCCCATATACACAGCACTCCTCTGTCTTCTTTGTAAAGACCTGAATGGTGTTTTCCCAACAAGCAGAACCCAGCTGTACACAGAAATGATACTTTGCGCCTTGAGAAGAAATGAAACCATAAAGGGGAAGTCGAGCAGCGATGAAGATCTGATTGAAGTCTACAAAGACCATCTCACTTCTCTGGGGCTCATAGCTTTTAAGCTCCAACGTAAAGGAGACTCCGACTCTGAGGAAGACGAAGGGACTTTAAACATAAAAGAGTTACCCGGGTTCACGTCAGCCCAGACTGTAAGAGGTACTTCGCGTCTGTGGTATGGGTTCCAGCAATATTTTGCAGGCTTCTTTCTCGCCTTTCAGATTCTCAGTGGCGAGATTGACCTAAATGCAAAAGTTGCTGATGAAAGCTATTTTGAACCACCGTTGAGACAAGTATATTTGTTCATGAGTGGAATTCTTAGCTTGAAATCGAAAGAAAAGGCCTTGGATCTTGTCAAAAGTATTTGCTCTCGCATAAATTCACTAGCACTTGGAAATGCTGAGGACATCGAAGAGCTCCAGATGCTTTTGCTGCTCGCTTTGGAGTGCTCAGAATACGCAGCTAGCGAACATAGAGATCATTATATTTTAACTTTAGGTTCCTCTCTCAAACTAGAATTTTTAGCCATTGGAAGACTTTCCTTTCCCCGTGATTATCACCAACCGCTGAAATCAAACGCATTCATCAAGTGGTTGGATGAGTACTCCACGTTCCGTACATGTCGCGGCTGGTCTAACTTTGCCCGTCTTGTCGGGCCTTTTTCTGAGGCCCTCAAATACAATACCACTCTGGATTCTTTGCACTTGAGCGACACCTTTGGCAAAATCGGTCCCTTTGGGGCAGAGGCTTTCTCTGGCGCTTTGAAGGTCAACAGCAGTCTGACCAACCTGGATCTAAGGTCTAACCAGATTGGCGCCTCTGGTGCCCAAGCACTGTCTGACGCGCTTGAAGTGAATACTACTTTGACCAAGTTAGACCTAAGTGACAATGATATTACTGCATCAGGAACCAAGTTTCTTTCGAAGGCTATTAAACTCAACACTTCTTTAACCACTTTGAATTTATCCTATAACAAGGTTGGTGAACAAAGGCAAGGAAAATCTCTTTGTCCACAAGAGATTTCCATGACACTGATCTTACATCAAATCGGTCGCTGCACCCTTCCTGAGGCTTTGAAAAAGCTTGATGAATTTTCAACTGGGATGGTTGAAACTATGGACGACTATGGCTTATTTTCTCTCTCTGAGTCACTGAAAACAAACACCACTTTGACAAACCTGAATTTGAAGGATAATGAGATTGATTGTGTCGCTGCCTACTATCTCTCAGAAAGTCTTAAAACCAATGCCACTCTGACTACTCTGAATTTAAGTGGAAACAGACTTCTTTCTATCGGTTCCAAATGTCTTTCTTTGGCTCTTACAGCGAATGGCACCTTGACGTCCTTAAATGTGAGTGATACTAGGATTGATGCCCAAGCTCTGTCTGAGGCCCTTAAAGTCAACGCCGCGTTGACCAGCTTAGATTTAAGTAATAATGGGATTGGTGACAGTGGTGCCAAAGCTCTCTCTGACGTTCTTCAAGTTAATGCTACGTTGAAGAAGTTACGTTTAAGTTCGACTGAGATTGGTGCAGATGGTACCCAATACGTTTGCGAAGCCCTTACTCGCAACAACACCCTGACTTCTTTAGATTTCAGTTTTAATAAAATTGGGGGTGTAGGTGCACACTTCTTCTCTGAGGCCCTTAAGAGCAATAAGGCTCTAAATGATCTGAATATGAGGCACACCCAGGTTGATAAGCGTGGTGCTATCGATCTTTTTGATGCCCTTAAACAAAATACCACCTTATCGACTTTGGATTTGACTGGCCTTTGTGCTGTTTTCCCGTCCAAAGGATGCATCCATCTTCCTTTTTGTCAGTTATCAGATGCCCTTAAGGTCAACACCACCTTGTCTTGTTTGAGACTGGGTCAAAATGATTTGCGGCCACCTGATGCACAGGATTTCTTTACATCTCTAATGGACAATAAAACCTTGAAGGAACTCGACTTGGATAAAGCGAGGTCGCGTTTCAAAGTGCCACGAGAATTCCTTGCTAGCAATACAGCTTTGACTCATTTAAATTTGAGTTCCTGCCTGTGTGAAGACCCTTCTGCTCTGGCTTCTTTCTTTAAAGCTCTTACAGTCAACTCAACCTTGACTTGCTTGAAGCTGAAAGATGTCGAAATCATGGATTCCACCTGGAACAGGAGTAAGATTGGAGACTCCGAATGTGAGTTGATCTCCGAGACTCTGAAAGTTAATACCACCTTGACAGATTTGGATTTGTGTAACAACTGGATCGCTGATGATGGAATCCAGTGTATCATGGAGGCTCTGAAAGTTAACACCACCTTAAAATATTTGAATTTGAGTTGTCAGCGACGTATGTGTAGAAATGCATTCGATCCTCCATCTCTCAGGAACGTCAATACCAGTGTTTGTGTATTGTGGTAACTAATGAAACTTCCGCTCTAAAAGAGATCGCAAGTGTTTAGCAACATAACGCTAAGAAACGTTTTAAGCAATTAATTATGAACTGAAGTTTCATGATTGCGTGGTTTATAAGGAATCAATGTACAATGACAGCCAAAGCAAAACTGAAACACATCAATTTAAATTGATGTTAGAAGTTTGGACGTAGGAAGTTTATTACTCAGCAGCAAAACGGATTCTGGATAGCCAGCACTTTGCTTTTAATTAACTAGAAAAAGCTGTCATTTGCTACATCTTGCTTCGTAGTAGTCTTGACATAACTTTATCTGCTGAAGATTCAAAATAATTGTTTCTACTGGAAGTTAAACTCTTATTATTTCCAACGTCTATTAGATTTTGTTCAATCTTCGTTGCCTTACCAAATCGAGTCCTATTTAGGAATATATTTGTGTAGTTAGAAATGTGCAGTTGAAGCCTGCTTGCGTTAAGTATGGCAAAAAGACACCAACGAATCAAAGGCAATCGGTTACTAGGTGACTAAGTGGTATTCTTCCACGTTGTGATGTCTTAGAACGAAGCTGTATTGGATAGACACGTGAATAAGGTCGGTGAAATTTTACATTCAGCTAGCTAACTGTAACTGAATGATACAATTTAAGGTTTGAAATGGCCCATTGCAACAAACGGTCACGACCGAAAATCCTCATACTGAACAGCAAACAAAAACAGCAGACACTAAACCGACAAAGTTACTTTAACCAGTTAAGCCTGAATGTTCTTTGTTTGGATGTCCGAGTACGTAGCTTGTCATCATGACATTGCCCAGGCTGTATTGTACCAAGTGAACGTTCGTTACAATGAAGAAGGCCCACTTGGTAGCTTTTAGGCCAAGGTCAAACGTCGAACTTGATATGAGACGAACTAAATTGAGTGAATTAATTTAAGTTCGACGTTTGACTCAGCTGGTGAGTTCGTCCAGCTGAATTTCAATCCTTCAACACGTTCCATCCGTCTGCTTTAAATCCGAATTAAGTTCTACGTTTGACCCAACGAGAGAGCTCAAATTGCAGTTAAGTTTGTCTCATGAGGAGTTCATCGTTTGACCTGCGCCTTACTGTTTCGGTGAATTACCGTGTGTGTTATTGTTTGTATTTAGAACTAAGCGGTTTCCTAAGAAAATTAATGACAGCACAATGAAAACAACACTGAATATACCATTTAAAGTATTGTCAGAAACGTGATGTAAGTCTAATCTTGTAAAAAACGAAAACTAGACTTATTTGTTACCACACTATATTACAAGTAACAAGTTTAAGTAGTTATATAGTGCGCTCAAACGAACTCAGCACTGTACTAAATTCAGTTCCAATCTTACTTCAAAGTTACACAACTTATTTTCGTATACCTCGTTATTGTTTAAACCCTGTTGTGTACGGTAGTAGATTTTACCAATATGGTTCTTTACGAAGCTTAGATTGAAAACATATTGTTACATGTATACTAAGTTTACTTTAGTGGTAATCACGTGCCAATCACGTGCCAAGATAGCGGACTTTTAGTTATACAGTGTAGTTACGTCTAAAGATGAACGTTATCTAGAAGAGGCAAACTACAGAAACATTTTTAAAGCTGTTAGTATACTTATGATTAGCTCTGGAGATCAGTTAACTGATGACTGGATTGAAGTCCTCATTCCAAACTAATAAAAACTTACCTAGCGTTATGTGTCATGGAGACTCTGTGGTGTGTCAATCAGCTGTTCGCCAAAGTGTAGTACACTCCCAGTAATCGACGTAATCAGGCTGTAGATCCTTTTACTCACAAAGTCACAAAGTCACAAAGTCACAAAGCTTCTCCTGTGATAATGGAGGAAGCCCCAGGAGAAAGCAAATTTCTTGCCTTTCGTAATTCTTCTATTTTGATTAGCCATTTGAAACGAAAGCTATCAAAGCGATGTCAAAAAAGTGGTGAAATATCAACAAGCTTTGTCAAATGGCTAGTGTTTTATACTGTCCCTGGTATACCTTGATCCGGCATTCTAGCTTAATTTTCCTATGTTTTCACATTAAAAAGTAGCAAGCCCCGCTAAACGCGCTAATTTTTATGAAGCAGATTCCCATTTGGGATTGCAAAAAAAATTGATTCATTGTACTGTAAAATGATTCATGCCATAGTTAGCCTTTATAGCTATTCAGTGATATTTCGTTTGGTTTGCTGATTTTGGAAAAAAGCCTTGGATTACGGTTGTTTCCAAAAATCATTTATCCCCTCAGGTTTCTCTGGGATCACGTGAACTGCCTATTGTACAGAAGCGTCCATACAAAGTACAGATTTGGCTGTAGTTGTTGGCACCTTCAATTTCCTTTCTCCATAACCCGGAAATGATGACCGTGTACGTAATAAACGTGATTTTCCTGGTTACCTAGGCTCGATTACCAGCCGCTGTTCGGGAAAGGAACGTAGACCAGACACGAGAGAGCGGCGGAAATCGAGCCTACTGGTTACCCTGTTCGGGCAATAATCGATTCCGCGTCCAAATTACACGATGATTTATTTCGTGTGTGTTCTGTTTGGAGACATCTAGAGGGCCTCCGTTGCCGCAATTGTAACTTTCATATTCCCAGGTTGAACTCTCATATGAAAAAGACGGAGTGCTCGGCGTACCTTTTAGGAGCCAAGCTCATAAAACGAGATCTTGGTAACTCTTAAGGGTTCTTTTCAAAATGTCCGACGAGCATCCCCGTCCTTTTTATATGGGAGTCCCCCCGGATATTCCTCGTCTTGACACAGGGATTCCATGATGGAATGCTTACCCATTTGAGCCTACTTCCAGGCTAGACCAGGTTTTGTTTTGGGGGCCGAAAGCCCGTGGGAGGAATATTGATATCACTCGCAATATTTCCAGGGAAAAACTGCCCTTTTTTAACGTTTTCTTACAAAAGTCTTGCTCATTTTCGCAGCACCGTAAACCAGATGACAGTCTCGGGGAGGGGGGTGACTCCCATATAAAAACGGACGGGGGTATTCGTCGGAATTTTGAAAAGAACCCCAAATAAGAGGTGCCAAGATCCTGCTTTGTGGGCGTCCCTTGAAATTTTTCGGCCTAAGAGGTACCAATTGTAAAACAGCACTTCATCTCCTGCCATATTTTGTCGGCTCAATACGGTAAAAGGTACCGTAAAAGCTTCCGCTGTGGAACTTTTCAGGTTGAACACCCTAAGAGGTTGGAAAACCGCTTGTTTAACGCCTAAAAGGTACCACGAGCACCCCCGTCCTTTTCATACGAAAGTTCCCCCGGGAAGCCGGTGAGGCTTGATTGTTGCTTTTGTTCGTTGTAAACCTTAAGGGGGGGGGGGTTCATGATTCGGGGAAACTTTTTTACCTGTTCATTTCGATTCCCTTCATTCCATATTGTGTTTGGCGTCGCGTGAAGTGAGGTATTTTTCAAGTCAGCTTACATAGAGTCGTAATAAGGATTGAGACACCTGCGTACAGTTAAACAAAGTAGTGTTCTTGGTAGTCGAGGAAGACCATTCCACTGTCAGAAAACAGAAAGACGAAAACATGTCGATGACATTTGTGTCTGGACGGCAGCGTCCAGAACCAAGTCAACAAACAGTTCAATCGGTAAGTGGTAAAACTGTGTAGTTTGCTTTAGTTTTGGGGCTGAATCTAACAATTTTTGACATTGGTTCATCGACGACGGATGATTCCCTATTCAAATTCATTTCAACTTCATTCTGTTAGCTTTTATTCTTGACAAGGGATTAAACCCACCTGGAAATCAGTCCCTCAAATCTTAGTTGTAAAAATCCTTTCAAGGATAAGCCTTCCTAAAGTAAGCTCTTGGGCTTACAAAAGTATTTATATACTCTGTAACTCCGCTCGCTCCTAATAAAAATAGACCTAAACTTAGATTATTAGCTCGAGATTTCCTGATTTACCTCATAGAAATCGATAGCGAATAATCTAATTGTTAGACAGTTCTTACTAAATTTCAATTTCCAATTATTTCGCTACATATTAAGCAGTATTTATAACTCCACGCCTAAACAAAATCGCGCACGGACTGAATTGTTGTTGGAAATTAACAGAGATTCCAACCCCTTTTGAAGGAAAATAGGGAGACTCTTTTAGCACTGGAGGCGGCAGCCTCAAGGGGGGGTGCGGGGCCATGCTCACCGGGAAATTTTGCAAATTTAGGTTTTCTTAAATGCCTTTTCCTGCATTTTGGAGCTGCTAAATGGAGTAAGACTGCTGGCCTGATGAGTCTGCACAACACGTGGCGAGAGACTGGGTGAGATGATATGAGAAGAAAGTGTAATACATCGCAAAAAAAATACTTAAGATTAGCATTTTTCCCTTGTTTTCACAATTTTATTATAAATCGGGAGAATTTGATAAGAGCGGGAGGCAACACATCAGATTGGGAGTCTCCTGATCAAATCGGGAGGGTTGGAATCTCTGAATTAAACTTGGGTAATTGTGAAGAATAGCTCCCGAAACCGACTGTCGGTAAGCCGTCAGCCGACAGGTTACCAACAAGCTACCGACAGTTTGTTAAAACAAAAAGTTTGCTGTAAAATAAACAGGGATAGAGTAATGTACCCGATTGACAAAATGGTTTCAAAAGCCTGAAAACAATTAGCAATACCACAGGCAGACCACTCTATGTGTTTGAGCGTAATAAATGTGAAACAAACAGAATCTATGAGGGTTATGAATAAAGCTCTGTAAATTGCATATCTAATATACATCTCGGTTTGAATATCTCAGTATGGTTAAATGAAACGTTAATCGACTCATGTGTGGTGTTTTTTCGCCTTCCTGGGCCGTCTGAGGCATCTTTTTACGAAATTACTTTTGGCTGGAGACCAGTAAGACAAGAGAGGGAGACAAGGCTTACAACATGGCGGCTGCCAGATGCGACCTCCTCCACTTCAAACTGGAATTAATGCCAAAATACTGAAAATCTCACCTGAATGGCCGTGGTTGTTGATTGATGAGATTTTTCTCTATCTCTTCGCTGAATTTGATAGCTTCATCCCTTCAACATTTTCCGAGAAAATTGATGCTGAAATCAGGAATACAGCTTTCTTAATATGATCGGTGTCAAACTCAGTGACCAAAGGAATTCAAGGCATGCAGGCCATTTCAAATCTACCAATCAGCGCTTGGCATCGTGGCAGGCTGCTGTGGGATTATTAACAATAGAATGTTTGTGTTGAGACTAGAGCTTAAAAAAATGGAGAGCCACTCACTTGTTAAACCTCAGAAATACACATAATAATTGATTTTATTAGTATGGTCAGCAGGCAAAGAAAGCGGCTGGTGTCTGATAGCCTTTATAGCTAGGGTAGTGGATTCTGTCTTTCACTTACCTGGTGAACATTCAAATGAAGTTTCTGAGGAAAATATTTGAGGAATTTCATATCACAGAAGTACTGTAAGAGATGAAATTCTGGGGGCTAGTGGGAATAACTTTCTGGCTATTACATTATGGTTACAAGCCCAAAAATTAATTTTCTTTGCACTCTGATGGTGAGTTACATACAGTAGGGGCCATCTTGTGGTACTGTGCCCATGTAATGTGATACAACATAGATTTATGTCATCATCTACAGGGCTGTCATTAAGTATTGAGTCACCTGTAGCCTTGATCTTCACACCTGTAACAAAATTTTTCCCTTTTGAGTGAATTGTAGCAACTATAGGCAAGTTCATTTGTAACATCAAGGGTCCATCAAACATACTCAGCCCTGATCCATGTTCATTTTTGTGCCATCAAGGGTAGTAATAGGTGTGGTAACATGTAAATGATTTGAACCAAAATGAATATTGCTAGTCACATGTAGTGTAGTGCACTCTTGTCTGCACGAGAGTAGTCCTGAAAAGTACTATTTGTTGACAACTGAAGGTTTCCACATGGCTTCTACTCGGCTTGCTGTGGCATCAGTCACCTACAGCAGTCCTTTTCACAGCAGGATTTCCCTGGACTGCAAATGTAGATATCACAAGTCTAGTACTCAATTTCTATTAGAGTTACAGCACAAGACCAATGTGTTGTAAATTGGTCTAAAGAAATAATCTGAAGAGATGCATGTTTAATGGTATATATAATTTGTTTCTTTCAGCTTCTGGATGAAAATTCCCAGCTTATTCAGGTACATATGGCACCTTATGTAATTCATCAGTTGTTTCTGTAAAGCTTCTGTCAAACATAGTCACACAACTGTAGAATGTTCACTTGGTTTTTTTTATAACCTGGTGCAGAGACCAGGGGTTTTATTTGGAACATTCAAGGTGACCGAAACCACAAAAGCATACCATAAGACAGGGCTGTAGCCAGTATGAGGCAAACTGAGGCACTTGCTTCAGTTATTTTTTGTCACTTAAATTGTTTTTTTTTTTTGAAGGGCAAAAGTAAAACACTGCTAAATACCTCAGAGAAGGAGAATTTAACCATGGGCATTGCCTCAGTCATAATTTTGTTCTTGCTTTGGCCCTGTAAGAGTTTGTACATGTAGGAGCTCTGTGGGAGTTTGTACAGATTTGAAATTTGATTGAAAACTCTGACAAATGTCTGCCCTTTTCCTATAAAAAACTGCAAATTATAAATTAAATTTAAAAAACATTACCTGCTGTACCCTCTTTCTTTTGTGCTAGCACTTCTGCATGCATTTGAGTAATTTTGGGTTACCTACCTGATAGAGGAAAAAGATCAGAAACTTATTTTGAATTCATACATGTACAGAATGATTGGATTGTCTCTGGACTAAATTATGTCTTCTTTGCTGCAGGCTATTGTGGACTACCAAAGTAAAGGAAAGGCTTATGAATGCACACAGTATGTAACATCAACCCAGCCTGAATTTTAGGGAATTAGTGTAATCATTTTTCCAGAGGCCATGATCTTTTTGATAAGCACCCAAGAGTCAAAGCCTCTGGGTAAACTTGTAAAGAGAGCCAGATTAGCCACAGTGGCTACATATTTGTTGAGAAACCATTGTTGGACTTGGACCTGTGAGCACAATCTAACCAAACCAAGTTTTTTTGTTTACTGTGTTTTGTTCTGTCCGATGCATTGGGCATTGTTATCAGTGTGTAGTGTCCTTGATGGCTATCATGCATGTTTGACTCTTAATCAGGCAGTCTGGGTTTCAGAACTGGCTAGGGTCACTGAGTGGAGTTCTTTGTTTAGTCACTGAATTGCATTTAGATCACATTGCCTGTCTCCATGCAGGTGTATAAGTGGGTACCTGCGAAATGCTAGGGTGATCTGGTAGTATGTCAGAGGGCTAAACTTTGATGGACTTGCAGCTCAAACAGGGGGATTAAGCAAATCTCTGAGTTGTTTGTCCTTTGGAAGCAGCAATAAGTCTCAGTGGTGTGGCTAGGTGCTCTGAATCTCACTGAAACTTTATCTTTCATCGTTGATGTACATGTAGGTATTAATCATTGACCAATATGCCTTGTACTTTTGTTTACAGATATCAACAGCTGTTGCATCGTAATCTAGTGTACCTAGCCACACTGGCCGATTCCACCCAAAGCATGCAGAACACCATTCCTGTATGTGGATAATTTGTAATGCAATAATTTGTTTCCATTTCAGCAGAATGATCGTAACTAGACTGTGAATAGTACTTTTGTTCTTTCCACCAAAAATTGCTTGGTTACAACACATCATTTTGTGGAGCCACATCAAATTAAGAGAAAGAACAAAACTCTGGCTATATGGTCCGGCCTGAGTAAGGTGTCTGCTCCATGATTGACTGTGACAATTGATTTTTAGCAAAAATATAAAGTGATGCTTTACAATCTAAACTAATGCTTTTCAATATTTACATGTAACCTCTTATTCTATTTCACTTGCATCTGGCGTTAATTCTCTGATACCCCCAGCCCCCAATTCAATGTTGTGGAGGACCGGTTCTGTTAGTCTGTGCAGTCTTAGAAATAGAAAAATCAACATTATTTGGGAGGAAATGGGGGGGGGGGGGGGGGATGTTTCTAAGATGCTCAAAAATTGAATTTCACTGTGAAGTGTCTCAACACTTTTGTCACTGATTGATAGTATACTGATCTACACTTTCTTGAAGTGCCTTCTATTGGTGTCTTTAGTTAGTCTTCTCTTCTCTTATTGACTCTAGCATGTCATGCCGTGTCAGTCAAGCATCTGGCGAGCTAACCAAGGGTCTTTGATGATGTCGATGTATAGGTCTACCATCTCTTTGTGATATCACTTGTAATGGTAAAACTTTACTTCTTATCACTGGCTCTTTCTTTGAACAGGCTCCTGGCTCACAAAGTGGTCCCAGTATGAAGACACCTCCAGCATCAGTGACGCCACCTTCTGGGTCTGGCATGCTTCAGCCAGGGCTACCTGACATGACATCAAACTCAGGCTCATCTACAGACATGATGCCAAGTGCACCAGGATTGACAGCTGGAATGCCTTCTGGAATGAACGATCCTTTGAAATCCAACATGCCTCCACAACTTGGAGGAATCAGTGGTCCTAGCACAGCTGGGTACGGTGCTAGCTCAGTTGGTGGGATGGGACAGTCAACGTCGTCACCTCCACAACTGCAGCATCCGCCAATGACAGCACAGAGCCACATGGGCTACCCAGGTAACCCTTCTCAAAGCCAACCAGGCCGATCCGTTGCGCCGCCCACAATGTCAGGACCAATGGGGAATTTACCACCTCAGGTGCCTATTCAGTCTCATGCACCACCCATGGGCCAACACATGATGTCGCAGAATCAACAACAATCTCAGCAATACATGATGCAGCAGAGACAGATGCAGTTCAGACAAGGAGCACCTCAGCAGGTCAGTAGATTTTCAATACCAAACTTCTCCTCATTAGGTTACAAGGCAGACAGGTAGCACAAATCAGGAAAATCAGTTCAGTTGCTAGCAGTTCAGCTTCTAGCAAATTCACAGGTGCTGAAAAGACTGAGAGAATCATATTAGTTTGGAAGTTGATTTAATATTGCAACTCAACTGTAGTACATATGCGTTTAAGACTTGAGTACAGTGTAAATGTAGTTAGGAAATGACATAGTCAATAAAAGTGCCGTTTTTTTGTCACTGACTTGTATATTTTAGCAAGATGTTTCGGCTAACTCTTAACTAACTCTCTTATCTAGTACATAATTTACATGTACATTGACTCTTTGGCTTGCTCATTTGAAGATCTCTTTTTGAACATTGGTAGTCAAGACTGTTTTTTAGTTTTAATTATTATAAATATTAATAAGATTCCTAAGGTGAGGTACTCAGTTATAACTGCAGTATATGTAACAAGTGTAAAGCCCTTTTGGGGTTTCAAATTTGTGATTTTACGTTGACTTTTTCTGGTTAAAGACTTTGTGTTGCCTATATGTGGTACGCTACTTACTGAGGAGTTTTTGGGGGATCCCAAGAGGTCCAATGCAGGGTTGTAATGGTCATGTGAAATAATTGTTGTAGCATCAATTTCATTTACATGTTCTGGATACTATTTGGATGAGGTTTGATGTACCTACTGACATGTATGTAAAGACTCAGTAGTGGTTAATTCATTTACACTTCCCAGTCACACTAATACAGCTGTACGTACTTATTCCCAAGTTGTGCCCTCCTGGGACTCATTTGGGTGTTGTACAGGACAGGTATTATTCTTTGGATGATTTACTTCCTTATTGTTCTGGCTTTCCTACCTACATGTTGTCAATTGTATGTTTTCTGGTCATATTTGTTATCTCTATCCAACTCAGCCATTTTTGTATCACAGATGCCTCAACAACAGCAGTCATTGTCACACAGTCACCCTGGATATGGGCCACCTACCTCAGGAGGAATGCCATCAGGAGGCATGATGGCAGGCTACCCCTCACAACAACAAACACAAAGATACAATCCTTACCGACAGCCACCTCAGCAACAAGGCTTATCACACATGCCCTACCCAACACAACAACAGCCATCTCCAATGCAAGGGCAGTCAGTTATGGGACAACAACCATCGCTGGGTCAAGCACCAGTTGGACAGTCACCCATGCAGCAACCACCCCTTGTGTGACTGACATAATCAGTTGCAAGATTGTGTGACATGATTTGTTATAAGTTTGTGACATGACTTGTGGCAAGGTTGTGTGACAATGCAATGTGATTTTGTGGTAAGGTTGTGTTGTATTAGTTGACAGGATTGTGACATTTGTGATGAGCTTGTGTGACACGTATTGCTACATGATTGAGTGACACGATTAGTGCCGAGATTGTGTGACAGTCACTCACATAATTTGTCAAGATCTTAAAACCACATTGTGGTTCTAATGTAATGCCATAGGTTCTCCAGTTACTTCTTTTCAGGTCACACCATTCACAAGAACTAAGATAGAACTTTCTCCTTTCATGGGAAAAAGTCATCACAGATTAAGTTGAGTCAGACTTGGTAAATACAGTGGAACCCCATTAATATAGTCACCAATGGGCCATGAAAAGTTGGCCATATCAACAGGGTCACCGGATTAACGGATCAATCCTCATGACTGGTCTAAATTGAGTGACTCTTAACAGATATATCAAGACTTTAATAATTAGCATCCAGAGTGCAGATATAACTTTAGAAAAATTGAAACTTCAATCAATTCATACAATATTAACAAAGGAAAAATGAACAATTTATTGAACATTACTGGTTGGAGTGGCCATATAAATGGGGTAAAATTATAAAGGATTATCCGGGTTGGTATTTCAAAATGTGGCTGTTGGCCGTATTAACAGTTTGGCCCCATTAATTGGGTTTTCTTATAAGAGAATGTATGGGTGTTTTGCAGGGACAAAATGAAGTGACTAATATTTAATGAGGTGACCATATCTAGGGGGTGACCATAAAGCAGGGTTCCACTGTAGCTGACTTTTATATCATACTATTTGTTACGTACAGTGCTGTATGCACATGTATATCACTTTGTTTTTTACCAAATGAATATGACGAGAATTAGGAAAAGGCTTCCTTGTAGAGTTCACAGAAGGTATCAAACTGGTTTGGTCAAGTTATCGGTTATTCCTTTATGTTAAACACTATTTATTCACTGCTTTTCAAGTTTTGGAAACTTGTTTTCTTTGGAGTTATCCAATGTGAACTATTTACTTTTAACAATATTAGATAAAAGGAAGTTAGGCTGAGGTTTAAAGCTGTCCGTTATTGTTTATATTCCAACCCTCAAATTACTAACTTCCTACTACCTAGTGATTGAACTGTCATATTTTGTCCCACTAGGCCAGATCCTGTGTAGTCAGTCATACTACCTTTTCCCAGGCTGTCATGGTTACCGTATGTTGCATGACATTTTTCCCCTTAGATAAAGTGATTTGAGTGTGTCCTAAATGACGATTTAGCATCCAGAACTCAGCTGGATCCAAAGACACCTTTCTCTAAGTACACAGCAATTTGAGGTGGATTCATGCTGCCTTAAAAATGTCTGGGTTTGCTAGCTATCCCTTCACCTAACATGCAGAAAATTTAATATCTCAAACAAATCAGCAAAACCGAATCTTGCACAGCTAGAGGTTGGATAAATCCGTCTTTTTACCAGGGTGACACGAGTTAATAGGGAGGTTAAGCATGATGTGTACGGCAAACGGCAAACGGCAAAAATGAAACTTGCGCCATCTCTCTTCAGCTGTGTGTACAGTAGAGTGAAATTATTTGTATTTACAATGAATAGTAGTGGACGTTATTCCATTTTTGTGTGCATTATTTACGGATTAGAAGAAAAGAACTCTGCCGTTTGCCCTCTGCTGTTAACGTCATGCTTAACCTCTCTAATGCCCAGCTGGCTGGTGGAAAATGAAAAGAAAAATCTTAGTGAGAACCATACAATTATTATTACCTGGCCTAAAAGTCTTATTAACTCTCACTAGTTCATTTTATGTACTGATAACTGAATGGACCTTTTTGTCACACTTTTCCAATGCTTTCGTATTTCAAACTAATAACTAAGCCTCGCCACTCTTAATCATACAAACTCAGGAGAGTACGGGACCCCAAACTTGGCAATTTTTACAAAGAAGTGTCAGCAGGCAAGTGTTGTCCCCAGAGACATTTTTTGTTAAAAAAAAAAGATTGCTTTGTTTGGGGGTCCATAATTTTGCAAGTTTGCAACTGATATTCATGAAACTTCATATATTTTCTAAACTCAGTGCAATAAATTGATCTATGGAAGGTTTTGTTCTTGTACATGAGATACAAAAGTGTTGATATTGCTTGATGTCAGTGAAAAGGTCCATTGACAGTCTTTGTAATTATATGTAAGAGCCGTATGTGCAACTAGGTTTTCAGTGGTAAGCCTTTGGCAGCCAGTGACTTAGCTATAAACAGTATTGCTCTTTTAGCATTCCTGGACTTGGTGCATGTTCAATAAACTTGATTCGCTCAGTAGGAGAATGTCACTCTAACTTTAGTGGTGTAGTTGATTTTGTCAGCTTCAAACCCAGTGTGCGTGTGGTGTGCCACGAAATGCCTTGTGATGGGCTGCACGTGTGCACTAGCAACAATAGGCACCATCCTTTGCATACATTTAGAGTCTACCCAAAATTGATTTGGTAACATCTACGAGAAATGACCATACTGGCAAAATATTGGCCACGGTTTCTCTCCGCAAGGCAAGGTCCATACAAGAAAGACCGAGTGTAATGTTTGGGTGACCCAGTCCCAAGCTGCCCAGCAGTTGCATATGCAAAACAAAGGCAAGCAGCGATTGTAATTGCAAAGCATCTAACATTTTGTTTTCAGATTTGTTGCTAAACTCGGAGTAATTTCTCTTACACTCAATTTGCTTACTTGTAGTCTGAAGTCACATTCTGCATCAACCCCTTTTGTCCCACAGAACTGAGAGAGGACTAAGGGAAATGGTTTACCAAATTCACAGCAATTTTGAAAGTTATTTTTAAAAAAAGTTTTGTTTAACACTAAACTTTTTTCCAGAAGTTGTTTTGCAGATGTGTAGATTCAAGTGGAAAAGTAAAATAAATGGTTATGGGCATTTACATTGTAAAAGTATACATCTTTTAAGCTCCATTCACGGAAATGATATTTTTATTACTAACAATGAAGCCAAGATTAACTTACTCAGTGAGAACAGCCCAACTATTAACAAAAAGACAAAGATTTAACAATGAAACCACAACAATTATTGTTGAACAACATTCATTTTAATGTTTCAGGCCTTTGATTTCCATTAACAAGATTTCAATTAACATACGTGAACCATATTCTCTTGATTAAGTGTCCTGAGCTACAAATCTGACTTGTGTGTTTATTAACTAGGGCTTTTTATTCAGTGTACAACAGAACTAGGGATGTGTTTGGCAGGATTATTTTGTTTTTACTGGGGAAATTGGAGCAGGAAAATGCTCATGATATGTCTTGTGCACCAATGCATCCCGCTGGTTCAATAAATATTTTTACATAAACTTTTATTTCATAAAAGACCCGGTAAATTCGTTCTCACTTTGGTCTAAATTACTGATGGAATGGAGAACAATATTGACGTTTGTTTCCACTCCTTAATAGTGACACCAAATGAAAAAAATATGGCACACGCACTAATGAATACAACTTTTGCCTATATAGGTTACCATAAGTCTCTTTACAGATCTTTTTGTACACCGGGAGTCATAAAGGTTAACAAATAGACTTTTCTAAGAAATAATTGTACAAAAATTGTGAAGGAGCCATGTAAAGTCCACAGTGAATTCATCAGTGTTGACTCTGACGATAGTGTTGACAAGTTTTTATCTGTACAAAAGAATTAATCCCAAGATACATAGTGCTCAATCATGAGTAACACTACTGTACGTGGTCAGACCACAAAAACGTTATTTGCATATTTTTCTATAATTTCAAAAAACAAAAAAGAGCCCTAGGACTTTTTTAAAAGCCATGTTTAGAAGCTTTATGCCTTGGCTGTTGCTTGATCATTTGCTGTCTGAAAGAAAAAAAAAGATATTTCAATATGCAGTTGATTCTGGCTAAAACACAACAAGCAACTAACTGATGACAATATCTATCAATCAGCAACAACACAAAACAACTGGTTACATGTAAGTCAGGACATGTGACAAAAAGACATTCTATATGGGTTAAAAATGTCACATGCATCATCAATCATTTAAGGTTTGCCACATGCTAACACTGAGTCTCCATCAAAGTAGAATACAGCTGGTATTGTTTTATCAGGTTCAACCTGGCTCAAATGTGGACACTGAAATGTCCGTCGAAGTTTTCATAGCGTTGTACAGCTATACGCTTTAATATTATCAATATTAACTGTATATCCTAGTTTCAAAAGCTAACAGTCACACATAAGGCTGTAGAGCCGTAGAGCCGTAGATCAGTATAGATATATAATCCTGAATATGTGGGTGTAGATCTGATCTACCTAAGCCACTGGTATAATTATTTTATTTATTGTTTTTCTAAACGCATAGCTATAGCCAGTTTGGTCTTTTTTCTTTTGAGTACTTTGTATGCAAGCTATCTCATATTCCACTAAATTTTACTCTTTTATATTGCTTAAAGTTATAACCTCTACGGTTCTACTTGTTACAGCCGTAGAGTTGTATAATGGTTAAAAATCGTGAAAGAGGTAATGTTATTCTTTGGTTTTTACCAGTACATCTATCCTGTTGTTGTTCTAGGTTCAGCCGCAGCATTTATATTCGCTTTAGAAAGTAGAGTAGTATAATGAACTAGTTTAGGTGATAAACATAGACACAATAATGTTAGAGATATAACATAGAAAGAAAAAATGTAGAAAAACTTTGAGTTTTAACATAACAAATTTAGGTAAAAGATAATCAAAAATATGAGATTAAAGCATTTCAAATAATAGCGGTACATTTAGTCAAAACACTCTCGGGGAAAAAATATTAAAAGAGGAGAATATTGTCCAGGACCTGTTTTGATTTTTCATTTTGGAAAAATGTGGAATACATAAATGTTAAAAAATAATACATTGGTTGCCATGGCAACACAAATGCACATTAGGGGATAAATAACCAGGGAAAAGTTAAAATAGGGCAAGGTGATGTTCGGAATGACCGTTGTTTATTGAAGGCAGGTATAGGCGTATAGGCATAGAACTCTACGGAAACTTCTACACCCAATAGAGTGTCCAAATTCGGACCACACTTGTATACAGGTTAGCAAGTACAGATGAACCTTCAAATAGGAGTTCCTTCATCCAGGGATCACCTGAGGTGACATTTTGTTCTTATTGATGACTTGACAAGTGGATGCTACAGTTAACCAAACTTTGAATAATTTGATGATGAATCGAGTAACATTTGATACCCATCTAGATCGTGTTTATTTGTGACATGTTCAGGCTTAGATGCAACTGACATCAGCACAAAAATGTTCTTTCAACAGCACCACAAAAATTGCACTGTAGGCACGGTCAGACACTGGTCACACATTCCACTACCACAGCTGTAAAAGAGGACTGACAGAAGACTTGTGCAACCTAGAGCACAACTTAGTAGTGACTAGGTTCAAATGTGACCATTAAACTTCCTGCATTCTTGTTAAGTGTAGGATTAGTTTGTCAATGTGTGAGGATGCAAGGAGTGACATGGTTTATTACAACTCCTCCACATCTTCTCTCTCTTATCACAAACAAAAGTGCCTTGTCAAGCAAAACCTTAAGTTAAAAAGGTTCTTGGGAATAACTTACCACTGATGGACCATTGGGTATATTTTTTGGTAATCTGTCATCACCATTTATAGGGTAATCTACCCAGGCCTTTTGGCGGCCACCTCTTGAACCACCACGGCCACCTCGCCAACCTCCACGGCCACTACGCCCACTGTCTTCACGTCCTTGATATCTGCTTCCACCTCGACCACCTCTATATCCACCACGGCCTCTTCCTCTTCCCCGACCGCCTCGTCGCATACCACCAGTTACACCAAATGTCTCAATGTTTACTTTGCGTTCTTGTTGCCATGAAGGGTGTGCCCTTAAAAAGAACAATACAACGAGAATTCTATATAGCATCAACAAACAAGATATATAATTTATTTTGTTACAAAAAGAAACATCAACAACAACAACAACAACAACACAAGACCAGGAAGTTGAATACTGCATTATTTTCTTCCATGCAGTAACATTTCCATCATCACGTTGAATGAAAGTATTTGGGGGTACAGCATGTAAATTTTCCTGAAGTGTCCCAAATTAATAAGCAAATGTTGAGTGCAAACATTACCTTTCTAAATTGATTAAATAAATAGAGTATCAATTTCAAATTAATAGGAACATGAAAACAAAATGACAAAAACAACAACAACAAAATCAAAAGATATCACAAGTCAAGCTGAAAATACTGCAACCTACATTTCGGTATAAAAACACTTTACTATCGCTAAAAACCTAATAACTGTTTGTTAGTCACATAAAAAGACAAGGCAAATCCTGTTGATGGAGTCACACACGTACTACAATTAGTAAACCTTTGAAAGAGTTCCACAAATCAAAAACTACCTTCTGTTTTTGTCTCTATCATTTGCCTCACAAGAGATAGAGTCAAAGAAAGACTTGGAGCTATCATAAAAACTTTCAGGACTCTGTGGATGACAGTCATGGACGATATCATTTCCAGAAGTACTGTTTTCTGTACTTTCATCCTAAAAACAGCAGCATACCATTAATGGAGCTACAAGCAAAAGCCAAACTGTGGCTAATATTTCAGGATCAGCCTTTTGTCACTGGTAACCAAACTGCATTGTCTTAAAGTGGGTGGCAACAACTTCCTGCACTTTTCCAATGCCTCTAACTTGACACTTGACAGATGAATACTACTACTGTTCATCACGCGATGCTACAATAACGGTATCACATAAATGCCCAGACACTGGTGAATCAAAAATGGTAATCTTTTTGGCCAAATAGGTTACCATAGCAACGGAACAACCAGTCAACTTTGCACCTCGTGGTAGCAATTTGTAGAGAGACTTAAAGAGTCTTACTCAGGCAAACAGTTTGAACAATGCATAGAGCAACTATTCACTGGTGAAGGTACTTCAAATGATGTCTATTTGGCTAAATGTCTATAATGTCAGTAACCATGGACAGTAAATCTGAAGCTGGTATCTTATTATAAACCATCTCTTGGCTTCCATTTGCCTCCTGTGTTTCCACTTAGTGGATTTTTCTCCAAAACACGTACAGGTACAAATAAGACACAAGCAGTTGTTTACCTCATCTGCAATCCTTAGATTTTCATGGAGTTTCTGTTGAAGTTCCTCTTCAATCTCCTCCTTGTTAAACTTGGCATTTGAACTCTCAAAGTCAAACTCCCCTTCAAATTTGACTGGATCACCACCAGTTCGTGGTTTAGAACCTCTTGCACCCGAGTCTCCTCTTCTTCCACGAGTACGACGATTACCACCTTGTAGAAAATAACATAGATGCTATGAATCATTATATAATATTTAAGATAGTATGCATGCTCTCATTGCTCAATAGGTGTTTACAGTACCAGTCAAAGGGACTGCAGCATTACACACGCATTAAGAGTGTGTACTACACGCACATTACAAAATTACTCACAATCGTTCAACTGGAACTCATTAAGTGCATGTAATGAGAACGAAATATTAAAAGTATGTGTAATGAAAACAAAACATTTGCTGTGTAACATTTACTGTACTGGACTGCACTGCGATGCAGTTTAGTCTTTCGCCTTCTTGCTTCTGGTCATCAAACGTTTCCGATAGAATCAACCAGTTTCCTTAAACCGGCTTACCGCTTTACAGTGAAAGTATTCTTCTGTTGCAGTTTCAACAAAGAGCGCCAGCGGTGGGCAGGAATGCTAGCTAGGATTCACTGAAATAACAGAACATGAACATATAATGTCGCTTTCAATTTTAAATCACACCAATTAGTGTACTTTACGATTCTTTGCTGTTTAAGATTAAGAGACAATCTGCGAGTTTCTGTTGAATCCCTATTTCATTGTTATCGAAGGAACAGGAGTTGAAAATGACATTACTTGCGTGGGTAAACATTATGTTGCGACGTACGTCGTACATGTTTTAACGTAAACGAAAGCTCAGAGATCTTTAAGAATTAAGTTTTGATGTTAAGCAGAAGTGCGGACTGCTACAGATTAAGAAAGAGCATTTGTTTGATAGGTGCTCGAGCTAGTCCAGTAATTTAGCAATGCTTGTCGGCTTTTCAACTTACGTTTTGTTGTGAACATTGAAAGTTGGGTGTTTTGAATACAAGTTAGTAGTGACTTTTTGTTTTACAAAATACACGCAACTGCGTGTATGAATAACAAAGGTTTCTTGCTCCAATGAAAATACACGCATTTGCGTAAAATTACTTGCAAATGCGTGTAACTACCAGATCAGTAAATTTTACCAGGTGTAATTACATGCACCTTACATGCACCATCCACGCACTGTCCACAAATACTACACGCAGACTACACGCATTTTACGTGCCTGTAGGTGCTGCAATTCCTTTGACCGGTACTGTAGATAATAGCATATAAACACAGTTACACTGTATCGAATTATTTTATTTTTGAGAACTTTTATAAAAGCAATAGAGGACTTTTTCCCATGTTCACATAGCCTCATCTTAACACTCAAAAATTTTGCAAACCCTTGATTGCATCTCCAGCTAGCATAACTACCTCAAATGCTGCAAATCAACGTCACGTCACAATGAGGCTATGTAAACATGGAAAAATGTCCTCTATTACTTAAATATAAAAAAGCTATATTTTTTGCGATAATCTAAAGTGAAGTCATGGTAGGTTTAACAGCACCACTGCCAATACTACAATGATTATTGGTTATTGGATTATTATTACTACAGTCAACTCTCTCATAGCGACCACTCCTTGTAAGCGACCACTTTGTAAATAACTGTTTTGTTTCTCAGTCATATACTGTTCCAAGAGCTCTCTCTTAAGTGAATACTACTTAAATTTCTTAAGTGCCTGCAACATAGGCCAGAAGTTTGACATACTCTTTTGTTTTCTGTTTCCGGTAAGCGACCACCCAACATGTTCACGTACTGTATGATTGTTACAAAATCTTTACTCAGAAGTGACAAAAGTTCAGTTTAACACTAACTGGAGTGATGACAGATAATAGCTGTTTACAAGCAAAGAAGATGTCTATAATTAGATCTTGGGTAAACAGGAATTGTTACAGTGATCTGTTGCAAACTGTTACACAAAGTTTCAGTCGGAGAATCGAAAAAAAAATCAAACAACTTAGTTTCTATTTGCCTAATTTCAGCTGATAACATAATATCTCTATGTAATTGATCAGTCAATCTAGCACTGGGCTTAATTTGTTGATTTTTTCCCATAATGGACCACCTACCGTAAGCAACCACTTAGTCTTGCACCAAGGGTTGTCGCTTATAAGAGAGTTGACTGTAATTTTTTCACTCTTCCATGGACACCATAGTTTCATTGCTCCCCTTTGGTTATGAATGTACCAATTTATCAATTTACCAATTCACATTTTTAGCACAATGGAACTCTTTCAAATTAATTACTTTTTTTCATACTATACCTTGTCTTTGTCTCTGGGGTTCAGCTGACTGATTTGTTCCACTTGATTCCTTATTGGTGTTTTCTTTATCCTTCGTCTCTTGTTTCTTCTTTTCTTGTACTACAGCCTCAGTCTTGTCCTCAGAGCTTCTTCTAGAAGATGTTCGGGACGAGGGTCTCCTTTTTGTCTGTACAGTTTGAGTTCCTTGTTGAGCTGTATTTTTATCTTTAGTGTCATCACTTTTAACTTCATGGTTACTGGAGCCGGGTGCTTCAGGTAATACAGTTTCAGGAGATGGCGTATGACTCCGAGCTACCGGCATGGGTTGTACTAGAGGTGGTGTTGGTATCCGTGGCGGCATCATAGGCCCTGGTGGTATCATACCTGGATGTGGCTGCATAGAACCCGGCATCTGTGTGTGTCGACCTCCAGGTGCATAGCCACCGTATGGTCCACCAAATGGACCATAGTTCATTGTGTGAGGAGCATATGGCATAGGAGGGTGAAAAGGAGAATATCCACCAGGATGCCTTGAACTACCAGACTGGTGAAAACAAAGTGTCAATAACAAAAAGACAATTTGTAAATTGGCTGCCTGTACATTTTAACTAAAAAAACACTTCTCCAGTTCTTCTTATATTTGCTAATCCAGATTGTTCCAAAAACAGTGGGGGAGGACCAGGTGGCCATACTTGTGAATGACAGTACTTTTCAGCCAAAACTATGGCTTTTTTAAGTTCCACCAACTAGGTTGAAACAAGTCATACATTCACCTGTCCAATTCAAGGAATTGACTTAGCAGAATTCAAGTGGATCTTGTATGTGCAGAGGCATTCTTTGCCGACACACATCATTCAGAACAAAATAATATTTCTGTTCCAGGATGGATGACAAGTCAATTTTGCCAAAGCAAAATACACTATCTGTGACTATGGCTGGCCCGTCAGGTTAGTAATGAATATATACTATAGAAGTAAAATTCCGAGACAATTTTATGCCTTCTGGGCCACTAGCAACTATTTCACTTTCAGAATACGGTGTCATCATCACACATTTAGAAGTTTTGGCTGTCATGACTCGAAATAAAATACGGTTACGTTTATCTTATATGGGTTTTATCGAGCATAAAACATTCATTGTAGTTCACACATACATACAATAAAGGTTGCTACAGCAGTGTCTTGCATTAAGAAATAATAATTTAAACAAGATTTAATGTCAGCTGACTCGTTGTCTTCCAAACGGAAATTGTGCGAATCGAATAATAAACAATGTTGCATTAAGCTTATACAACGCAAACTCTAGTTCAACAGTTCCATAAAGGAATACGGTATACCTGCACAATGGCTGGGTCCGGATGTAGCTGCGACGGCTGAGGTTCCTGTTGCTTTGGCTTAGGAGGTTCGCAAACATGCAAGTCCTTTATGTCGTGCCCCCGAAAAACAATGTACTCGTACACTTCCTCTCTCGGAGGAACCTTTTTCGGAGCTTCCCGGTCTTCCGTCCCAAATGATCTGACTGCAAAGAAGGATGGTGAGACCACAGTTAGAAATAGATTCTGCGAATCACCTTGCTCATTTACAAAAAATATATCGCCGAAAATGACTAACCGTCCGCCAACGTCACAACAGCTTCCTTGGTGTCTATGGAGTACAAGACACCCTCGTACCTAATTTCTGACTTAGAAATTAGGCTTATTTTGGTACCAATGTACGGAGTTCCTGAAGTCATTTTGAGTTGTCAGAAATATAACAGAAAACTATAAAGGATGGCCCAGGATGGCCAGGATTGATTTCACTGAGTCTTCGACTGTCAGCAAAGCAAAGATGGCCGAATGGCGAGCGAGTGTGTTTTTCTCAAAGAAGTGTGGGAAGAGTGACGTCATCAAAACTGTCGATTATATTGGTGATGGTAGTATACAAATACATTGCTGTTTGCTAAACAAGCTGCTGGCCAGGATCGCTGTGACTCGCGCGGGCGAAAACAAAATGGCGCAGACCATCGACGCGAAACTATTGCATAAAACTACTGTGTCTTGGTTCGACTTCTTGTTTGATACAACTGGAGATTCATTGAAGAAACATCTGGAAGATGTATCTGCAGGTTAATATTATGTTTAGTATTTTTTTTTTAACATTGCTACTACAGCAGAAAATCTATCAGCCACCACTGCCAATCGACCTCTCAAAAGGACATTCCATTTTTAATACCGGCCCCCGCCTCTGTGCGGAATGGGAGACAGATTCCGACACCCTAGTATTATTCTTGTCCGCACCTTTAAAGTTTGCATCCGCAGGGTACTACATTTTGTCAGTGTCTTTGAAAATAAATATTCCGACAGGCCCTGTGCCAGAGGTTACCCCTTCATACGGGGTGGGGGTATAAAAAATTTAATGCCATGATATGTTTCTTGGAAATTAGGGCAGCCTTTTGTAGGTCATAAATACAGTGATATGTGCTTGTTATACTTGCAGAACCTTCAGCCACCCAACTTATTGTTCAGTTCCTGGAACATTCAGGGTTATTCAACATCAATGTGGTAAGCACTTTGACTAGTCACTGCTCTGGGTCATCCTTGATATTATCACTGTCTTCAGTGTTATAATCATGAACTGCAGATAAAGTTGGTCAACTTGCATTAAAAGATAAATTTTTCAGTAGCAAAGATCAGATCATGTATACTAAATGCATACACCGTCGAGTGTTGATTGATACCTTTGATTGACACCCTCGATTGACCCTCACTGACCCTTGATCTACACTTGATCAGTACTTGATGAACATGTCAGTTGACACTCGAATGACACTCGATCAACATCTCAGTCGGACGTTGGTTGAGAGTCGACTAATTTTTCACAGACACCTTATTGAGTATTGATCAATACATATGAGTTGGTCAACACTCCGCCATATATATCGACTGATACTCGATCGAGTGTCAATCAGGTGTTGGTCAAGTGTCAAGCTAATGTCAACCGAGCATCAATAGAGATGCTGATCAAGTGGTGATCAAGTGGTGATCAAGATATCAATCAAGTATTGATCAAAGGTCAATCAAGGGTATTGATTGACACTGATACAGATGCCTTTAGTACACACGATCCCATGTCCTCAAATATGAAAAAAAAAAGAAGTTGTTTTGTGAAGTTCAGACATACTATAAATTATGAATATTTAAGAAACTAAATTTGTTGGGTATTTGTTGCATATTGTCATGGTCCAGTTAATCAAGTCTACTAAACAAATACAAGCCCCAGGTTCATGATAAGACTTATTTACTGTACTTTAATGTTACCATGTTAGAGAAAACTGTTTCCAAAATTTTAACTTATTCAGCCCTGCCAATCAAAATTCACTTTATACGGTTGTTTTTTTTTTCCATTCCTGATTCTAAACAAGTAAAGGAATTCTTTGTTCATGACCCTGCTTTTCGGTTTGCACTGGTTGCTTACCATCCTGTATCCATCCCAAACTGTATTGTAAAGTACATGTGTATATGAAATGTAGTTTCAGACAGATACATGTATGAGATTGTGGACTAGAAAATGATATAGGGTAAACCAAATCAGGCATGAAATTTTGCTGCAAAACATTTTCTGTTGCAAATTGTTTCCCATCATCACTGAATACAGAACTGAAAAGTGTCACCGTTGAAAAAAAGTCTAGGCACATGGGCACGGTAGTTTTAGTCTCAACCTAAGTACATGTAAGCAGAAAAGGTAAATGGCAGTTTTATTAAACATTAAAAGGAGCTTTGTTCTATCTACCAAGGGTGTTGCTTCTGAAACTCCCTCAACCGAGAGCAAAAGAGCACGACACCTTTGCCACTTAGCCTTAAGGGCTGCTGCACAACTGCAATGGAACCTGGAAGTGTTAGAAGAGAAGTACAGAACTGTTACTATTGATCTCAGACGTCTGTTGGAGTGCTTTTTTTTTTCAGGCTGTTTCATGGACAATTGGTTTTAGCTGCAGATTCAAAAAAAGTGATCAAGTGATGAAAAACATCTATTGGCACAGATGGTTACAGTTTGCAGCATAGCTGAACACTGCAAATTCCTCAAAAGTACCAAGTTGGAGGCAAATCTTATCCTTGCGATGGATTTTGTAACTGTTGAACTCTTCTCTTATGACATACTGTATCTTGTATGTTGTGTCTTGCTAGAAAGTGCGAAACTCAACAAACTTGCAAACAAACTGTGAAGCAACTTCCCCGACAGCAGAGATTCACTCAGTCTCATCACACGATAATGAAATGCATCATCACATGATCACATTTTTGGAATCTGTGAATGAAACCAACAGTGCATGCAATGGCCTAAAAAAAAGCCATTTTAACTGATGTCTGGGAGCAATAGTGTTGGGTTTTCTTATTTTTGATGCCTATTTTTCGTTAGTTGTCAGGTTAACTTTTTCTGATTGTAAATGGCAAGTCTTTTGTTTTTCAGCCTGTCTCTTCAATGGCAGAACATTCTGCTGGGAGAATTAATAAAGACAGCTGCAGCGTTAGATGGGGTGAGTTGAAACGTTCAAAGTACAAAATTTGAGCAACTCTTGAAACAATAATAATATCTTGTTTATGGTAATTGATCTCAATTTTATTCTAACATATCACAGATTATGTAAGTGCAGCCAAAATTGTTGCCAATCATAGAAAAATTTGATTCATGTACTACAGTCAAGTCCTACAAGGAGTCGCGATATCAGGTTGTGCAGAACCATGCAGTAATGATGATATTAGCAAGACACACTGATCTTGGGTGGTTACCAGATATTATGAAACACTGTCACAGTAGTTGTTTATTTGTTTTTAAGTACTGTAAGGAAAACAATTTTTGATAAAAAAATGTGTTTTTTGGGTCAGATTGTGTGCCTCTTCCAAGTTATCTTGATTAGTGTTGATTTTCGATGTGTTGTTGTTTTTAGGCAATTAACAGTGATACAGATATAAGCAGTCTAGACCAAAAAACTGCGATGACACTTATAATTTACTACAGATGGTAGGAAATGTTTGTCATTAGCTGTAAGCACTAAGCTTGGTCTCTCCTCTGTAGAGGTTCGAAACCTTCACTATAGAAAGCCGCTGAGCAAGGTGAGTGCAGGCGCATAGTCGAAACCCTTTGCCTGTGCTCATGTCGCTCAGTGGATTCTCCCTACTTGAAGAAACCCTTTGAGCCTTGTCTTACCCTGTTTATGACCAAAATCTGTGATTTTCCTTACCCTATTTATATTTGATACCCTATATATGACCTGACCCTTAAATTAACACCCTGTTTCAGACCTGTCATATGATAATAAATTTATTAGTTTCTTAGTTCAGACCAATGTGAAATTGCCATAAACATAATTTGTGAAGGGTTTTCATTGATGGTCTTATTAATAATGATGAAAAAGTAGCTTCCCCTTAAAAACATTACTCAATTCAAGACTAGAGTGCAAAATCCAAGCCCTATTGCTGACCAAACTGGCCAAAATTGATACCCTATTTATGACCAAAATGGCTGAAAACCTGTACCCTTTGGGGCCGCACATACTTATATACCCCATATAAGGGAGCTCTCCCCCCCTCCCCCCCCCCCTCCCCGAATGACCCTAGTGATTCCAGCAATTCTAAGCTAGACATCTTAGAATCAAGGCTGGTGTTCATAGTTTGTAATTAATTGTGAGAATAATTTTGCTCCTTCCTTGCTTACTGACTTGTGTTTTATTCAATTCAGGGTGGTTAGGACTCTGTCTCAACATTTTCTGCCAAATGTTGGCAAATCTGTGAACAATGGGTGAGTTATTGTAAAGAATATGTTATCATAGGCACTCTGTTAGTTAAGTGCTGTAGAATCCTGAAACCAAATTTTATCTTCAATGGCTGTAGTATAGCACTTTTCATAGTTTCAGTCTGTAGCAGGCATAAATACAGGGTACAGAGGGAGGGAGCGTGGAGATGAAAGGAGCAGGAGAGAAGAGTAACAACTGTTATAGGAACCCCTTGTTGTACATTTGTGACACTCACGGAATAACTTATGAACTGTTAGGCCCAGTTCAGATGTCGTGCTTCTGCCATGCCAAACTAAATTCAGGAATTAAGTTCGACAAAAGCATGGCAGAAGCTTGTCGTCTGAATCAAACTTTTCAATGAAGTTCAGCAAGCAATTAAGTTTGACAAGCTCTGCCATGCTACATGACTTTAGCACAGCAGCGATTCAAACATGGTGCTTGTGATGCACTGAACAAAATTCAAAAATTATAGTAATGTGTTTTGGCGAGATTGTGTTCCCTCAGGGAGTTAGGAGGAGAATTGTTATGAGGAATAGGTAAATCCTGAATTTGTTTCAACTCTGGCATGACGTCTCAATTAGAGTTGTTTTCCTGCCATGCCATAGTCAAACCAAATTGTAATTTAATTCTGCACAGCAGAAGCATGACATCTGAACTGGGCTTTAGTCACACAATCTCATTAAAAACAATTACAATGATGGTGGCGGATGAAGATGTATGATTAAGACGTCAATGACACTTGATACCAACTTTTAATTAACTTTGATCTTTGTAATTTGTTTTAAGTATGACAGCTGATAACTTGGCAAATGAAAACATTCTAAGAAAGGTAAGTTTAGAACAAACTGTTTATTGGTAACTAAAGATGTGTATAATTTGTTAGGGCATTTTCATGATGTATGAATGGCCTAATTTTTTCCAGTGAAAATTGTGTGAAATGGTTAGTTAAATTGTCTTGAGAATCATGATTTCGCTACTAAGTAGCTGTGAACTGTCAGTTCCATAAATGATTTCTGTGATATGAGAAATAAATCTTTTATTTGTCATGAACCATAAGAACTTTTGATTATGTCTTCCATAGTTGTTCTCGACACCAATTATCATGTGATAAACATTGGCATAACCAGGACAGGCCAATCTTTGATCGCTGCATGTAGTCTTTGGAGGAATGTGGTCATTTTGCTTTAGAAAAAAGAAGTTAGAGAAAGGCTGAAAATGCTGAACAAGGCTGTGCTTTTGGACATGAAGTTTCAATATCTCACATTTAAGTTCATGTGAAACATGTCCCTCTTTTCCTAATGAAACATAGAATGTCTTGTTACATGTAATTCCCCTCCTCCTCCCATCACCCTCAAAGATGAATTACAGGACTGCAGGGCTATGTTGCAATTTAGTCAATTTACCATAAAATCCATCTTGAGAAGCATAAATCACCTTTAAGTTTTCAAACAGTCATACATGACTTGTTTTTTTTTTTTTATTGTTTTATATCAGCTTGAAGACCAACTTTCTACTGCCATCCACATTCTTAATCAAGCTCTTCAGGTGACAGAGGACATGGTTCTTCCTACAGCTCCTTCATTGTTATCCGATCCTAAAAAGACTGATAAAACAGAGCCAGAAAAGGCTTCAAGTGAGGTTGGACCAACAAGTGAAGAGGGTGCACAGAGCGTGGATGTTGACATCACAGATGATGACAAAGCTAAGAGTGAAGGTGATGCAAAGAATGGATCTGATGACTGTAATGGCTCCAATGCAGTTGAAAAAATGGATACAACTACTGAAGAGATTTTTACTGTGAAGAAGGAGGACATCATTGCTCAGGTATGTGCATTCCTGGGGTAGGTAACTTCTTCTTAAAAACATACTCAATTCAAGACTAGAACAACCATACCCTGTTTATGACCAAAAAGGCTGGAAAAGAGGATACCATTTGGGGCTGCACATACCTACATAGCCCATATAAGGGAGTACAACCCTCCACACACCCCCCCCTCCCACTCCCACCAGGTGTATCCATGGAGGAATTACATACATTGGGAGCCTTCCTTTAAGATGTTTAAATGTTGATAGGTTGGTGGTTCTTAGCAGAAAGGGGTAACAATGCCATCAATCATCTTATATGATTTTTTTAGCAATATAATTTCCTTTCTCTTTACAGTTTTGTCAAGTTATAAAAATCACTGCACACAAAACATGCAAAGAACTGTCCCTTTGCATGCATTACATGCTCATAAAATGGCATTGTTTAATCAGTAATACTATGATCTCTTTTTTCCTCTTTTATGTGGGAAAGTGATTAATTTCCTGCTACTTTTACTTCTGTTTCAGGTTTCCTTTGATTTAGGAACTCTCTACTTCTACCAAGAAAAGTTTCAACAAGCTATGAAATTGTTCGAAAGTTGCAAGAATGCACAGGTTTGTCATAAACATCTGTTGCCAACTGATCAATGATTAAGCCTGATCTTGATTATTTATTCTAAGGTACACTGTAGCTACTCCCCAGTATCACCTGATTTGCACTTCTCCAGGGAGTGCTCCCCCTGGTCGCGCATTTTACTGTAGGCACCAAGCCCGTCCAGACCTTGAAAATCATTTGATTTAATCACTGTACATGAACCAAGATCTTCAACAATTTTTCCATGAGCATACTTTGGATATGACATGATAACTAGCCAATGAGACCCTAGGATATGTCTTTGGCTATAATTCATCTCATACATGTAACTAACAAGCATGAGTGGAAGAAGGTTTTTATTAAAAATAACCGCAATATTGATAATTCCAACTATTAAGTAAGTAACATTCTGTAGAAAAGAAGAGTCAAAACCCAGGAAAAACATTATCCAATGTTCCAGGTTTTAAATATGCAGTTATAAAACATGTTGTGACATGTTCTTACAACTTAGTGTAGTAGTCAGAATCAGGTAGCTCCAGTAGTTACTCACATTCATGTTATCATGCTGTGCCAGGATACCACAGTGCATTTTGTTGGTGTGAAACTAGTCAGAATTTTTACAGATTCCAAAGAACATTTGGAAAATGACTGTGGTGCAACAGTAATACATCAAATTTTGGCACGTCTTTGGCACCACTGCTGTACAACTACAGCAACAGTATGACTGTTTAAAAACCACAGAATGGCACAATTTTGTTATTGGGCCCTTTTGCTTTTAATTTATAATGTGTGTCCACTGAGGGTTTATTATTAAAACATACTAACATGTAGGTTATTCATATTTATTGAATATTATTTTGTTAGTCTGGAGGTGAAACGTAGGCCACAGGGATTGTAGCATGGTGCTTTACGCATGATTTATGCACATCATGACATGCACCAGTAAAAATTTACATGCAGATTTATGCGCAGGCCAATTGCACATGAATTTGGTTTATTATGTTGAACAATGAAACCTTATGTGATTCATAGATGGGAATTAAGTTTATGTATTTTGTATTAGTTTTGTGTTTCTACTTTTTAAGCCACTTTGAAGTACAGAAAATGCACTGGAGCAACATTTTCATTGCATTTTTTCAGTTGTGTCACATTGTAATGAACCTTTTCCTTTCCATTCTAGTGCTGTCAGTCATCATTTTACACTGTCAATGAACAGAGGTTGAATGGTTACTATATGGCATGCTGTGGCCTGACAGGCATTCCCCCTGTTCTAACAAGTGCGCCACCGCTTGCAGCAACTAAACCATCCCTAGCTGTGAGATTTGAACAGTCCCGACACTCTGGATATAATGTAAATATGAAATAATTAATAATAGTTTCAAAAGAAACAACCCCCAAATGTGCATGTAGGCACCCTCCAAAAGTACAATTAACACAGCACTCAAAAGTAGTGATCTCAAATGAAGATGTATTTGGCTTGTGGGTTCCTGCTGGTAACGGCCTAGTGCTGAAAGGGCTGCCTTATTGTAATAAAAAAAACTGGCTTTGATAAACAATGGCAGGAACATATAAATTATGAGCTGTCCCAAAATGACATGGTATTTGTTTTTAATGAACCTTAGTAGAAAGACAATTATTATATTACCCTGTTTGTTTTGGCATAAATTTCTGTCGAGAAGATTTAACATCCACTGAGAACATTTGGAGCTACCCAGAAGAATCAACTCACCCCTCCCCCCTCCCCCCCCCCCCCTCACCAAAAAAAAAAGTCACGATCCTCCAAAAGTACAGGAGTGATAAGAACAGGCTGTTAAGTCTAGAAGCAGTGAGGGTTGTTTGGAGATCTTTACTTCATATCAAACAAATCTACCAAGTTTAACATCATGTTGAAACAACCATATCTAATGATCTTATTTTGTCATTTGAATGTAATTGTTTCAAGCACCACTCAGGATAACTATTATTGTCATAGTCAGAGATTGTCATCCCTATAGACAATTGTCCTCATAACAGAATAAGAATTTCTTAGGTTACATTCTGTCTAAATACAGTAATTGCCATAAAAGCAGCAACTTTGTTCTAACAAAGTTCCTATGGTATCAACATGTTCTCTCTTTACCCGAAATTGTTAGTTAAATTTCCACTAATTACAAATGGATGCCTAAGAAGAAACACTTCATTACTCTAATTTTTAATTTCCAAAATACAGAAATAGTGATTTACATGTATGTTTAGCATCTTTCTTTTGTTACTATCACACAGGATATTATTGTGGTACTTTTAGAGGACAACATCACATTTGAGCTTCCTTTGGAATATAGAAAAAATTTAGTCTCAGAACTAAGAACACATAGTCGGAGAATGAGTGAAGATGAAGAAAGTGCTACTAACATTCCTTTAGACTGGCAAATAATGGTTTGCAATATAATCAGGGATGTTCTAGAAGGACGACCTGCAAATCCTGGATTTTGGCTCTCGCTGGAGAATTGTTCTCAAGCTCAACTAGAGATGATTTTCTCTGTAAGTATTTCTTTGACCCAAACAGCCAAGTAAATGTCATGGACACAGCTGTATGCCAGGAGTTATCTCTTGAACCATGGTTTTGAAAACAACTACTGATGTGAGGAAAATGACATGATCTATGATTGGATTGTTTTCGGACTGAACCATTCACTGCAACGCAAATTATTTGATTTATCCATTTGTCTTCAGAAGTTAGAGACAGATCAGGAAAATTGGTTTGTGATTTTTATTTTGACGAAAATGCAACCTGGATCAATAAAAAGGTAGCTGGTTAAATACTGCCATCCTTTATTAGTGTCAGTAACTAATTTAGTAAAACAGTGGTATCAAAAACATGTCTTTGAAATCATATATTAACTTAAAGTGATCTTGTAACCACCATTTTCTGTCAGAGGTTACCACAGCCACAGTATGTATGACCTGTCACATTTTTTGCTTTACCCACTTCACATTTGAAAATTAGCCCAGTGAACCCCATATTGTATTATATGACAATGACTAGCTTGTTAAGAGACAACTTTCTATAAAATTTTAGAAAACAGTGCTAAGAGGTTCAGAGCCACTTTTTGAGTTTTTGCAAATTTAACATGAAAGTACATGTACCCCTCTCTTTTGAGAAAAGGTATATTATAATCAATGTACCTTTTCATCCGATCAATAATTGATGAAAGTGAACTGAACAAAAATGAACTTTTATTTTATTATTATCATTATTATTATTATTATTAATTTTTTTTTTTTTTAAACAAAAAAGAAGAGAATTACAAACTAATTCAAAGTACAACATTTTGAGTAGGAAACAATTACCAAATTAAGAATTAATTAAATTAATTAATAACTTAATCATTTTTGACTTCATTTTACTTAAATGAACTGTTATGATTGTGTCTTATCTAGCTGTGTTTGCAGTCCATACCAGTTGAAGAGGACTTCCCTTCTCAGGGTATAAAGGAGAGCAACAGATTCAAAATCATGAAGTCATTTGTCCAGTAAGTATGCAGTCATTTTGTGTGGGGGTGCAGTATCCTCATGTTTACTAACTGGACTCTGGATTGAGCAGTCCAAGCTGGGTTCAATCCCTGGCTGGGGTCATTGTGTTGTGTTCTTGGGAAAGACACTGTTCTCTCACAGCTCGCCTCTCTCCACCCTGTGGCAAATTTAATGCTGAGGGGAAACCCTGTGATGGACTAGCATCCCATCCAGTGGGGGGGAGAATACTCCTAGTAGCTTCATGCTGCTGAAACTGGGATAAGCACTGGCCTGATGGGTCACTTGACTCGTATGCAGACTTACCTATGCTACCATCACTGTCATGTTATGTTTGCCCATTTATTGCCCTAGGCTGGCACAATGGTACTGTAATTTATTGTATGTATTACTTTAGTTAACACTTTAGGTGAATGTGTTGGTTTTTATTTTGTTACTGATACAGGTTGATCTGCTGTACTTCTGAACTGGTGGATGGATGGGAAATTGCCAAGAACTCTCCTGCTAAAATATTCTTGAATGAAGAGGTATTTTAGATCTGAGATCTGATGATAATAGACCATTTCCAAGTTTCCTTCTCCCTCTGTTTCAAAATGAGTCCGAGTATGCCATACCTTTCTTATGAAAATGAACTTGCACAAGATGTATTTTCGTAACAATGGTTTGGCTCAAACACTCGTTTTGACACAGAGGCAAATGGCAACTCGGAAATGGCCTATTTCAAAGAGAAGCCAGTTTTAATATTTTTGGAAGTCAACAGAGAAACATCAGATTTCTTTTAAGAATCTCCTGTTACTTAATTATTTACTTTAAGTACACAGGTTCAATTATCGTTTGACTTATTACTGAAATGAACTTCAGGTAGTATTCATGAAGAAATAAGTGGAAGGCCTTCGGTTAACATCTCCACATTGTATTCAGCCATCCGAGAGAGTATTTTTGTGACAAAGATCGATGTTATCTTTAGGAAGAAGCGATGGATGACCTTCAAAATGGGTTGGTTAAGACTGAACAAGACAGGTCCCAATGGATTCCTGTTAATGTACAATATACCACTGAAGGTAATTCATGCTAGAAAAAGTAATGTTTGCTTAATGTAGACTAGAAGGTAATGTAAGCTTCATTAGAATGCAGCTGTGGTTGTATACCTCGTAAACTGGAGCTGTGCATGCATAATGTTTTTATAGATGCATGGCAGGAAATCATAGAGAAATGGCAGCAGCTGTTGATTAAGTTTGTTTTGTTTTCTTAGTCATGGAGAAAACTTACAAAAAAAGCTCCCTTTTATCTTTATGTGGATAAAAAGTATTAAATGAGCTTTTGGAATGTTGGCAATGCTTTCATTTCATTCATGCACGTGGCTAATCACTTGACTTCCCCTCTCAGATCAAAATGTTTTTGCTTTGGCGTGCTGTATTCAAAACCAATTGAAAATAGAAGATGGTTTTCCCATGGAACACCATCTTCTATTTGGTGATTAAAACCAGGAGGTAATGTGTGGATAACACGGGCTAAAAGCCTGTGTTTCCCTGGTGGTTATCTTTTAAAGATCCATCAAGACCTTTAAAGATCAGCAGTAGGATCTTTGCAGATCTTAATAAAAATCCTTAATCCTTGATGAAGTTTTGTTATTGGCATTAAATTATTGGCACATTGTCTCCCAGCCTCGACAGGACAAGAGAGCACTGAGTTGAAGAAAGGTCAGCTTTTTAATAAACTACGACACACAGTTGACCCTGGTACCATCAGTACACTAGTGGAAGAGCTTCATCAACTTGAGAAAGGGAGAAGGCATTCAGAGGTAGTGTGACTTGAGATGTAATGTAAAGGAGGTTATCCTGAAGGCCTCCCTCCACCCTACAGTGAAAAATAGTGAGTTCAGCTGAACCATTGTACATGTAGCAACCACATAAAAATACTGTCATGGAATACCCCATCTGATTCAGCATGAGTAGTAATAAGGGTCTGAAGTCTAGAAATTATTCCTCTAGAGTCTAGAAGTTAAACGTACAAACTGGCACTGATGAGGTTCCAGGCTTGGAACAGTAACATGATATTTCCCTAATTAGTGTACAAGCCTCCCACATGTCACCTGCAACATTTTAAACTAATTAAGGCCACAGTCCTTGAGGATGTCACGTAAATCACTCCTCACCCATGCATGAATCTCTTATCACACTGACAGGGTAGTGATCATATTCTTTAGGAGTGGAAATTTGTAGTTTGGGACAACTTATTAAGTTTCCTTTTAACATGGCCACTATTAAAAGTTCTCTCTACCTTCCATGATAGTAAGCCAGAAAAAAAAAACTACAGTAACTTGATATCCTGTTTTAGAACTGGCATCCCATTCAGGTGAGAAAATTTGAGCCATGCCCATGTTACCTCTTAAAGGCACAAAACATGATGCATCAAACCCCATAGTTAAATTCACAATGTTACAAAATTAATGGAACCTACAAAGGAGATTATCAACTTCCTACATTATATTATTCGACACTAATTCTCAAATCATGGTACAAATTTCCCATTTTTTCCTCTTCTAAATTCATGTTGCTTTATTTGTCTTGAAGGAATATGTGTGTTTACTGTATAAGAGCCACCTTGAGGAGATAAAGAACCTTCAACAGCAGGACATACTCCATATTTTGTTTTCCAAAGCCTTGCACTGTTCAGCTGTTCAGGTAATTCTGATTGAGTATTCCAGCCTTCATTTTGACTCAAATGTTGGGGCTCTTTACCCTACTGGGCCTGGTTGTTCAAAAGCCGATTAACGCTAATCCAGGATTAAAAGTTAATCAAAGTTCTTATTTCTCTTAGACATTGGTTAAAGCCAAAATTGAAGGACAAAAAATTTAAACAGAAAACTTCACTGAACAAATAAACATATACGCTGGTCCTGGATTAGCTTAATCGTGCTTTGAACAACCCGGCCCTGGTGTCCTAACACCATGGTGCAGAGGAGGGGTGGGGGGTGGAGGGAGAGGGGCAGGAGAGGGAGGGGAGGGAAGCAGAGGAGGGAATGGGAAAGGAGGAGGAGGAGTGGACAGATGGAGGTTCAGGTGGAGTTGATGCTTTTCACTGGACAGGTGTAATGTTTTGTGAATTCAACACTATTAAAAGTGGGTATTGCCTGTATCGAAAGATAAGGGCCTGTCTGTAAGGGAAACTACCTCTAGTGGGGTAATCAATTTGAGGTTCATCAAGGTTTATAGATCTGACATGCTGTTTGTCAGTGCCTCTTAATTTCCTTCAATGGCAGTAAATTTTATCCTTATAAACTGAAATGGTTACAAAACTGGAATACATATATGAGTTTCAGTTGCCCACTGATGCAACAGCTACAGGGGCATTTGTCATCAGGAGAACTTTTTACAGGAGTGTTAACTACAGCAGGAACTATTTTCTATAGTAGGAACCTTTTAATAGGAAGCCTTTCTACATAGAATAGGAACTATTGTCAGAGGGTCCATCAGTAGTGGGAACTATCCAAAGTTACGTCAAAAAATTGACCAACCATGTTTCTTTTTTAAGGAGTATGAGAAGGCATCTCAGCTTCTCTCTTATGCCCTTGGGATGGTGAACACTGTTGCAGGAAGGGGTGCTGCGAGCAGTCCATTAGAGAGAGTGAAGGCTGCAATTCAACAAGAACTCCTTGTGCTAGACATTTCTCAAGAGTCACCTAGCAAGAGGTACAAGTATCTAAGAAATAATTGATAAAATATTTAGTTCTTACCTGTTCAGTCTGGTTTTTTTTAGATGTGCAAAACACTCCTAGCTGGAGAACAGTGCATCACTTTAGCTGTAGAGGGAAAAAGAGTGAAAAGGTCAAGCCCAGTTGTAAACTTTGAAAAACCCTACATGAGGCACAGTTCACTGCCAGAACTGCACGAATTGGACTGTTTAACCACACAAAAGTTTTTTTTTTTTGTTACAAGCGTTTTGACACCTCATGGGTTCCATATTTTGAGGCTGTTTATTTTCTTTTCTTGGCAGCCGGGCAGAAGAGATAGCAAAACGAGTCAAGTCTTACATTTGGCAAACCGCTTCAGGTACCGGGCAAGGTTCACATTACTCACTAATAGGGCATTTTTCCATATCTGGTTGGTTCTCATAATCTACAGTTCAGTCAATTTGTCAATAGCATGCCAAACATAAACAATGTTACTTGTTTCTAAAGAACTTTTGTCTGTCAGGTCAGCAGGTAATTGAAACACATAGCTATATATCCAGTTGAAGTTGATATAGGTACATTTACCACCACAGGGAGTTTATAAAGCTGATTTTTTTAGGGTTACATGTAGATCTTCACCTGAACAAAGTATCCTGAGGAAGGGCTAATGCTTGAAACGATAGCTCAGTATCATAATGGCAGTTAATTTGCCTTTGTCAAAAAATAGCTAAGTGTTACATAAAACATAGTTGATTTGATGCATTGTATTCTACTAACATGTTAAATTGTTTCCAGGTGCTGCAGAGATTCATGTGGAAGAACAAGTCAATGCCTTTCTATTAAATGGAAAGGAGTGGGAGTTTCTGTCAGAAATAAGAGTTGATGAGAATGCACAGTCTCTGGATCACAGATCTGTAAGATAATCTGCTGATTATCATGTTGGAGTAGATGAACAATTCCTTATATAATACACTAAAAGTGATAGGTGCATCATTTTCTTGCATCCAAACAGTGCAGAAGCAAATATAACAAATTACATATTAACAAGGTTAAAATGTCAGTGATAAAAGAGAAAAAAATGTTGACAGTTGGGGTAACATGTTGCAAACCTTGCTTAAATTCAACTTGCCTTGCAATATTGTTGCATGAAGAGTTGTCGCATGTGAACCTAGTTATTATGATGGCCCAGCTCACCAAATATCTCTTAGTAGCTCAGTGGTTAGAGTCTCCAACCAGTATCTGGGAGGTCAGGGAGTTGAATCCTTCCATTTTAAGATCTTTATAATCAAGTTGTTTGTATATTACCTGTCTTTTATTCCAGAGCATGTATATATCATTCTGTAATCTCTTTTGATCAATGAAGTCTTTTAACACAGTAGGACATGGCAGTATTTTCTTTATGGAGCTTGACTTATCCTTTTTAAATTTTTAGCTGTGTAGCTTACTAGCATCCACGTGCTACTTTCTGTCAAAACCTCAGGGATGGAGGAAGCCAGCCAGAAGTCTTTGGGATGGCAGTAAGTACATGAATTTTGTACAATGTACAGGATATTTTCATCGAGACATCTTGGAGTTACACCAAGTTTTGCATCCATTGAAATACCTTCTTATGAATCTCTTTATCAGTCCAGTAATGTATGTGCTTTAGTGTCAGAAAACTCAAATGGAAATTTGAGGAATGCACTGTCTTGCTTAGGTTTATGGTACAAATGTAAAGAACCCCAGGACTCGGGCGTTTTACATTATTTGTTGTTTTACACAGGATTGCTCTGGTCAAGATGTATTAATTTTTATGTTGAGATCCATTGTCCAGTTACCTAGTTTACATTAAAAAAAGTGTCATTGCATTTATTATATTCCAGTCATAATGGTGGATTGTTTGGAATCTACATTTACTGTAACTTCATTTTGTTTTGCCTTGATTTGCCATTCCCAACTTCCCTTTTTATTTCAGTTCTGAAGATATTCAGTAATAACAACATGGGACAACAGAAGAGATCTGCTGATGGAAGTCAAGCAGGCATAGCTTCCCAATCTGAAGGACTGAAACTGTAAGATCTTTGTATGTTACACTCCTTATTAGCTGTAAATGCAATCAGTGCTTTGTTTAACTTTTTTTAGATGCAGGGCTCTCTGCATACCAGCCTTCAAGCTGATTGGGCTTCAAGGTTTCAAGCATATTTTTTTTCTTTTGTTATATTTTTACAATCATTTTTTTAAGAAACCACTCAATAAAATTATATGATGCATAGCTGTTTCTTACTAAAGTTGGAATTGATTTGCTTATTTATAGAATTGCTTGCTATCTTGCAGGACAAACCTCATTCATTTTGTTCGAAGAGTAAAGGTAAATCTTTGTAATGCCCTCACTCTCCATTTCAGAAGTGGATAGAAAAAAAGTCAGTATCATCATCATTCAGTCATCTTTTCTTCTTGTAGGAAGAGACTGTACTCACTGTGTTGATATCATGTTTAGTACGACTGCGTAATGCCTCTGGCAAGGTAGGCATCAATAAAAAAGAATAATTATAATATTGTAATTATTGTGGACACAGCATAGTGTAGACATATAATATTGACCACTTTCCTTTGAAAATTGCATTTGCTCAGAAATGATGAAAAGTCGCCAAATACATGAAAACTTGACATAGAAAAAGCAATGAAACTTGGAGAAAGTGTGCTAGTGGCTGTCTAACATACTCCTCACTTGAAACGGTTATTATTAGTACAGCATTTAAACAGTTATCATTCAAGTTGTTTGTCCTTTAATTTGCTTTTGAGTCATAATGTGATCAGTTTCATCACTACTGTGTAGTGGGTTACTATCAAGCGCTGTCCTCATGTTTAATCTTGCAGTAATATTTTCTTTATTTCAAGGTTGATGAGGCAAATAGTCAAAGAGAAATATCAAGTTCACACAGTCATCTCTGGCCTACTGCAATCACAAAGTATGTTGCTGGATTTATTTAACAATAACTTGTTTTCTCTACCATCAAAATGTTGAGCAGCAAAAAGGAGTAGTTATTAAAAATCGCAAGCAAAAAGACTTATTTTTATAGTTCCCCATTGTTAATGTGTCTCTACAGTAATTCACATGTTGTTACTTGCAAGTAATATAATTAACATCCATGGGAAAGTCACTCTTAGACACTGCAACATAGATCTCTGTTAAAGGGCAATGTCACCATGATTATGGAGTTTTTCAGGTCAAATCCCATATGCCTGTTGAGAGTGACAAAAAACTGTGAGCGCAAAAAGTTGGGTGCTGTTTATATTTACAATAATAATTATTTTTTAAAAAGGTTTCTATTGTATGGCACATTTGTTTATTTTATGTATCACAGAGGTTTTAAGGTTGGTTTGTTTTAATTAATAGCCCTGGTAATGTAAATTTTGATCACATTGGCCTGGCACTGTCTGGTGTTGTCCACCATGCCCTCTCAGTACAGCATCAAAATGTTTCTTGGCTTCAAACTCTAGGAGATATTTATTTAGGTAAGTGATTTGCTAAACACTAATTACAATAACTTCATTCCTTCCAACATTGTGTTAATTCAGAATCAGGACCGTCCATTAAAAATAATTAGGTCTTTGAGTAATGTACACTGTCATATTTTGAAAACTGCCTTTTTCCATACTTCTGTGTCAAGATGTTGCAAATGCAGTTTCCTCTACTTTGTAGAAATTCATTTCATGTCACAAAATAACATGCATGTTGTGGGATACCTCAATAAGACAGTAGTTCTTAGTAAAGTTTTCAAGTTGTGGTCTTTCATTGGCTGGTCATGCAGTACTACATAGTATTTTGCATGACTTGTTATTTACAGGTTAACAATCCCATGGAGATTGCCTCTATAAATTCAGTAAACGTGGCTCATGAGCACAAAGAAGACGTTGCAACCACACTTACGTCCCTCTCATTTTTCATATTCTCTAGATTCTGGTAATTATTCATCAGCGATGCGGTGCTACCTAGAAGCTGGTGCCATCTCATCGTTTTTCTTCAATTCACCAGTCCCATCAACTGTCTGGGATGATCAGGTAGATACTCTAAAACATGAATGTTGAATTGCATAGTCCAGAAGGTGATACAGTCAACAAAGCAAGCCAAGAGTTTATCATAGGACATTTGACTTTTTTAAATTTTCACTCTTTGAATGATATGAGGTACACTGATCAAACTTGAGCACAAGTTTCAATCCAAGTATTTATTTGAATGTTGGTCGGATTAGCATGTGGCTTCACATGCCACACTCAGGACATGTGAATGTGACAATTTTTCCTATAATTGAATAATGGTTGGCTGTAGCTAACAAGGAATCTCATGTTTCACCACAATTTGTATCAAGGTCTAAAGAAAATTCATTATTCACCTTGTTTTGTCAGGTTTACAGAAAAATGGTCACTTGCTGTTCAGCGATGAAAGCTCATATTCAGGTACTGACAAAAATGTTGCACTGTACTCAGATCAACATCTGCAGAAGGTTGTATGAGATCTGGTTGTTTTGTGCTCTCCTTGCCCCATTCAACTAATTACAGTAATTGCTGCTTTGATGTAAATGCAACGAAGTACGAATTATTTAGTAAACAACAAAGCAGCAATTTTGTTTCAAATTGCTTCTTTTGTTGTAAATGAAATTTTCACTTTGGCTGAAGGCTAGACAAAATGTATGGTGCATACCAAGGAGACTTATTGATTCTGAGCTATTTTAATTTAATACGCTTGATCCAAAATGCCACAAACTGTGACACCTGTTATGACCTAGGGGCCATGCTGTCAACTGTTCAGCACATCACACCCATAAGATACAGAAGGATGCTCAAATATGTCTGACATGATATTATTTTAACTAAATGTGTTTTTAAAGTGTTAAATTTTATTGTCGCTACAGGCAGCTTTACTTTGTCAGTGTATGGAAGTTAAAGATTACACAACAGCCTTCAAGGCCCTCCAACAAGCCTCATTAGCAAGGTGATGAAATTATCTGCAAAATTCAATAAGCATACTTTCAATTTTTCAGAGATCCTCATTTCTACTGTGCATTGGGTGGGACAAATCATGTTAATATGAGGCATTAAAGATAGTTATTGTTTTACTCAACAGTTCTGATGCTATGGACTTCTACTATTCCTTCTTTTGGGACATAACAATGTTAGAATATCTAACCTGTATCCTTTAAAAGTGATGAATGTAATGAGCATTGTACTTCTTGAAAATGTGCTGCTTTAGAGTGTAAAATCTTTTTTTTTTTAGTTTTATTTAAATAAAGATAAGGGTATGAGAATGGAAGTGCTGGTGGAGGAAAACGAAAAGGAGGGGTACAACAACCACGACAAAATGAGAACAATGATGATCACAATATTATTATTGTTGTCTCTATCAGTGAGACCTTTTTTGAATTTTTAGTGAACTAGACAAACCTCAACTGGTCTTGTACCAATTAGCTGGACTTCCAGAAATTATGTTGTTTATTAATTTTGCTGCTGCGAGGTAAATTTTTAAACCTTTTTGACTGCAAAGTTCACAATTACCATTTGCTTTTTTTGGCGGGGCTATTGACCTTAACACTTAACTTAGTCACCCATGCAAAACGTGGACAAAATGACAAAAAACTGCTTACAGTGAGTTTTATTGGTTATAACTTATTATAATAGTAATGTTCTCTTGAGTTCCACAGTACTGAAGTCCCTGAAGAATGAATTAAAGGAGCGAGCCAAAATGTTTTTTATGTACCAGTATACATGTTCAGCAAGCTGCTGGACGTGCAGAGTATTGGTCTAACGAGCTGAGTGATCTCTGCATTTCATACACAGTGGTCTGTTCCTGAAATTTGGTTGGCTATAAAGAAACCAATAACCAGGGACAGGCTGCATGTACACTGTATGTTCCCAGCTGATACACTGCCTTGTGGTGCTGGGCAGATCTAGGGGGGTGCAGTCAATCCCCCTAAATTTAAAAAAAAATGAGACAATATCATAACACTCTGACTTGGCCTCAGAATTCCTGAAATCCCATTGCCGAGGACCTCAATTTTAAGCCTTTTCCAGGGGAGGATGCCCCCAAAACCCCCTACAGACGACCACCTTTGACCGGGCCGTATCACCCCCTTCTCTAAAATCCTGTATCCTTCCCAGTGGTGGATTTGGGTAGTTTCAACTTAAATGTCTGTTCCTGGCATTACTCATTCAAAGGGTGTCAATGTTTGAATTTTTTATGCAGATACAAGCCATCAGTCAACCTGAACTGAACATTTTCAACACATCAGAACTTCTCCAACACACAGAACAAAGCAGGAAAGCTAAGCTACTCAGAACTCTTGCCAAGCAATACCTTTAGTCTAGCCACAGTCACCTATTTACAATACCTCAAAGCCTCTGTACTGAAATGTCATTAATGTAATAAAGACTAACTCAACACATTCTAGTAAACAGTGGTTATAAGAGTATACAAATAAGAAAGTGACAAGACACCTTATTGATGGTTGTGCTTTTAGCATCCATTAACCACCTAGCAAGTCAGAGGGAGCTGTCTCTGGTGGCATCTGTGACTGACAGCCAGAATAACTGAAGAAAATCAATCTTTAAACAGGTTTCATTGATGTTTTCAGCAGGAAGACAACTGGCTTTTTCAGGCAGGCAAAACGTTTTGAACTGAACTTGGTTATATGAAAAACTTTACTCTAGCAGGTCCAGCCAGTCAGACAAAATTGTATTCACAGCTGGTCATACTGGTCTACACACCCAATGTGCTAGCCTCTAAATGAAGGACCCTGGATCAGGGTATTTGGTTTGCGTTCTTAGACAAGAACTTTCTGACACTGCCCTTGTCAACCCTGTGGGTATAGAAAAATTGGTTGGGAAACCTGACCTGACCAAAGCGCTGGGGGATATCCTGCTATGAACTAGCATCCCACCCAAGGGGAGTATGGGGAAGGGGTAATAACCACCTGTAATGAGACACCCTTGCTTTTTTGATTCTTTGGGATTGAACACACTTGACAGATAATAATGAAAACAAACCCAGAGAACATCATTCGATATATTACATTCTTTATTTAATATTCAAGTATTTTAACTAGTGCCAGCTAGTAGTGAATTGCCAGATTAACGTGAGATGGAGATATCTTGTCACAAGCTTAATGCTTTGTTCTCACAATTTGACCCATGAATTCAAGCTGATTTGATTCAAGTGTCAAGTGCTATGGACAAATTGAATAAATAATATACATTGTAATGTGCTTTGTTCTTTTGTATGAACTGTTTCTCTTCAATGTATGTCTCTGGAAAAAGTTCACTTGTGTGAACATGGAAATGGATGCATTGTGCCTCATGATCTCAGGTCAATCAATCCTGATATTGATCAACATCTAATAACCTGTGGGTAGGGAGAAGAGACCTTTTCTTTGTTGCTTCCCGTGACTCTTAGCAGAGTTTATTCCACTCTCATATCCAATCTTTTCACACATGTAGGAGTGTGCATACAGGCATCATTTTTATCTATTTGCACACAAGCTAGATATCTATTTATTTGCCAAATATCAGTAGTCATTTGGTCATTCAAAACACTCAGGTTAGCAAATCACCTTAGTTAGTCCCTATTTGTGCCATGTGGCACATAACCCAAAGATACGTAACTCACTGACTTAGTGTAACTGTGAAAGTGAAGTGTTAGAAAATATTAACTTTTGGATGTAGTAACTCTTAATGTACCTCTAAAAGTTCAAAGAATATTTTCAGTCATAATATTATACAACTTCTCTTACATTGTCCCAAATAAACTTGAGACAACTTTGATAGACCATGCAATGGTCTGCCTTAAAATTTTGTCATTAGGCCATACATATGCTATGTAATTAATATAATTATAATTTACATTATACTGTATTCTATAATGTATTTAGATTTGTTTGGTTATTTACACAAAAGTATTTACAGTGCTATGATTTCCACTTGGATATATACCTGGAATATATATATATATATGTAGTTATGCAACACTTTTGAGTGGTATACTATAGAATGTCCCATGAGTCACTTGAATTTTCTCAGTATACACACGTGACAAGCCTTTACATTACATGGTATACCATGAGTAAACGTTGCATAACTATTTTATACCATGCCATAGAAAATACAGTGACCAATACAATTACATGTGACATACACGCAGGCATGATAGGAAGGTTGGATGTAACACCATCAAATAATATAATACAAAGGCTTTCCTGTATGGCATGGTATAAATGCTGGTATTATGTAATGCATTTATTAGATGAGATTGGGCATGATAGCAAGGATTTTCAAGCCTCAGAAAGTTGATATGCTCTACTTGTAGAAGCCTAACGGCCAAAGCAGATAACTCAAACTGAGTCCTTAACAATAAACTATCATGCATAAACTAGATTCACTGCTACAAATCTCAATGTTTAAATATGACATCACAACTTCTTACTGTATAAATTAATTATCCAGCATAGAAGAGCTAGATGCCCTCAATCAACAAGAATAAATTATAGCAGAATTTTATTTTAAATAATTTTATTTTAAGTTAGTGAGTAAGTGAACAGATTGCGATGGTTGAATGGGATGGTGTATCTAAAGGCTAATAACTCAAATAACCTACCATACTACCTTAGAGAATCTTCAGCTCAAACTGAAAACCCCAAAAATGAAATTCCTGCTGGAAAATTTATATTCTTGTCGCAACCAATCAGAGTTGAGCTGGAGATTAAACAATCCATACGCCAGTAATAAAACTGAAAGGTGTTCCAATTTTGTCATAAGACATGCATATTGCCCTAGTTTTCTTGTCCAAAACAGATCAAGTTGTTGTTGTAAAGGATGATGATATTGGCACTTCTACTTCTCCTTGTCAAATCTTGTAACTGCAAGTTCTCGAAGTGTAAAAGCCTGGTCTGTCTCTATCCCACTCATTTTTTGAACATGTTTTAAATGCCTTTCTATAGTTCTCTTGTCCATTTGCAGTTTCCATCTTAACCTTGCCACCGTGTCCAACAAGGGAATCACATGGGGGCACAAGTAATCATTTTGGGCTACATGTAATTCAAGGGCTGCTGTTGCATAACGCTCAGCATCTTCGAGTTTACCTTGAGCCTCAAGTACGTCAACAATTGCACCTAAAGTAGCAATGATCTCTCTCCCTTTGTCACACAACTTAACTTGAAGATGCAGACTGTTTAGAAATAGTTCTAAGCTATTTTCCAGTTCACCACTTTTCAGATTATCTGTTGCTTCTCGTAATCCTGGAAGATAGAAGAATTCTTTGAAAGCTTGATGTTGACGCACTTCTGCGTATTTGTAAATTGTCTGTAGAAATGCCTGAAAGGCAATGCGTCTAGATTCAGTTAATTCAGGATTCAGGTTCTTTTTTTGAAAAAGTACTTTTCCAGGGAAGTCAACATCTTTTATTAAAAAGGGATGGTCTTTCTTGATTGCTTTGTAGAGAGCTGCAAAATCTGAGTACCTTCTTTCCACCATTACTTTCTCTGTGTCAACATGGTCTGTTCTCAAAACCATTAGACAGTAAATCTAAAAGTGTTTGAATGTGAAACATGAAATTAGTATTTTCAGTATTCGTATTTTCCCAAAAGTGCTTTTAAATGAATTACAATATGTACATGTACTGGTCCAGAACATATCCAAGCCCTACCATGGACTATTCTTTGGCTTGAACCCCCAACCCCAATTTCATCTGGAAATGCCAATTGAGATTTTTATTCTATCAATTAATACACTTTTCATCCCTTTTTAGTCTTTCAGGTTTTAAAACCACCCCACCCCTTTATGATATCTAGTGACGATCCAAGAAGTGTGTATGCATACATGTATATTATTTTGTCAAAAATATGTAATTAAATAGCTCTTATTAATTACTTTACACCCAAAGTCAAACCAAACTGGAAAACCTTCTCCACAACAGCTGCTATTTTAAAATGATGCACATGTTTCTGGTGTTGACAAAAAAATCTCTCTTGAATCTGATGTTGACTCATTTTTCCCCATTTCAGACATGCTCTTCTAGGGGTGGTGAAAGGTACCTCGAAAACTGTACATGTAGGTCTCTATATTTACTTTGATCTGATCTCAAAATCATGGAATCTTTTGTGGTGAGTCACTTGAGACATCTCAGATACTGAAACAAAAGTCTTGGCATCTCAATATTATTAGCCTTGGATTTACCATTCATCATCCCTTCTGCTACTGTTAAGTTGATGATTATATTTTTTGCTGATAGCATATAATTTTACTACACCTCTTACCACATGCTTGCCTTCGTTGTGAATCCTGGTTGAAACAATTTGAAATGTTGTATTTTGAGGATCACTAAAGACCGATATTCCATGGCCTCTGCAAGTGCTGTCCAGAGTATCAAGATCCTCCGCCTCATTGTCTGAATCCACGTATACAACACCCTTTTCTGTAAACAAACAAAGAGAGTGTCAATAAAACCAAAATGCTACTAATACTCCTCTCTTGTTTCCACAGATACATGTACTTTACTGAAACATTGGACTGCATCACAGCCTTTATAACCCATGAAGTACAGTGGAATCTTGATTTCTCGAGCCCTCATTTTCTCAAACCTCACGATAACTCAAACCAAAAGTCATTTCCCTCTCCTCAGTTGAACACAGCAATTTAACCTCCCGATTTCTTGAACTATCCAATTTTTCAAATCAATTTTTGTTTCCCTAGGAGGTTCGATGTGATGCAGCCTAAACTAGAAAATGTCACATGTACCCCAGCTAATATTCCAGCGCAGTTTTCAAAATTTGTGTTTATGTTTGCACGTTGAATTTCAATCCTAGTTTAACAATTCAACTGAACATTACGTAACTAATTTTATTATATAGACACAAGTGTTTCACTGGGAAATACACCACTCGTAAAATTCATATGAAACCACATCCGGGACTTGAGTGGCGTACTTTCCACATCCTCACTAGTGAAGATATCAATGATTTCACTGATATCAAGTTTGTCTCTTAAATTGTACTTAAATTCGTTGATGTATCATCGAAACATCTTCTATATAATAAAAAGAACATAATTTACATGTTAGCTCAAAGATATGAATTTTATGTTCTCGTGGCAAGAACAATGTCTCACTCTTTTGCTGCGCTCACTCGTGAGACATTGCTCTTGCCACTCGAACATACAATTAATATCTTCTCGCCACTGTGTAATATCCTCTATGTTTGAACACCAATAACAGAAATATACTGACAGCTTAGGGAGAGTGCCCCCTACCTCCCCCCCTCCCCCCAGAATTTTCAATAACCTTTCATGTCCATATAGGTTGCATATGGATATTTTCTGGAACCACAAAATGAGGCTAAAAAATGTAGACAACAACTTGGGGAAAGATTCTCCTAAATTTAGTACCTGCTGTAAGTCTCGTACTGTTTCTACAAGTTTGCCAGACGGAATATAACCACTATTTTTCACTAATTTGGTAAAAAAAAAGGTTATTTTGAAAATGAAATAAATTAATTTCAGGAAATTATTGAACTAGAACTGTCATCTACCAAACATGGTCACTCAAATAAAATTTAAACATCTTTCAGTTTTCAAACATTCACAAAATCTTAATAATCCTGTAACTTACAGATCAGATATCTCCGACAGTCAACAAAAGAATAGTATAAAAATCTGTGTTGGCTATCGTGCAGATTTGCAATAACCTTATAAACTTAACTTACATTATTAAAACGAATCATTTCCTTCTCATGTCTGTCGCGATCAACTTGGAATTCTATGTGCACGTTCTGTGACAGCAAGCACGACAACAAGAACCAACACCTTCCCTACAATAATCGTCCTCCATTATATATATATGAAAAGCTATCGTGCAGATTTGAAATAAGCTTATAAACTTAACTTACATTATTAAAACGAATCATTTCCTTCTCATGTCTGTCGCGATCAACTTCGAATTCTACGTGCACGTTCTGTGACAGCAAGCACGACAACAAGAACCAACACCTTCCCTACAATAATCGTCCTCCATTATATATGGAAACTACTAAAGATTGTTACTACTACTACTAGTTAAACTTATACATCGGCTTTTGACTCAAATTAATGTAAACTTTGGTTTAGGCATGGAGCAAGCTAGTCCTAATTGTCTGAAAAGTCCTAACGGTGGCTATTTGTAACCTTACCGGCATAGATCATTCGTCCCACAGCATTGACAAGTTGTCCATTGAAAGATATGTTGTCGAGTGGAGATTGTCCAGGATCATCAGTAGTCTCGTCAAAATACCAAGACGAACCCATCACACCGCATTTCTCTAGTGAAACTGTAATCACACCACGGCCTCCAGAATCTCTCAAGCGTTTATAAACACAACTGTTGTCGCACTCAAAGCAACATGGGAAGGTAGGTAAACCACAGGCAACCCAAGTTCAAGATGTTAACGATGACCAATTTGCCTACTGAACAGTCAAGGAAAAAATACAACACTTCGTAAGGGAATGTTTACCATAGGTTTTAGGAGATAGACGATCAAAATCAAAATGCCTTATCTTACTTCCAGAGGGCATTGTTTATCCATCGCTTTTTTTCGCTGATTTTGATGTCTGTAGGGTATTCCGCAATTCGTCTGTGGTTTGAAACTGGTAGCTGCTGGTAGCTAAGGGTTAATCACACATAGAAGCGAGTAAATCCAGAAATTTGTCTCAAGTCTGATCTTCCATCCCAGGCGTCCGGTTAGGGAGCAGCAAGAAAACGGCGAGGCAAAAAAAAATTAGTCACTGGAAATCTTCAGTGTAGCTTTGTCCTCGATATTTTAAAAAAACAGAACTTAGCAGAACGTTGATAGAAGTGAACATAAAACACCCTGACGTGCTAAAAAAGCTATGTTTAATTCCCTTACAAAACAAAGAAAACAATGTTTTATGATTTTTATGGTTTCGTGTGCCTAAATACCAAAATACAAAACATTAAAAAGATGCCAAAGCATGAGTTTTTTTAGAAAACGTTTCCATGTTGCTTTGTGTCTGTTCAGTAATTCAGAATTCAAAAATGTGATAAGAACAAAAAAGTTGAACATGAGGCGATAGCCAAGTGTATCACTCATGTTCTTACCACATTTTGACATCTTCCGTGATCAATTACTGAACAGACACACGAAAACAAGGAATCTTCTTGTTTAATAGATAACAAATCAAATGTGAGAATAATTTGACAAATTATTTAAACAGCTATTGAACATGAGTTATTTAAAAACACTCAAAAAATGTAGACAAAAGTCTCCTACAGTTTGTGCTTCCTATTAAAGTTTCTCTCATGTTTTCAACTATGTCCTATTTATTACCCATACTCCCTCATATGAATTCAAATATTTGTTAAATAACAGTGTAAAACTATTTTATACTATGTACAGGCAATACCGTCTCATTCCCAGCAGTTGCCCCATGATAATTCTTAGTACACGCAGGGCAGACATGTCTTGCAACTGTAGCTGATGGGAAGGGAGAAGTGGTTTGAGTTTTCCCATAACATCACGACCTACACTTCCTAGTCTTCATCCACAAAATGCAACAGCACCCAAGGATGGGACAGCAGTTGAACTGCATGAAGATGTCACACATCAAACATTCTTTTTGACCACTGTGTGTCTAACACCCTAAGGTCCAGGTCAAACATTGGACTTCGCATGAGACAAACTAAACTGAGCGAATTAAGTTCACGACAACGTTTAACTCAACTTAGTTCGCCCAACTAAATTTATATCTATTATCAGGTTCTATCCGTCTAAAGCAGATGACAGAATGTATTGACTCATCTAAATTTGAATTAAGTTCGGCATTTGACCCAATGGTTGAGCTTTACCCATTTGGATCAATTCAATTGCAATTTAGTTCATCTCATGTAAAGTTTGATGCTTGACCTGGGCCTAAGCTCTTTGAATCAAAGATGTAATGCCAAAAATATCAAAAATAATAATTAAAAGCAATTATTGCTTTGTATATAAAAATAGAATATGTTGAATAGTGTACACACAATGTTTTTAACGGTGTGAACTTCTGATGAGGCAAACATACCTAACTCCTAGAGATCTAATGTATCATATTGTGTTAACCCCATCTTATGGGATGACTATAGCACCCGCTCAACAAGTACTGAGGCTGTATTTATACAAATATGACCTACCTAGCAAAAAACACAACTTATGCATTGTGCATATCCATCAAAATTCACATTTTTTTTTTTAATCATATCGGTAATTAGCATGAAAACCAATTTCTAGACTTTCAGTAAATAAAATAAATAAAAATTTTGTATCAAAAATATTTAAATTAAAAACAATCTACTAAACCCTGTAATTTCTATGTTATGGACTATCAAAACGGTCAAATTATTATATATTTCTACATATTAATTATTATACTGCTATTGAAACTAACAAATTGGAGGAACCACTAAAGGAAAATGTCTGCAAATTCCCTTGCCAAATTTATAGCCTCGTCATTTAAAATAACACTGGTTCACATAATAAACAACAGTCCAGGGGGAGGGTTGCCACGCCACTTGTCTGAACTTCAGAATGCCCCATATGCCCGCTAAATTATGCCCGCTTAATTATGAACTTCAAACCAAATTTCTTTTGTCCTATTTTTGGTGTTAAAATTACTGCCAAAACTTGCTTAACCCACATTCCCTTTTTAATACTCTCAGCTAAAGGTCACTTTGTCAATAATTCATCAGTCATCAAAGGTTATCTTTTGTTGAGATTTTATCTCATGCAAATTATGGGCTATTGCCAAGAGAGAAGTCAGTGGGAAATAAATTTAAAGCATATTTGTAAAGAAAGTGCATGGCTATGAAACTAAAAGTATTTTGCCCATATTCCCTGATTCACTTTTTTTTACATTCTTATCAACTGCCTGTTTGACAGTTTTGTCATGTCTTACTATTGTGCAGTTACATAGAGCAAGTTTTACTTGTCAAATCTTGTAACAGCAAGTTCTCGCAGAGTGAAGGCACAATCAACATCTATCCCACTCGTTCTTTGAGCCTGAGCCAAACGTTTCTCTAATGCTTTCTTGTCTTTTTGCAGTTTCCGCTTTAGTTTCACTGCTGTGTCCATCAAGGGGATCAAATAAGAAGAGAAATTCGCCTCCTGGATTAATTCTAGTGCAACATTTGCATAACACTCAGCCTCCTCAAATTTGCTTTGAGCCTCATGTACAACAACAATTGCAGACAGGGTTGCAATGATCTCTCTCACTTGATCACACAACTTCACCTGTAGATGCAGACTGTTCAGTAAAAGTTTCAAGCTGCGCTTCAGTTCACCACCTTTCAGATTTTCTGTGGCCTCCCGTAATTCTGGCAGAAAGAAAAATTCTCGAAATCCTGGATGAAGACAAACTTCTTTATGGTGATAGATCTTTTGTAAAAAAGACTCAAATGCAGACCGCCTGGCTTCAATCACTTCAGGATTTAAATTGCTTTTCTGACCAAAGACTTTTCCAGGGAAGGTCACCTTCTCCAGCAAGCTAGGATGGTCTTTTTTTAGTGCTTTGTGTAAAGCTGCGAAGTCAGAATACCGTCTTTCTATTATAGCTTTATCCAGATCAATACCATCTGTTCTCAGCACCATAAGAGAGTAAAACTGAAAAGGAAATTTCAGTAATTAAAAACAAAACTTTTTTGGAGCAATGATGTCCTACTGTACCTTACATGACTTAACCAGGCAACTAAACAAAATGTCTCACTTGCAAGCATGCAGTCTATACCACTGGCTTACTTATCTCCGGCAAATGTTTATCATGCCACCATATAGCCCTCAAGGCCGTCATTAAGGGCCGTAACCCATAGCACCAGTTATGGCTGAGCATGCTTGATGTGCCATTGTTGTTACAGGTATTGTCAAAAGTTGCTACAATTCACACATAACAGAACAAATTTGTTACAGGTGTGAAGATCAAGGCTACAGGTGAATCAAAACTTAATACAGTGCCCTGGCCCTGATAACAGAATCCTATGGACAAAATACTGCAAGTTGAGATGTGCAGGACCAGACAAGGTTACAAGGGGTTGTCCAAAAAGAGCTGTCCAGAACATGCACTAACTGAAACAAAATTTTCACTACTTTCCAACAACATCAAGATCTAAAACTTGATATGATTAAATGCAGTACTAACTACTTAATAACCGAGAGTGAGTTCGTTACGGGAAAATCTCAAACTGAGGCCTTGCCGTATTGACCGAGCGATAGCAAGGTCAATATGGTAGGCCGAGGTTTGAGATTTTCCCGTAACGACCGAACGGTCGAGGTTATTAAGTTGTTTATTATATGGCTCATCAATAAAGAGAAAAATCATTCGAGGGGAAGTCGTCAATTTACATCCGGTGATGTGCGCATTTACCGATTCACTCATCGTCTCAAACCTAGGACAAAACTACACAGTCAGTGAATTTCACCACTGTATTACGTATTCCGTTAAAAACACTCATTTCTTTACGGAAAAGTCACTGTCACAGCCTCAAAAACGTATTTTAGTATTGTGGTATCACAAGTTGATGGGGAAGTTTTTCCGACTTTTGGGGCGAAACGTCAACGCATATAGAAAAGACAGCAAGTGCTTCAAAATTGTCCAAACCAACCGTCTTTCGGTGAAAGAAAATACTAATGCTTCAGAATGCACTGCTCAAAATAAGCTTAACTCGATCTTCGCATTCACTTTCGACAATATATCTTCGCCTTCTTCATTCTGGGATTTATGGATGAACATTTCAAGCCTTGTGAACGTCTGCAGTTATCAGAAACACTGCTACCGACAGAAACCGCCCGATTGTTTACATCTGATGATCCTGGAAGCTGATTTACACTTGCTTGTGTCAAAGCGAGGGAATCTATTTGACGAGAACTTTGACGGAGTTCAATACTTCGGTAATTGCTGTGACTAAGATGATAACTTATAAGTTTCTTTGTGGTGTTCTGCTCAGGATGCATGGCAGATCTGCCGATGGTGTTTTTTACTTAGCGATTTTAGCTTTACTTAAGACTAGGCAAACTTTGATTGTTTTTCACTAGTGCCCGCCAAGGTTACCGACTGGTAAGTCATCTATATAAATTTTATTAGAGAAATATCTCTAAACTTTTAGCTACTGATATTCTCGTACTGATTTTAATCGGCTTTCACCGCTTCAATGCGCTTGAATTTTCAGAACCGGGCTCTTCCTAATTTGCATAATCTGTAATCGGCCCGTGGGCATTATGGGAGAATAATGCCCTACAATTCAGTGACAATTAACCAATCAGAGCGCGCCATATAATAATGTTAGTTATTGCCTGCAACTGTTTTAAGAGGCCCTGCGCCTAAGAAACGACCGATGATTTCCGGCTAAAAAATAAAATCGGCCGATGTTTATCTCCCAAGCAGAGGTTACCGAATACTATTTAAAAATGAATTTCTTTTGTTTCAGTTTCGCTTTAAACCAAAAATATCGAGCCACAAACTTTTTCCGTCTGATAGCAGCAAAATCAGGCCGAAAATAAGCCCCCGCAAAAAACTGTTCAGAAATTACTATCGCAACGCAAAATAATGAGAAAACTACACAGTGTTGAAGAAAAAGGTCTTTTAATGCAATATCATTCGATAAACATCAAAAAACTGCCGAAGCGATAAACAAATAAAGTTTCAAATATTGCATACTAAATTAGATGGAGTGTTGGAACTGATTTTAAAATAATTATTTCTCAAAAGTTCAACGCTTTTGAAAGCAATCACAGTGATGAATTAGACATTGGAGGGATATACATTACGTTTCTGGAGAAACATTTTTCGGCCAAAGTATATTGACTTTGTACAAAGCGTTCAAAGTTACTGTGTTTACCGTTATCCTGCTACTTCGGCGAAACACTTCTCTTTTGCCAATACGGCCGTGGATAGCGTGGTAAACGCCACTTTAAACCTTGCTAGGCATTCAAAGACCATCCTGAGTAGAAGAACGAAGAATTAAAAGAGAAAGGAAGATGAAAAATACGCAGAAAAAGAAAATAATTCGAAATTACCATCTGCTAACGAAAGTTCAATCTGGAAAATGTCGTGCGTGACAGCGGCCATTGACGTCATTTGTCACGTCAAGTCGCAAGAGCGTGGGAAGACGAGTCTGCAATGTCCTTCGGGTGGTCAGCGGCTAGGGATCCAGTTGCGACCCCATAACTCAGATCACGCTGCAGCCAAAACGGTGTGGCGGTTGGGGAAGTATTTCTTTTTCAGTGACCATCATTTGTGAAAAACAACATAACATTGTTCCACTAAACGTTTTCTGGCCGGGAAAAATTGTTTTCCTATTTGTGCATTCGTTTGGATTCCGTCGCTATTTATACAAATGACGTCAATGGCCGCTGTCACGCCACAACATTTTCCAGATTCAACTTTCGTTAGCAGATGGTAATGTCGAGTTTTTATTTTCTTTTTCTGCATATTTTTCATCTTCCTTTCTCTTTTAATTCTACATCCTACTACTTAGGATGGTCTTTGAATGCCTAGCAAGGTTTAAAGTGGCGTTTACCACGCTATCCACGGCCGTATTGGCAAAGAGAAGTGCTTCGCCGAAGTAGCAGGATAACGGTAAACACGGTAACTTTGAATGCTTTGTGCAAAGTCAATATACCTTGGCCAAAAAATGTTTTTCCAGAAACGTAATGTATATCCCTCCAATGTCTGATTCATCACTGTGATTGCTTTCAAAAGCGTTGAACTTTTGAGAAATAATTATTTTAAAATCAGCTCCAATGCTCCATCTAATTTAGTATGCATTATTTGAAACTTTATTTTTTAATTGCTTCGGCAGTTTTTTGATGTTTATCGAATGATATTGCATTAAAAGGCCTTTTTCTTCAACACTGTGTAGTTTTCTCATTATTTTGCGTTGCGATAGTAATTTCTGAACAGTTTTTTGCGGGGGCTTATTTTCGGCCTGATTTTGCTGCCATCAGACGGAAAAAGTTTGTGGCTCGATATTTTTGGTTTAAAGCGAAACTGAAACAAAAGAAATTCATTTTTAAATAGTATTCGGTAACCTCTGCTTGGGAGATAAAAATCGGCTGATTTTATTTTTTAGCCGGAAATCATCAGTTGTTTCTTAGGCGCAGGGCCTCTTAAGCAAGTTGGCCATTACGCATGCAAGACCCAAAACTATAATTCAAAACAATGAATAATGTTAGGCTTTATCCTTTATATAAAGTACTATTATATGGCAAGGTAGTCTCAGGTAAATCTGAGCATATCAATTGGTTCTTTCTTGGTCAGGATTTTCCCACATGGACTGTCTCCATGGAAATGGTCATAAGTCATGTATGAATTGTCTTTGAAAGCTGGGAAATTCAAATTCAAGTGCCATGTAATAAACTACCATACTTAGTATACTAATCTAGCTTAATCGAGCTGTTCTACATAGAATTGTGGCCATGGTCATTTTTGTATGGACCTCACTATGCTTGGTCTGTACCACCATGACGTCAGGCCAACATTCCCCAGTATGGCCCTCAAACTCGTTCAGTAACAGGTTCATAAAAAGATTGAAACTTACATCTGTTCATTTCTAGGGGAATTCATGAGCAAGCTTAATTGGTGAACAGTGTTACAGTTGACTCTTATGTTTGTTAGAAGCTGAAAACACAACATGATCTACCAGCTATGAATATTTGTATTGGTCTAAGGTTAGCCCAGGACTCACCACAGATTGTTTGCGTTTCCCTTCACGTATCCTAGTTGAGAAGACTTCAAACTTGATATTCCGTGGGTCAGCACCAACAGATATCCCATGGCCTCTACAAATACTATCTGTTTGATCCTCATCTTCACAATCACTGCTGGTATCCTCTGGCAAGAATACAGTGCCTCTCCCTGAAACCAGACAAAAAATAGTGACTACAATCAGAAAGTTTCTTCCTACATTTAAATAAATATTTGAAGTAAGCTAAAGGCAATGTGGTGATTGCATTGAAGACTAGTGGCTCATAACGCTGGCATCTCCAATTTCAATCACTAGACACAACTAGGTGTACGCCTGCAGCTAAAATTATCTTTGGTTCAAAATGTTCAAACCAGGTTGATTTTTATAATTTTTTCATTATCTCGTATTCGTTACAGAATCATTATCTGAAACAAAAGACAATAAAAACCAAACTGGTTTGAAAAATTTAAACTGCACCATAAGTGTAACAATTTTGACACAAGTGTTGTTATTCATCGTCATTTCATTGGCTTCAAAGTTGCTGTCTAAAGATTATCATCCTTTAACAAGTACCTCTTTCATGCCCTATTGTTTTCTACATATAAATTTTTATATATCTAATAAGTAATTTACCATTTGATTTGCACGCCTGCTGATAGAGTGTTCAATAGTAGAACCAGAGCGTTAATGTAATAACAATATAATATAATATTATATTAACCAATATAATATAGTAGTCATACCTTCTGTTGATATCATCACCTGGATTATAATAAGTAATTTATATAATACACTTTGTACTGTTTTTTTTTTTTTTTATTTATTTATGTACTTATATGAGCTTATTGACTATGCCAGTTAACAAAACGTGGTAGTGACCAACCTAAAAGCCCTAGCTACTTTGGTCACTGCACACATTTTCACTTTCTATTTATTGTAATTTTTATTTCAGAGTTGTTATTATGTAATATTTATAGATTGATTGTTAACAATATGTAAAAAGTGCAAAAAAACAACAAAACTAATACAATGAAACCCTGCTCTACGGACACCCGCTTAATATGGACACCTGCTTCTAATGGACAGTTTTCTTTGTCCCAACAACTAAAGAGCTCATATATTTTCTCTTAAATTAGCCTGCTTGATACAGACACCCGGATAATGCGGACACTTTATCATGTCCCTTTGGTGTCCGTATTAACAGGGTTCCACTGTATCTGAAATCTGAAATCTGCATTTTTCCCTTTTCATTGGCCAATAGCCCTCCAAGTGACCTGCAAATAACTGCCTACAAATAATGGTCTACACATGACTGAATACTTGTCCATCCAAATTTGTTTTGCTGCAAACAATATTCTGTTCACTTCCTCGAACTGTCAGAGAGTGATTAAATATGAAAACAAACTTCTAGAGAATCAAATGATAAAAAAATTATTGAACTTGGTTATACCAAAATATCGTGATTTGTCAGTGTCTCGCAGATCAACTATTTGCTAAAGCCTTCGGCGAGTAATTGATCTGTGCACCACTGACGGATCATGATATTATGCTCAACCTTGTCCAATAATTGTTAAATGTCGCCGGTCAGAAAGCTTCTCTTGCCACTGCACACTAATGTACGTATTCTTAATTAGGATGTACACCTCTTTCAACATGAAGATGAGACTCTAAACTATGCGGTTGATTATAAGGGACACTTTGATTCAATATGACGAATCAATGACTTCTCAATTCTTAATTAGCGTGACTACACCTCCTTCATTACGATTGCTGTCGAGAACATTGCCATAATCAAATTTTTTGGCAACACCACAAAAAATGATGCTACCAAATTCAAGAAAGCATTTCTGTGATCCCAGAGCCCACGTTTCCGGATCAATTTAATTTCTGAAGAACGCTTCAAAATATGGGAAGAACAGGAAAAAAATAACTTGCCAAAGTTTCCGCTTCGGTGTACAACTTGTAGTAGTTAGTTGTATGACATTTGGCTAGATACATACACCGACACTGAATTAGATGAAAGCTTTCTACACAGAGATTACGCTTTTAGAAATATTAACTTAGTGAATACACGTCTAAGGCCAATATAAGTTCAGATCATAAGTAATCCTGTAGTTTTGTATTTACCTCCAGTTCCCAGCACTGGCCAAACACTTGGTTCTCCTGAAATAACTAGCCGCCCGTTAAAAGAGATGTTCGACGAGAAGAAATCATCCTCCTCTAAATCGTAATCGTCCAAATCACTACTGAAATTCTCAAAATAGCCAGAAGATTCCACTGAAGACTGCATATTTCAACACTACGACTTCCAGTCGATTGCCAAACACAGACGCAAGTGCTACGTGCAGCTACTGGTAACAGCAAAGCATCTTGGGAAGGTTTATCTGCATACATCCGCTGCTTTCAAGAGTTTTTTTAAAAAATGTCTTTTTATTGCCATTCCAAACAACAAGGCTTCACCATTGAAAGAACCATTGAATAAACCTTTTATGTTGTAAAACTTGCTTACACGCCATTTCAAGACACGGCACCTCTACCGGTTTCAATTTCAAGGACTTTCAACCGAGGTTGATGTGTATTGCACACAGACAGCCCATTCCAAGTTTAGGTGGTTACGGAAGTTTTTGTGGTAAGTCGATTCAGCTTGACGTGATTGGCTGAGAGTTTGAGCACTGCATACTTGATGTTTCTATTTTGTACCAATGAAAACAATCAAGAGACCATGAAACAATTGATAGAACTAACTTAATAAGGTAAAATAGGAAATAGCTTCATGAATTTTTTTAAAATCAAAGATGGTTATAGTTGATGGTCACGGTTGATGGTTGCATAATTAGAGGCAAATTAGAAAAGAAATATGACCAAGCTTGCTCTGTTTTTAAAGATGGCTCGATTTTGGCCAAGTTCTTTTTCTGTGTGTCTGTGGACCTCGCCTTCGTCTCGGTCTATAAACAGACAATAAAACGAGACCAACATTTGCAGTGGCAGATCTCGCCCCCCCCCCCCCCCCCCCCACCCACCCCTATTTTGGGTAAAAAAACAAAAAAATCGCAGAAGGAAGAAAAGCCAGTAGGGCAAGCAAAAAAACGCCCTCCCTCCTCCCCCCGCTTAGCTCAAGGTCTGGATCTGCCACTTTTGCCACCAGTGACCGGCATATATTTAAAGAACACCATTTTCTTCCGAGAAACAACAGGTAAAGAGCGGGCAAGCTAACTCGGGTAGCTAATTAGCTTCTTCTTGTCATCAGGTGTGTTACTGAACAAGTGTGAGGTCCGTATTGGGGAAACCAGGTTGAGTTCCCTTTTTGTTTTGAAACTGCATGGACCGAACCGCAGACTGTGAATAGACTCTCGCCTAGAATGGTGCAAAAAAAACAAAACAAAACAAAACCAAAAAAAAAAACGAAGAAGGAAAGAAAGACAGAAACAGGTGAGTGACAAGGTTCTCTCACAGTACCGGTTGTTCATTTTCACCGCAGGGAGCTGATAGAGGAGTTTTATTTGACATCATCTCGGCTAAATTCATCACGGTATATAGTGCAATTGCGGGGGAAATCGATTTTGTTGATTCAAGTCATTGTACGTAATTCAACGCGATCAAACTAAGCGTCATGCCAATGTTTCGCATCTGGTGTTGTTACAAAGTCATCATATCCGATATCCGCCTCCTTCGAGTCTCCTTTGTCCTTATCCACATGACATATATGGCCGCATACCGCAAAAGTCCGCAATGACTCTAGGCGTAGCCTTAGCTTGTTGGTTCTGCTTCTGAACCCATCAGGCTCCTGCTTCTGTTCCTGATCCGTTCACAGGGAGCGCACAATCTTGTTGTAAGGAATGAAAAAAATGAAATAGTTTACCTTTGCCTCCAATTGTCATCTCTTACGCGACCCGCTACCTACATGTCCTGCAAAATTCGTACCTAGGCCTTTTCGCGCTATGCAAAAATTTTCTGGTTTTAGCGCTACAGTGTTTTGTGGTAGGTGGGCTCATGTAGGTAGAGGTTTCCCCTGTAATGTCGCGTACGAGATGACAACTGGCCGGAGACAAAGGTAAACTATTTCGTTCTTTTCATTCCTCACAACAAGATTGTGCGCTCCCTGTGATCAGTTGTAACTCGTTATTGCTCAGTACTTCAACTTTTTCAGTGTCCGAAGCTACAATATTATAAAAAATTTGATTTAATTATTTGATATTAATAATCACTAAGAAAAAAGAATCGCCCTTTTTTGAGGAGTACTTCTTGTTTTCACCATTCCATTTTGTCCATTGAATTAATTTTGAATTTGGCAAATAAATAAATAAATAAATAAATAAATAAATAAATAAATAAAATCCGCCCGCGCGAAGATAAGAGGAAAATATGCAATCAACGTTCCGATTGGGTGATTTTATACTTTGATCCTTGCCGGGGATCCTTGATTACCTTTGGAAGGGCCTTGGAATGCGAGGAAATATTTTGGAATACAACCCGGGGCCGGGAATGGATGTTTCATTTTCCGCTTGGAAAACATATTGCACTACTTCACCCATTATTAGAATCTGAGAGTTCCAATGGAACTTGTCAAAAATCGAACGCTTTCGCTTTCTTCTCCCGATATAATAATATATTTGGCCGAGGGCTCTCTCGAGCGAAGCGCTGGCCCGTGTCCGGTCCTAGTATACTCCATTGCATAGCACGAGCCGGCTGCACGAGAAGGTCACGTGCATATCTTGTCACTATGGCGTGGTCTTCCATATATGGCAAACAGAAGTCAATTTGATTGGTAACGTCACCAGCCCTGACAGAATGTCAACAAAAACATTGAGTTTTCCCAATCGTTATTTTTCTGACAAGCTTTGCATTTCTGCCAACGGCGTCTGTTCGGTCGTAATTTTCAAAGCCTCCAAGCATCTCTTCGTAGCGAGACTCTCTTGCATCACCCTTTTTAACGAAATAAGCGTATAAACATTATCACAGCCAAGTGAATTTTGGAGGGAAATACCAGACTCTTTGCCGGTGTTTATAATACAGAAAATTTGCATTTGCCTCAGCCGAAGATCTTTTTCGAACCCAAACGAATTTTGGCGGACTCTTCGAAACTTGACTTAAACTGACACCAAAAGGTAAGGTTGTTGTTGTTTTTCACGGCTAAACATTGAAGTTGTTATATCTGAAACGTTTTCGTTTGACGACAATTCGTATTTCAGCTGTGTTCGTCTTGTTCCCGGTACGTATACTGAAATCGGTTTTACGTAACAACGCTTTTCCGCTTGTTTCTTGACACAGTGAATTTGGAATTACTGCTATAAGTTGGTGAAATCGCTGGTTAAAGGGAATTTCTAAAAATGTGGACGACGATTTCGAGCTACATCTGGGGTGATGCAGACGAACAAATTGTGCCGGGTTGTACTGTAGACGACACCCAAAGCGATGAGGACTGGATTTTGGTCGATGTTCACGAAAGTAAAGTACTCGGTAAGTGTTTTGTTGAGGAATTTTCACTTGAACTCGCAGACATGTTCTTCAAAGCGAAAGTGGGTACATTTTTAAATTTATTTTTCACCGATTAGTTTCGTGAATGTACCATTTTAGCAAGTTTCTTCTTAGCAGGTAATTGTTTTGAACGCGTTCACTCTCGTCACGGCATTATGCAAACTGGGTTGCGCCACCGTTACATCATATTTCATCGTTTGCGCTGAAAATTGCGTTGAGCTCAAATTACTGATCGTTTTGTATTACAGCTGGAAAAGAAAAGGAGGTTTCCAAGTTAAAGGCTCAAGTGCAGTTGGAAGAAAGCTGGTATGTTACTCCACCACCTTGCTTCGAAGCGAGCGGGCTTTCCCCCGAAGTTTTGGAAGCTAGCCCGATGGAAGATTTACTCATTGAGCATCCTAGTATGTCTGTGTACGGGCCAGGTGTGAGGCGAGATTCCTCTTCAATTTCATCTGCATCCAGGAGTTCTAGCACGCCAAGGAACGAAGGAGAGCAGGTAGAAAGGAGAGAACCTCGCCGAACGGTACAGTTTCAAGAGCAGCTCGATTTAATTGAGAAGAGAAGGCAAACGGAACCGCCGCTTCAAAGCAGCATTCGCTCGAACAGAAAGAACTTGAAAAAACAGAACATGGTTCATTTTCAAAACAATTCTAGGAGCAAGCGAAATAAAAAGCGAAATAGGATGCTAGGGAAACATGTTGGACTGCACGGTAAAAGAGGCTGTTGACCCTCACTGCAAAATTATAAGATTCGAAGACGCCGAGGGATTAGGCGTATCGCGTAGGGTCTAAGTCCACTGTAAATATTTAAAACTGTGTTATTTATATTCTTGCGGAGGGTCTGGCTTGCTTTCCTGTGGAGTTTCCTTCTTTTCCCTAGTGTATAGTAATCCTTATTGTAAGAAGGATTTTAAAATAACTTGATCCTTGAAACGAAAATCAGGGTTCAAAATTGTCAAATAGCTTGTGGAGATAGCTCTTCCAGCTATATAATTTATGCACTGTTATTACGTATAGCATAAGATTGTTTAGAATCTATTGTTGTCATTATATTATTTTTCCAATTCCAGAAAAGGACAAAAAAAGTACAAAATAATTTTTAAAATATGAAAGAAAGAAATTTAATTTCACTTCCACTCATACATCAAATCTGATTGAGCAGAGCCTTGAGTGTAACCATGAGATTTGAATAAAGGACATTTTAGCAGAGCCTTCTTGTGCTTGCATACGTTTGAAAAGAATATTGATTAGTATACATAATATTTTAATCAATATGCAAGATGACTGAGGAAAATAATTGCCTGTATTTTTTTTCAGTTAAGACTTCCAAGTACTTCATGTACAAAAAGGTCCCATTTTCAAAACGTTTGGATTAGGTTCAATTTCAATATTGTTATTGCTGGTAACTAAGTTAGTTAAGTTCACAGTTGGAATGACAAATTTGGCTGTTGGTCAAAATTTGTTTCAAATGATAATTTGCTTGAGAGGCCTTGCTATGTTTTGATTGGAAGAAAATTTATGCACAACCATTAATTGAACTACAAACAAATCAAAGCATTCTGAAATGTGAAAAGAATTCTGCAACTATCATGCAACGTTATTTTTGCACGTACACAAAATATGGGTCAATTCTCCACCAGCAACGTGGAATAAGTTGAGGATGGCATGTTGTAATTTTTCACAGGAAGCAAATATCACTTTGCTTTCTACTGCAGCTGCACCAGATGAAATAAAAAAAATTCAGCCCCTCAATTTTTTCATTTTCAAATTTCCTCAATTTGTTAATGAAAATATTGGAAAAGATATTGTTATTTAGGATATTTTTCATTTTAGTCAATGAATCCCATAAACTTGGGGTATCACAAAGCTGATACCAGAATAATAACTCACTTTTGTGTGACCTGACAGAAGTCAATCAAATGACCAACAGTTACTGGTTTCAAGTTTAATGTTATTGAACAAGTTATAACTAGTTAGAACTAAAAGAAATTCAATTTTTCCACAAATTTATTCCATAACAATTTAACTCTGCTAAGTAAACAATAGATATAACTAATACCTATAACCCACTAAAGCCACAGGGACTACACCCACAAAACCATAATATTAAGAACTTGAAAGTATTTTCACTGCCAAAGCTCCCACCAGAATGTATATTTTAAAATTCATCAGTACAATACTACACATCTTAGTGACAGTAAAACTATTATCATGACGGCAGGTGAACTATTATTGTAATCTTGATTCTTCTTATATGTTCAACAAACATTAATTTTTCCTTTTCTAGCATTTTCTTATTATTAGTTTCTACAATTTAATGAATTCTAACTGAAGCTAACTAAGATATTGGAGGTCCAAAATCTGCTATGTGGTTACCCTCTCTTGATCATGAGGCCTGTTGGGAAGGGAGGGGGTATATCCTGCCTGAATTTCAGACTCTCTACCTTGTTGCAATTTAGGAAGGTCCTCACCTCACTGTCAGAATTTTAACATGTAATGTCATTGATCATCATTTTATCAGCCCCCAAGTCACTGTTTCAATGAAAAGAAACTTGCTGGTCAGGAGTTATTTTTCTATGAAAAGAGTGTATATAATGCATGACATTACTGCGTAGAATTTTGCACCTGTGGATTAATTTAGTTTGTATTGAAATGTATGCCATAGATCTGTAAGAAAATTTATTTTGAAAATTTACATTAATTCATTTAACATAAATAAATAATGACAAACGACTATTGCAATAGAGGTCCATCTTGGCACAGGATTTGGCAATCAAGATAGCAAACCAATCTAATTTCCACAAATCAAAATTGGATCACATCTACTCAAATCTTATGCTGCAGATTTAAATGAAAAAATAAATAAAACAACTTTCATTATTGCATTGTACATCATTCTTGCATAGTTATAACAAAGTACGTAAAAATGTACTTATTGAAATGATTTGATATTGCATTTTATTATATAAACACCAGTGAAATACCAGGATTTTTCCTTTTACTAAAAAATCATATCTTCATTGCACGCAGTGAAGATACTATTTTTATCTTTCACACAGTGAAGATATCATTCCTTTTTGATAACATTTTTCTTTTGTTAAATTTGATGTATGATCGAAACATCTTCAGATCTTCTTCAGTCATCTTCGGCAATCTTCAGTAATCTTCGGAAAATGTTCGCAAAATGTTTGGAAGCATCCGTCTGGCCTTTGCAATAATTTTGGAAAATCATCGGAAAACTTTGGAAAGTGATCGGAAATCTTCAGAAAATCATCAAAAACATCGTCATTAGTATGTTTATATAATAAACAGAATATTACATGCCTGCTTGTGGATACGTATTCTATCTTCTCATGTTCAACTCAATATCTCATTCGTTCCCTGCACTCACTCATGAGATGTTGAGCTGAACGCTCGAAGATAAAATTCATATCCTCGCACGGGCATGTAATATCCTCTATATCCTATTTTAAAAACACAAGTTATAATATTTTAATTCAACATAATTATGGTATGGTGTCCTTAATTCAACTTGTTCACACTATGCCACCGGCACAAATGTTTCAGGGACATTTGCACTTACTCTAACAGAGTTTTATTATATTAAAATTTATCACTAATAAATATTTTAAAATAACCATTGTTGAAAGGGCTTTTTAGTAAACCATGATAATTACAGTGGTCCTAAAGCCACATGATTTCAACAGAGTAGGGGTCATATAGCTCATTCAACAACATTTACTGGGTAGAACTCTATGTATTACAAAAGAGACTTAAATGACATTCTAGTTTGGTGATACACTCTCACTTTAGCTATCTTCTCATTCTTTCAATCTTAGCCATGAAGCTATGCACTTTTTCAAAATTAACTGGGTTTGACCAATGCCCCTCGTCCTTAAAGTACGATCCGACAATCATAGCATTTGCACCAAGGTACTGTTCCATGTTACAGTCATTCACCCCTGAGCCAATCAAGACCGGAATGTTCACTGCTTCTTTCACAAACTGCATTTCTTTTAAACTCGTGACTTCCCCAGTTGCTTTTCCTGTTAAAACCACTCCATCAGAGTGAAAGAACTCTGCTGCTTGAGCAATTTCCAGGATATTAACATCAGATGTTATAAAGTGGGAGCTGTGAAATCATATGAAAATTTAGCTTCATGTGAGATGTCCTGTTAAGTGAAAATTTATTAGTAGAGTCTACCATTTAAAAGCAGACAGTGTTAAATTAAGGCAGAAACCTCCATAAAGATCACTGATCCTATAGTATTTCCAAGTTGCCCTTTGCTCTGGTTTAAAACAAGTCTTGGTGCGGAACCTTTCATACTGCAATTGGTTTTACTATCGTCTTATTTCCACATGAAAGGTTGTGCACCAGGACTCATTTTAAAAAAGAGATAATATAGGCACTTGGAAATGGCCTATTAAACTTGCTTCTTGGAAATGGATAGGACATTCTCTAACCGGATGGCCAGCCACTCTCTTGGGTGTCCAACTTAGATAGAGTTCACTGTAAAAGATAATCCACAATGAGGTTGTAATATGACTAATGAGGGAAGTGCACCCTCGGGATAAAGGGAGGTGGCTACTTAATAGTAGCCTGTAGGACAGGCAGATTAGTGGGCTCTAGCGCAATACACAAGTGTGCATGAAGCGCAAAAACGAGCACGAAGTGCGAGGCGAGAAAAATCCACCTGTAGTCAAACCATTGTTTATGTTCTACCGCACCGTTGAAAGGATTGGCATGAAAGAATGAGAGAGAACAAAGCAATTCAATTTACTGGCGCTAAAAAATGTCTTAAATAACCAATTTACAAATGTATACATGACACAAAACAGTCAACAGACATGAACATCTGGCGTCACGTGGCTTAAAGCAACCAATCAACAAAAATCGTTCACCAGGCAAACGGTTGGAAGAGCATAAACAATGGTGTGACTACAGGCGGATTTTTCTCACCTCGTGCTTTGCCCTGGCTCATGCATCGCGCTAGAGCCCACTAATCCACCTGTGCTGCAGGCTACTTAATAGGGGTTTGTTTACCTTGAAAATTTTCAACATCAGGCTAATTTCTCAGTGAACATGGAGTTGCTTAAGGTTACAGTATACCTTCAGGTTGGCAATTTTCTTCAAATTTGGATTTTTGGTCAAAGTAGTGGTCAAAGAATAGTCTCTAATTTCTGAAAAAAAAATTTGAAAAAGACTAAATATTGGCGGAGAAATAGCGGTTTTATGTTTTCGCCAGAAGTAAAAGTTTACCTCTTGATTGACAGCCCTATGGCGTGTATACAATCAACCAAGACGATTTTCGCAGGAATTACCTATACGGATGTCACGATCAGCATTGTTGTTCTGACTACCAAGCATTTTTGGTATAAGGTGTCATTCTATTAAGTTATAGGTAAACATAGACCACGTTAAAAACATGGATCAGTTCGAAAAAGCGGAAACAGCCAAGAACGAACGAAAATACATCAATGAGTGAAGAAGCAAAAGTTTGGCATGCGGATGAAGCTATAGCTATTGTATAAGGCGGGCAAAAAAATTGAGGTAAGACAAAAGAAAGGTTCTGTAAAAATTTGGGGGCTTGACAGCAATAATGGGGATGTTGACAGAGACTCCGATTAATCCAATATCGACGAATTGGACTCATTGAGACCCATTGAAATATTATCCATGCACAGTTGACCACACACAGTTGCTCCACTGCACTTTCTTTTATTTGTTTTCTTCGTCCAGCCACTCTAGCGTTCGTATCCTTTTTCATGACCAGCTTCAGGAAAAACCAAGTTACAGAAAAATTATCTCTCTGCCTTCGGCGCTTTGAGCGCATTGCAAAACACAAGGGTTTTTTGGAGATTCGCGCGCAAATTTCATCAGGAGATTAACAGTAGAAAACTTTCCCTGCACTGATTGGCTCAGTTATCTGAGAACCCAGTTGAAGGTGTCTGTGGGTGGAGTTTGTTTGCGAGGCAGAAGATTTTTCTTAGTGCTGTTTTCTCGAATAAATTTCTTTGCTGGAAGCAGACACTTAAAAGAGTTATCACTCAAAGGGAATTTGTTCAATTGCCCTCAAATTTGGACAGTAGGTAATTTAACATATAAACTACAAAAACATGTCTGCAAATTGTTAATTTCAAAATATTTTTTCTTCGAGAGCAATTTTTGTACGGTCACTCTACATTTTTTTAATCCTATTTCGAAAATGTTCTGTAACTTTTTCTTGCAATTGAATATGGCAAAACACAGACACGTTTTTTAAGTGCTTTGGGCCCTGAAACTGAGGAAAAAATGAAATTGGCGAAAAACAAAATTCGCTTTGACTTGTAGCTTTCAAAAGGTGATTTGGGCGCTCGCATTTAGTGGTCGTGAAAAGTTCGACAATTCATTTTATTTCAAAATTCTTGGTATAGTTTGATAGCCAGCTCTATAAGCTTTAATTTGATATAGGGGTTTAGGTATCTACCACTTATACTGCATGTGCTACATCGCTTGCACACGAGACACCCCTGAAGGTATATGGTAACCTTAAGAGACAATTGTGATAAAAATGTGTACGAATTTATCACTCGTCACTTTCTATTTCGGACTCTTATCCGCCATTGCCTTTTCCAAAACAAAGGTAATTTAGACTGTGCATTAAATTCTGGGTGGCCTTTTAATAGAGGTAAAGACAATAGAAAAAACCTCACCAGGAAGACCAAAAGGTGGCCGCAGCCGCTTACTAGAGGTGGCCAGTTAATAGCGGTCTTATTTACAATATTTTACTGACAATAATTTCAGGACTTTGATAACTTGCCGCTTAATATAAGGGGTGGCCACTTAATAGAGGTTCGACTGTAGAGGAGACAACTGAAATATTCAGGATTTCAATAAGCAGTGAGTGAGTCACTGACTTCTTTTCTTGAAAATCATAGCAATGCAGTAGCAACGATACATACCTGTGCTTTTTCTTGATATCAGTAAAAACTAAAATATCATCTGCCTCAATGTGCTTCCTGTATCGGAGCAGTTCACCAGCATCTGAATTCATTGTCCCTTCATCAGCGATGTGTGAGAACACAAATCCTTCGGCACGGATAAACTGAAGACCCGCTGCTTTTGCCACTGCAAGAGCTTCCTTATTTGCCCCTGCCAATATTTGAATACCACATGGCAAGTTGTTCGCTTCTTTTTTGACTTCATTGCAAACTACACTCATTGATGCAACAATTTCTGGTCCAACTCGTCGATTTAGATATGGAATGTCATGCATATTCTCCACCATGATAGCATCCTGAGAAAATAAAAGCAACTGTCTTACTCCTTCAGACCCAGGAACAAGATAAGGAGTAAGAAAAGATACCACTTTTCTTACTGATCACAGTGTATGATACTCCTTTAATGTTTCATGCAATATAACATTATTATATAATTAATCTTAATCTTGCAAAATACATCCTGCCAATGTTTTACATGTACTTGGAATGTAAGAACAGACAATGATCAGAATTTTAACTTGAAGAGCACAAATTTAAAATAAAGGATACGATTAACAAACTTCTACCACATAAAAACAATTATAATTATGTTTGACTACCAAGGCCTTTGACTATGAAGGCATTATTGATCTTTTTGTTGTAAAATTTAGCACTATATATGAAATAAATTATTATTTATTTTATCTTTTTGTTTCTGGCAATACCTGGAAAATAGCAATACTTACAATATTGCAATGAGCTAAGTGTATTACACCACATTAATAAAGGTTACTTACTTTACTTTATTTGCTTATTATGTTCCTAGTTAAAAACTACCCTATGTGGCATGGATATACTCAGGTACATGACTGTATACAACACATATGAGCCTAGGAACATAGGCTGCTAGTTGGTACCAAGATGAACAAGTCAAGGTCCTTACCACTCCAGCATTTTTGTAATTAGTCGCATCAGAACAAGCCATGCTAATTATTTCACTCATAGACAGGTGATTTCTTGGAGTTCCTTTAATTAAAAGAAGAGAAAGGCAGGCTAATGTTAATTTATTACATATTGAATAGTCCCAACTCTAAACAGATGTATTGCAAAGATCAGAATCAAGCAAAACAAGTTTGATCCCCGGACACATTAGATCTCTCACTACCTGGACTACCTCAACCCAGACCTGATCTTGTGTACTAAAGGCATCCAAGGTTGAGTGTGGATCAATACCCTCGATCAACCCTTGATCAACATCTCAATCGACACTTTATCAACATCTCGATTAATGCTCGAGTAACACTCCATTGACAGCCTGTCGAGACATTGATCGAATGTCGACTGACTCATATGTATTGATCGACACCCGATGCAGGGGTTTCAGCAGGAGGGTAACTACACATGTAGTTTTCACAGGTAGGCAAAACTATTAGAACTGAACTTCATTGTGAGAAAAACTTTCTGCTAGATGGTCAAACCAGCCAGGCAAAATTTTCCTCACAGCCAGTCAATTTGCTTGGTGCGTGGTGCCTGGCCCATGTTACCTCTGTCGATGGCATGTCTGCGAAAATTGGTCAACTCTCGACAGAGATGAAGATCGAGTGTCAACCAAGGTGTTGCTCCAGTGTCGATAGAGTATTGGGGATTGATCAAGGGTCAATTGAGGGGATCCACCAAGGGTATCGATCGACACTCGACCACAGATGCCTTTGGTACAAAAGATCCAGTCAATCTATGAACCCAATACTAAAGAAACAACTTCTGGCTTTCATTGCAGTAAATCAAGCCACTAAAACTCACCAAAAGAATTGTCTATCTTGGGAAAAATAAGAAAATATATAGCTACCTCAAACTTGTATCTCAATCTTGTAACATAACTGATGTTTCTAATAAAGTGTATGAATGTATGTTAATGTCTTTTTAAGACTTCCCTTATGAAAACAAAATCCAGAAGGTACCATACAAACTCATTATTTCGGACTAAGTTTCCTTAATTTTTGATATGGCAGATTGCACCAATAAAAGCTATATTGAAAGCTAACTGAGACTTCTCGTAACTGTTAATTAAACCTACCATCTGCTGACCATTCGAAACTATATTTATTAGCTTAATACCCTATTCAGTTACCGCATACCGTAAAAAAATATCTACTATACGCTTATATACTATATTGAAATACCAGAGTACATAGCTAAAAATAAGGGCTAAATAAAAGTTGAGGTGTTTCTATTCCAGCAACACCACGGCAGGGTTTAATGATTAGTTTACAATATTTAAGCATACTCATTTCACACTTCAAGGAAGGAAAGTGTTAAAATGCGGTTAAAACCCCATTAAAGAAACCTACATCTTAGAAACCAACAGCTCCGTGCAAAGTCAAGGAAAGATGAAAATAACTACCGCATTACCTGGGAGTGCTTGTACATGAATCATTCCAATTACCACGGCCGACCTCCGACCAAAAATACGAGTAAACTTCGACACTGCACTTGCAGCCATGTTTCTCAGCCTGGTCGAATCAGCCTCGCTTTCCTTCTGTGTGCCGGAAGTCGATTTTTTTCCTGCACTTCCTGTTTGGGTACTAGGGTCTCCGAGGACGGGAGCTTTTATGCAAGGCTAATACGAAGACTACAAAGAGTCTACAAAGTGAAAGATGTTATCATTTTAGGAAGGTTTTATAATTATGAGAAGGGCGGGAGTTTCATTTATCACTGCATGTAGGCTTACTGTAATTTTCCAGTTTTAGAATACAGTCGAACCACCGGTTGCGACCATCTCTCGTAAGCGATCACCTCTCCTCAACGACCAATTTCCCAAATACCAAAAGTTTCCAAGTCAAATCACTATATTTGGAACCTCTTGTAAGCAAACCTCTCATAAGCGACCGCGACCACTTTTAGAGCGAAAAGGTTAAAAGTTTCTTTGATTTTTAACCTCCCGTAAGCGACCACTCGACAGATACACTCTTTTGTATAAGAATTCAATATAGACTACGAGCAGTCTCTCTTTCCCTCGAAAATCCGCGGGGTAGAACGCAAAACAAGAAAGAGTGCGAGCGTGACTGTGAGTGTGACGTGCGAGTGGTGATGCCGCGAGCCGCTAGTAGTGCGGGCGTCGGAAGACGGGCGAAAAGAGACAAAAGCTCGAAACTTTCCTTATCACCAAAGCCAAAATAATACTTGAAATCACTTGATATTTCTAAACAAAGATCTAAGAAGAATTAAATAAGTCTTTCCGTGGAAATTTTATAATAATTTCAGACTACCGGGCTAGCCGGCTGGGTATCTAGACACATGTTAAAAATTTAAAGAAAAAATGCACATACACTATACTCTATCAGTCTTAACAGAGACCGTAAATGTGTTATAATTTCAGAAAATTAGAAATGATATACCTCTGCAGTCACTGCACCATATGCTAATGAGGAAACATTTTGACCCAATATGGTCAAGGCTCTCGTAACCGACCACCTCCCTAGCGATCCCTAAACTGTTCAATCGCTGAACGTGCGGATAGAATCGCGAGAGAACTGGACACCAACGCAAAACGGAAGACTTGACTGGGTGGATGGTGGGGACCTTTGTCTTTCGAGTGCGTAAGTAGACAGGCTGTGAACAATCTACCTCCTCCCGTAAGCGCTTTAAACGGGAGGTTCGACTGTATTGGAACTATGGCGGGCGGCAAATTCAGATTTGCGATCGACCGTGGCGGGACTTTCACAGATGTTTACTCAGAATGTCCAAACGGAGAAGTTAGAGTGATGAAGCTGCTATCTGTGGATCCTGCCTATCCCGATGCTCCAAAGGAAGGAATAAGAAGAATATTACAAGAGGTAATTTACTCGTCGCGTCCGCGCACGAAAGCTTTAGGCCTAACAGGAGCCTTGTCTATAGGTCGCTCATATTCCCCGGGGAATGGTCTCCGTGATCAGTCCCGGGCTTCTTTGCTACAGTTTTGGTCAAAATGCTCATTCCTTATCTAACAATGTGTGACTGAGAACCTTCGCTGATACGCGAAATGCACCCACAACACGAAGGTATATCAAGCGAAGTTGTTGTTCGATGGAGAGCAAACAACAGAATATTTAACAATTATTCTTTGAAATCGAGGTGAATAGTGGCATATTTACCGAACCGCCTCGCGGCTCGATAAATCTCTGCCGCTATATTCACCGCAATTTCAAAGAATAATTGCACAGTCATGACAAAATGATGCAAATGTTGAGAGCAATGCAAATATTTTTACCAGGCCAAAAATATAAGGATCAAAATAAAAATATGGTGTAGGTATTATAAAACCGATCTTATTGTGTACACATTATGTATGCGTACAGTTAATTACATGCACCCTAACGCAATTTAATAGCTTACCAAGAGTCACGCAATCGCTTTTTCGCGGTCATCTTCGACGAAAATTTGGATTATCGGGGATTATTCTTGGCCCGTTTCTTCCTATATGTTGTTTTTAACAAAGCATTCAGTTCATGCTAGTTCTTGAATAGAATTTGAAGCTGTCATATTCTTCTCACAACGCCCAAATAATTGACAATTATTCACCGAAGTGGAGGTGAATATCCATCACTTTCACCGACACTGAGGTTAATAATTGTTTTAGTACATAACACACAAGCTGAATAATTCGCGGAGCAAAACGTTATTTTATGTGTCACAAGCGGTCGGAAATTTTAAAATCTCTCGCGGCGGCTGCTCGGAGGTGAATGGTACTTGCTAATCACCTCTGAGTTAACCAATCAGAGCGCGCGAAAAGCACTATTCACTTGTGTGGTATATACTAACACGCAATATTCAAGAAACAATAATCAATCAATGTTCATTTTGTAACCAAATGCAGACTTACACTTTACAGGGTCAAGAAATTAGCAAAGGAAAAAGGGCAAACCGTTCCTTCTTCTTGATATATTTTCAATGTTCAAGGGTGAAAACAGACTGATTGTCACATATTAAAATAATTCTTGTGTAGTTATTGTAACTACTGTTGAACCCCGCTATTTCGAACTCTCGGGGAATTAGCGAAAATGATGTCACGCAATAAGAGATAAAATCAAAAACCATTCAGTGGATAAAGTCAAGAAATTGTGATATTTGGTGACGTTACGTGAACACTCTCTATAAAACCGCTAGAAGTCACGTGACTATACTTTGCGGTTTCAACGCCGAAAAGTAGGTTTTGTTTTCATGTAAGTGATTTACCTGAATGTTTTTTATCTCGAATTTCTGTTTATACCACATTTTTAGTAAGAAAATTAGTAAACCAGTCCTTAGATGTAATTTTTAGCCAATGAGTGAAAATAGGACTTTTTGTTGCTATTTGAAAACCACTGAAACACTGCTGTTGTCTGGAAATGCAATATGGCGGCCTTTTTTTACAGTTTATTTTATTGATACAAACATATTACAATATTGCAACAAATTACAAAAGTAGTGCAAAAAAAGAGGGGCGTTACAACTGATAATATTCTTAATGAAAAATAGTAGATAATGTTTACGATAATAAATATTACAAACAATATGTCTCTCTAGCTTTGTACAAATGTATATAGCTGGGGGAAAGGGCAACATAGTCACGTCAAGTCATTTGTCTATTTCAAGCTGGATAATAAATTTGGATATGAATTCAGCAGTATCTTGTTTCTTTTGCATTGTTTTGCGAGCATAGTGGTATTGCTTTGCATATAACAGAAGAAGACGCAAATCCTTTGTTTGGTTATCACAGAGATTAGTGTTTGGTGTTGGTAAATTGAGAAAGCATTGTAGCGAGGTAAGGCTGACATTGATTTGGTGTAAACTATTGAACCATATGCATTGAAGAGACTCGTCACATAATTTCAAGAGAGATTGACAATCAAAGAATGCATGTTAAATAGAGTCATTTTCACCGCACAGAACACATTTGACACAGTCAGTTATTCCAAATCGATTAAGTTCTTTATTAGTGACTAGTATTCTGTGCAAAAACTTGAAATAGAATTGTCTTAGCTTATTATCCCGAGTGATTTTATAATTGTTTTGGATACAGTTCACCCAATTGTCAGCAACTTCAGGACAATTTTTCCGCCATGATTTAATCGCAGTACGTTCTGTTTTGATTTCCTCTACACAAAGTTTATAAAACTGCTTGCAGAAAGTTTTCTTTGAATTGAGAGTGATATCTTTAGATAGTTGGAAATCGAAGTTTTCGCAAATTGAATTCAGATCCCCAAGGTCCATATGAACTGATGCGTAACTTTTGAGATAAGCGGGAATAGCTGAGGTGATTTGGTAGTATTGCAGAAAGTTAACTTTGATGTTATATTTATCGCTGAATTCTTGTGGTGAAAGATAATTCCCTTGATTGTTCAGCAAGTCTTGCACAAAAAGAACATTACTATCTCGCCAGGCCCTCCAAAAGACCGATTTGTTTTCTATAGTTATATCTCTGTTGTTCCACAAAATGAATTTGCGTTTCAAGGGATCTTCGTAATTGCTACGCAGTTCTTGAAAGTGATCACGGAGTTCTCGGTAAAAGAGAGGGATTTTTCCGTCTAATTTCTCGACACTGTAATTACAGTTTAGAAGAAAAGGAGTCCGCCATTTTTATCGAAGTAGTAATTAGGGATTGCCGTCCAGGTGTCATGAGTGTTATTTAGGAGTCTACTTACCCAACTGAGACGTAGCGCTGTTATAACAGTCCTGAAACAGGGAAAGCGTAGCACACCCTTAGATAAGGGGTGGAACAGAACCTGTCGCTTGATCTTATCTCTCTTATTCTTCCATAGGAAAGCAAACAGTTTACTTTGGGTATGTTGTATCGCTGTTTCTGGAACAGAAAGCATGGAGGCAGTATAGATTAGCTGAGACAAACCTAGAGATTTTGCTGGCATAGTTCTTCCAAAGAGTGTCAGGTCCTGGCGGCCTTTTTTTTTATTCTTTCATGTTTTCGTATCTTAACTGATAGAGGTCACAAACGAGAAGCGAACAGTTTTCCGAGCTCAAGGGAAACTGTGAGCTAGGTTTATAAGCTGACGAATTTTTAAACCGTGTTTAAATAAAGATTAAATGTAAATTTTCTTGGCATTGATGACCATTTATTAACTTCTCCGGGTTGCTGCCAGTCCGATTGGATGTTGTACAGGTTAAATTTGCCTCTTAAACCTTTTGCCGCGTTTTGTACAGTGGTGAACGATCTAACCTATTCTCTAAACTTTGTTCTTTCGCAAATGTAGAGTGCTTGCACCGTTCGTCTTCAAAAACTGAGTAAGACGTGGAAGGTTCTTAGAACGTCTTGTTGGGTCCGACTCCGGCATATTTCACTTCAAGCTCAAGTGTATGTTTTTGTCCTCACGGCTTCCTATCTTACAACCTTCGCGATAACTAGTTTAGCACTTTTTGCTGAACTTTGAACTTTGCTTTGAATTTTTGAATTTTTTAAATATTCTTTTTTGCTTTAAATTTTTGTCCGCCATTTTGTCTGTCCGAGTTAAATTTTGTCCGAGTTGTCAATCATTTTCATTTTCACGGTTTTGCACTCAAGTTCACTTTTTTGCACTGATGAAATTGCACTGATGTGGGATTAACTGACATGTTCTTAGCCAATTGAATTCTTGTATATTATTATTAATAGCAATGCACCAGTCAAAGTAAATCCCCCCCGGCCCCCCAACCCGGGAATAGGCGGGGACTTGGACAAAAGGACTCGAAAAAATGAGCTAACGTCGCCACCCCCAGGGAAATACTTTCATTCCAATGTCCTCGGTTGTCCCCGCCTACCAGTGAAGGTATATGCTGAGGCACCAATTTTATTTGGTTCAAAATGTTTCAAACCGGTTTGATTTACAATTTTTTTTATTGTGACAGTCTTATATTAATCATCATAATCTGAAACAAAGGGAAAATAAATCGAGCTGGTTTCATAAATTGTAGGGTGAGAACAAAAAAAAAACCCACAAGAAACACGTGCAGGATATGACTAAAATCCTGCCCTAGAAAATGTGCATTGTAATGTAAGCGGGGCTCACAGATTTAACGTTAAATCTGTGAACCTCAATTAATTAAGGTGATGACCTTAAACAAGAATTCTATGACACTCTCCAAGGTGTTTTAGATCACACGCCTGCACGTGACATCGGAATTCTTGTTGGGGACGTTAATGCCAAAATAGGCAACACTGGCAGAGAGAGGACAGCACTGAAACACACTTGGCAGGAGTCCTGCGATCAAGTCCCAGGCGAGAGGAAAAGAAGCCAGAAGGAGTAGCCCTCGGCAGAGACATGGAAACTGATCACACAGGGGAAATGCTTGAAAGTCAAAATCAGTAGGTGTAGTCGGACGTAAGGAAAAGTGCCAAGAAAGACAAGAAGGAGTTCTTTAATACTCTTGCCACGGAAGCAGAAAGCAGGACAGCGAAACATGAAAACGCTTTATGACATAATTAGAACAATGTTGGGAGAGAGAAGTACACAGTCAAAGTCAGTTAAGAACAAGGAAAGCGTTACCATAACTACAGAGCAAGAACAAAGGACAAGATGGGTGGAACATTTCCGAGACATTCTGAATAGACCACCTCGAGCTCCCACAGAAATGCCAAGCATCACTGCTACTGAAGGGTCTCTACTCAACGTTGATGTCAACCCACCAGCTAAAGCAGAAATTGAGCGAGCGCTGAAGCAGCTGAAGAATGGGAAAGTAGCAGGTCCAGATGACATCCCACCTGAAGTTCTTAAAGTAGACCCAAAAACTACAATAGCCACGTTACACCCGCTTTTCATTCAGATCTGGGAAATGGAGAAGGTTTCATCGGAATGGAAGAATGGGTACCTTGTCAAGCTGCCCCCAAAAAAGGGAATATTGGGTTCTGCAAGAACTGTAGGGGAATTATGTTCCTTTCAATTCCCAGCAAGGTTTTCTGCCACATTATCCTAGAGAGGCTGAAACATGCCCTAGATCACAAACTGCGTTGTGAGCAGGCAGGATTTAGGAAACACAAATCTTGCATCGCTCATATTGCATCCCTGAGGATAGCCATCGAACAATCTACAGAAAGGCAGATTCCACTATGAACTTTATTGACTTGGAAAAAGCTTTCGACAGCGTTGACAGGAACCTCATGGGTCGCTATGGAGTTCAACCAAAGTTTTTTAAGTTGATCCAGGAGCTTTATGAAGCCTTAATTATCCTGTCAAGTCATTCACAACGGGAAAGTATCAGAGCCATTTGAGATGAACACAGGGTCCGCCAAGGCTGCTTGCTGTCACTAATGATCTTCATAATGGTCGTCGACTGGATTATGAGAGGGGTAGAGAATCAGGATAAAACAGGTATACAATGGACACTTACAACTCAACTCCATGACTTCGAGAAACTGCAACTATGCAAATCAAGACAGACCATCTGGCAATGGTTGCAGAGAAAACTGGCCTCAGGATCAGCAAAGAAAAGACCAAAGTCATGAGAACTAACAGCAGGCAGTGGGAGAAGATCAAGCTGAAAGATGTGGAACTGGAGGACAGGTTCACAGCTTTACGTATTTAGGGAGTATCCTCACAGTAGACGGAGGAGCGGATGAAGATGTAAAAAGCAGGATACGCAAAGCGAGGCAGGCCTTTAATACCCTAAGACCAGTGTGGAACTCAATATCAATATCCACAAAAACCAAGCTACGAATCTTTACTACCAATGTGAAGTCCATTCTGCTACACAGTTCCGAGACCTGGAGAGTTACAAGATTCATATTAAACAAGCTGCAAACCTTCAGTAATCAATGGCTATAAAGTGACGGCAATCTTATTGCTGAGATCACGTAATTGCCTACCGACTGCATTAGCGGCTATCTGATCTTTGAAGAGAAGAACTATTCTGAACGTGTTGTCATCATCGGTTTTCGTTTCTGGCTTAGTTGTAATATTTTGAATATACATATTAATGGTGGAATTTATGAGACCAATTGGATAATCAAGTCGTGACAATATAGAGCGTTACCTGGCACATTCCTCAGTAAAAGCTTCTGTCGTAGATGACATGTGTTAGGCGCGATACAACATGGTCTTCAATAAACCAATTTTTGTGGGCAAAAAACTGGAGCAAGACAAGTTTTAATAGCACTAACTCGGGAAAGTTCTAAATCGATCATCCCAGTAGTGCACTCTGCGCTAAAAATTTGAATACTTCCATTGCAATTTCTCTTCTTCTTCTGCTTAGGTGACGGGAGCTAAGATGCCGGCAGATCAGCCAATTGATCCAAAGGACATTGAATGGATCAGGATGGGAACTACAGTAGCTACTAATGCTCTGTTGGAACGGAAAGGAGAACGAATGGCTCTTGTTATTACTGAAGGATTCCATGATCTGTTGCACATTGGTAACCAGACAAGACCAAATCTATTTGATCTGGTAAGGAGTCACACATTAATTTTAGCCTTACCAACGCTTTTCAAGTCAGATTGCGCTATGTCAACCCATGCATGTTGATACCTATAAACCTTCTTTAGGCCGTAATCATCCACATTTGAATTACATAACTGATCACCTCAAACATATATATCGGTGTAAACAGAATAGAATTTATACATGACTGGATTTATGAAAACCGTGTCAGTACTTTGCACCAATAAATCCCCATATGCACTTTGATTTCACAACTCCTTAAGCCTTTTATATACCATTTTGCCTAAAAAGGTACCCCTTTCGTATATACCTTTTATTGAAAAAAGTACCCCTTTCCCATAGCTAATTATCTACTTACGAACTCTATAACTGCTGTAACTCACGGATCAGTCTCTAATGACCTTCAAAAATGGAGGTCTTCTTGTCATTTTCATATAGTACTTAATAAATTAAATGATACAGCCATAAGGTGCGTCTGTTCGGAATGTTTTAATTAAAGGCCCTTTTAAATAACTAAATGGCGGATTTCCCTACCCTTTCATATATCTCAACTTGTCAAATCCCTACCCTTTTATATACCTGAAGCCTGAAGTACCCCCTGAGGTACCCCCTGGACATGAAAGCAACTTTCACTAGGGGTATTTCTACTCCCCTCTGGATGGGATTTAAGTCCATCTCAACGTTACCCTCAGCATTAAATTCTCCGGTACACATTGATACAATTGGGTGAAGAGAGACACTGCTAAGTAAGAGAAAGGTCTTACCCAAGAACACAACACAATGTCCCCGGCCAGCTATGGCTCCAACGTGGACCGCTCGATGTGGAGTCAAACACTGTAACTATGAGGACACTGCACCTTCCAATTTCATTGAGAGAATACAGTATTTACTACTCATCTTCATCTTCACCTTCACCTTCATCTTCATCTTCATCTTCACCATCATCATCACCATCATCATCGTCATCATCATCACCATCATCATCACCATCATCATCACCATCATCATCGTCATCATCATCACCATCATCATCACCATCACCATCATCATCACCATCATCATCATCATCATCATCGTCATCATCATCGTCATCATCATCACCATCATCATCACCATCATCATCACCATCATCATCACCATCATCATCGTCATCATCATCACCATCATCATCACCATCATCATCGTCATCATCATCGTCATCATCATCATCATCTTTTTTATCCGTTAAACAAGCCGAAGATTTGTATCTGTCTTGTTATCAGAAAGCAACTTGTCCTGAAGTTTTGTATGATGAGGTGATTGAAGTTAAAGAGCGGGTTGTTCTCGTACAAGAGAGAAGCGAAATCAAACTTCCAGATGAGAGTTTCTTAGTTACAGCAAGCACAGGAGAAAAGGTGAGCAGACGGAGAGGTAAACTGGAGAAAAAATGTTTTATTCGTCTACTTATTTGATGCATGATGTGTAGAACATTTTTGCGTTCTATTTGCTATTATTATATGGATTGTATTTGAAGCCGATATACTTATTCTCCCATATTATGCCCACGGATCGATTGCAGGCCTGCAAAACCAAAGCAAAAAGCCGTATAATAAACAATGCAGCTTATTAATCTTGAACGTGTGGTCATTACGAGAAATTCTCAAACCTCGGCCTGATCATTGACCTTGCCATCGCTAGGTCAATACGGCAAGGTCTTGGTTTCAGATTTTCTAGAAAAGACCTCACTCTCAGTTAATAAGAAGTTATCAATAGTATTTTTACACATATACTGTTAATTGAATGAAACATGCATATTTCTTTATTCCATAAAAAAGTTACATTTGTTATTGATCCTAAAGCTTATAGTTTGGAAACCAATGGACAAGATCAAGCTTCAAAACGATCTACAGGTAGAAGTATACTAGTCTGTATTAAAATCAAATTGACATAATTAAAAATTTATTCTTCATGGTTAATTATCTCTAATAAATAGTTAATTACCTGGTGAACTCCAGTAGTTGCTGGCAGTGATTGGAATTAAATTATCGAGAATCATCAAATTTAAAATCCAGTATTGTAACCATTCAGTGATGCTATTAATTGTCCTAAATCTGAACAAAAGAGCCTCCCAGAACTTCAGCTGTCGTACTATTGAAAGCTACCTTACAGTTTGTCCAAATCAGAAACTGAACATTTTGTTTTTGATGTGTTTGTGGCTTGTGTTAATGTAGAAAATGACCTTCCATGAAAGTGGCCTCCCATTGGGGGAGGTGGGCAGTGCTATGGATATTTTCTGAGATCTTACGTTACTCTTGTTTTTCTCTGTTTTCTTTTTTCTCACAGGAAGTTCTGGATAAAGGAATCAAAAGCCTGGCAGTAACACTCATGCACTCATACATGTACATGCAAATTATTATATGTAGCTGCAAAATTTAAGAAACATGTAAATTACTGTGGAAACCTAGTGAAAATGCTTGATGTAACCTGTGACAATTCAAGCTGACATCAGGTGGCATCCCTGACCTAGAGTGTTTGGATTTTATCACTTGATTTTACCACTTGATTTTACTTCTAGTTGTTTCATGCTAATTGTAAGCCAGAGTTAAAATTACATCACTGATTTCTGACCCTCCCCTCATCACGACAGCAAGGCGATTGAATCTTTAATGTTCTGATCAATACATCTCTATGAAGAAACATTGTTTGCACCGAGCTGTATTATTAAAAGATTGTTCTAGTAGCCTTTATCCTTTGTAAATGACCTTTGTGGGTTGATTTTTAAATCTCACAACAATTTATATTATTTCATACAAGGTATGATGCTCATGAGAGAGAAATTGGTGAAATAGCTCTTGCAATGGGTTTTAATCAAGTGTCGCTGTCTTCTGCTGTTATGCCTATGGTGAAAATTGTTCCAAGGGGATACACAGGTAGGTAATACATAATTTGTTGTTTCATTAACTAACAGCATATACCGATATCTGTACATGTGTTAAACAACATTTTTCAGACTTTGGATCTTGAAGCCAAGATGTTCTACCGTAATTCCTAATAAGTTAAACATCTAGAAGTCTAATCAAACATGCCCGGGTATGCAAAGAAACGAAAAACAGTCACCTTTTAGATGGGTGTTGTTAACAAAATATAATATTTTATCCACAGGAATGGGGGCTATAACTTTGATCTAATAGTAATGTAATGGGCAGATACAAATCTTAGAGTTAGCGTGCCTTTCTGAGCCTTTGGACCGTGGGGGATTTGTTTTATTCGAACAGCTAGAACTTTTTGGGGGGTCTAATAAGTTGGCCTCATTTGCATCTCCCTATCACTAAATATACCTAGTAAACACCTCCCTGGATATGACGTCCAGGCCAAACAAAATGAGAATGCTCTAACTCTCATCAGCTGTCGTGCACTCTCGTCAAATTTGAACCTGCCCAAAGATGTCTCTTTTGTTGGCCTAAACTGGCTGCATGAGAGTCGACAAAACTCTTGAGCAACTTTCATCTTTCTACTCTTGGCAGCTGTCTCATTATTCATTCCTTTTATGGGTTAAAAGAGCAGTTTTGGTATCTCGTATGGTGTTCAGCCACAAAAGATCCACAGTGGGAGCTTTTACAGTACCTTTTAGGGTATTGAGCGGACCAAATCTGACAGGAGATAATGTTTTGTTTTAGGTACCTTGGTACCTCTTAGAGGTGAAAAAAATCTCAAGCCATGCACACAAAGAAGGATCTTGGTACCTCTTAGGGTTTTTTTTCAAAATTTCCGATGAGCACCCCCGCTCCTTTTTATATGGGAGTCAGCAGTCCCCCCTGGTGCAGCCTGGCTTGCCCACCTCGTCATTCACGGCTCTTTTCCAGCTGTCCCTGGGATGGCCACGGCTCCTCTTCACCTGTGGGTTTCACCTCAGTGCATGCCTGGTGACATTGCTGGTCAGTTTCCTGAGGGTGTACCTTATTCAAGCCCATTTACACCTTCTTATCTGAGTGTTGAGTTTTACCTGTTCGGCTCTTGCCCACAATTCTTCATTCTGTATGACCTCTGGCCAGTGGATGCCCAAGATGGACCTCAGGCATCTGTTGACAAAGGACTGTAGTTTGTTGGAGGTTGCTCTAAATTGTTACTCTTCATTGCTATGAGCCATAAAGGAGGACAGACTCACATTGGTATTGAATATCCGTAGTTTGGTCTTCCTTCACCTTTTACCTTAATACAGTTGCCTTCCCAATCCTTACCTGTATGTCCTGAACATATCCACCATCCTTGCTGATGTTACTGTCAAGGCCTCCTCTTCATCAAATTCTTCCCCATCCAGTTCTATCTTGTCTGCATTCCTGGTGTTGATCCTCATCACCTTTGTTATGGAAATGCTGATCCTAAGGCCCATTTTCACTTTGATTGTTTCAAGCCAAGTTAGCTTGGATTGCATGCCCTGGTGGTTATGTGAGAGCAGGGCGATGTCGTCAGCAAAGTCCAGATCTGCTAGCCGGGTCCTTAGGGTCCACTGTACACCAACTCAATGTTTGTTTTGTTGACTTTCACATTACCCAGTTGATGACTAACAGAAACAAAAAGGGTGACAACAGGCATCCCTGGGGCACTCGTTGAACATCTCACAGGCATCTCTGAGGCACTCCGGTGAGTACCTTAAATGGTTCTGAAAGAACTCCATTGTGCAAGACAGGTGGTGTACGACGGTAATGCTTTTCTCTGGGAGGTCACAATGATGTAACAGCTTCCACAACACTTCCCTGTCAACACTGTGAAAGGCCCTCTTAATCCATAAAGTTTGTGCGAACAGGAGAGTACCATTTGAGAGACTGTTCCACAATGATCCTCAAGGTGGCATAATTGATCTGTACATGATCTTTCTTTCCAAACCCAGCTTGCTCACCCCGCCGTCGTTTATCCAGCTCTACTCTCGGTCTTTGCAGGACTGTCCCATTCATCACTTTTTCAGCAGTCTATAGCAGCGTGATGCCTCTCCAGGTCTTGCATTCCTTCAGATCTGCCTTCTTCAGAGGCTTGGTCAGGTAGCCTTCTTTCCAGTCATGACATCTCTTAATGTGTTTGTCTCCCAGATCTTCCCAAACAGTTCATGCAACACCTTGGTCGAGCTGGTCAAATCGGCCTTGATGGTATGCCATCACGGCCAGCTGGTCTTCCATTCCTCAGATATCTGATAGCTCTCTTAATCTTTGCTTTAACTGGCCTGTTCTCATTGACCTGCAGAGGTTTGAGAGGTGTGTCGGCTGGTTCTGTGTGTGCTATCTCATTTGGCAGAGGTCGGCTGAGCAGCTCCCTAAGTGCTCTGCTCATCTTGTTCACGGTTCCTCTTGATTGGTGAGCACCTCTGCTGTTGGCTCTGACAGGTCTGTCTGTGATCTTTGTAACACTTTCCTGTGTTCTTCTGATGAAATAAAGTTCTTTCAAATCATCCTTGCCTGCTGCTCCCTCTGCCTGTCTTTTGAGGTCATCCAGAAAGTTCCTTCGGTCTTTTCTGATGCTTTGTATAACCTCCTTGTTGGCTTAACAGTATTTGATCTGGGCTTCTGCTTTCTTGGCCCTCATTCTGCTGCGATTCAACACCTCTCTCACCTTCTGTCTGGCTTTAGTCTTCTTCAGAGTGTCTATGCTTGCATAGACCATGTGCTGCTTGGACTTCCCGACTTTTCAGCATTTCCTCACCTCTACCTCCATGCATGTTTCATTCCCTGTCACTACTGTTTGGTTCTCCTCTTCCCCAAGATGTTGCTCATTTTATTGAAGGCTTGTAAGACAAGGTAAGACAAGACAAGGTAAAACCCCAACAAAAATTGACACAACAAAAATATTGGAAAAACCCAAGGGCAGATTGCCAGGTCAGAAGGAAGTCAAACAGGCAAAAGCAATACAGACAAAAGTTTTATTCCCACCACTTTTGACTGTGCAATTTCCTCCTGACCCCGACTATCTGCTCTGGATCCCCGAAGATGATTCTGAGATTCCTGAAACTTTTTGTTACACCAAGTTTACTTTGTCCCATCCCAGATAATGTAATGCCCTGGATCTTTGCACACAGCCCAGGCCTTGCAGAGGTGCTGTGAGGCCTATTAGAGATAGGATGTTTAATATAATAGACAGTTTTTTTGTTCTGTTCAAGCTTGTGCTGATGCTTATTTAACACCATGCATCAAGAGATATGTAACTGGATTCATGTCTGGTTTCAAGAGTGGAATTGAGGTAATTAATAATTATCTTTAACTGTAACAAATCGAAATGATTCAGAGACCATAGTGCAGCATATTTCCCCGAAATCACGAATAATTTATTTTCACAAAACTGGACCTCTTATTTTGATATAAGTTTTATTCTAGTCAATGACATTCTTTGTTTACTGTGAATAGTTGCTGTGAAGCTATGGTTCTAATTTCTATTTTGCCTGTTATTTGTATAGGACAAAGTTCTTTTCATGCAGTCAAATGGTGGACTTACACCTGTGTCAAAGTAGGTACTTAGGATTATTTTGTGTACTGGTAATCAAAAGACTTGCTTGTAGGGCTGCTGGGAAAAGTAACGGCTTGAGAACTCACCTTTGTTGTTTTTTAATGTAATATGTGGTTATCTGTAACAGATTTGACTGTGTTTCAGTGCACATCATTGTGTATACTCTGGAGATCTGACCGTCGATGTGTATTTCTCTCTTTAGGTTTTCTGGATCTCATGCCATTCTCTCTGGCCCAGCAGGAGGAGTGGTAGGTGTTTTAAATCTAAATATTTTGTACCTGTTTTATACCTGACAGCTGAATGCCTTTATTATAATGATCTCCATCCTTTTCATCATCATTAATATGATGACGATTCTCACCCTCATCGTCATTGTCATTGTCATCATCATTGTAACAATCATCGTCATTCCCATTATGATGCTCACCATTAACACTACCACAGTTATTACCTCTGATCCATCACTGTCATGATCCTCCTCTTACCCCATCATCATCATCATCATCATCGTCGTCGTCGTCGTCATTGCCGTCGTCATCACTACCATCATAATGAAATATCTTATTAGTTGTCACTGATTGCAGGTTGGTTATGCCATGACAACGTACCATGCAGAGACGGAACAGCCTGTTATTGGATTTGACATGGGTGGTATGTAGTGTAAATGGAGAGAGTTCGAGTTACTTACCAACAGGATTCAAGACTTCCTCAGATTTTGAAGACCAATGACCTAAGTGGTAGCCAACTATATATCTTTCTCTTGACTATATATATTGATATGGTGTAATGACGAGGGCTATTTTGTGCATATAATTAGGAACTTCGACTGATGTGTCTCGCTTTGCTGGTCAATATGAACAAGTCTTTGAGACAACAACAGCTGGAATAACTATACAAACCCCTCAGGTACATGATTGTAATATATTGTTTGGTTGGTTGACATTGTTGGTGTAGCAAGAAGGAGGCCCAAATCCTTTATCATGTGCAACTGACTTTGAGGTTGGGTCTTTTGCTAAGAAACCCACACTTGGGCAAATATAAATAGCACAATTGACGTACCTGCATGTTTAGCTGTTCTCTGACTTTTCATTTCCATTCTGACCCACTGAGAATGATCATCATAATCAAATTGATTATAATTATGGAAAATTGGTAGCAATTTATTTTCCTTTGTGTCTGGAGGATAATTTCAATAAACTTTCATAAAAGCCAGCTGAAAAATTCAAATATATGCGTGACTTTGACATTGCTTACTGAGGATTGATGCATTTGTTCATAAGCAGAATTCTTAGAGTACCATTATGACAGTACATACGTCAGTACATACGTAATTGAACTACCTTGTTTGGTAGAAGTGTTGCGTGTTGAGGAAGTTAACGGAACAAGCCGACTCTGTCATAAATTGCAAAAAATAAAAACTCGATCAATATTTTCTCCAATATGGTCATCACACTAGTTCTATAACAGATATGTCATGAATTTATCAGAGAGTGTTATTCATCAATATGCTTAGCTATCGATTTTATACTGAAAGAATTGTTACTGACAAACAGTTGGACATCAACACTGTGGCAGCAGGTGGTGGATCACGCCTGTTTTTCAGGGCGGGGCTGTTTGTTGTTGGGCCTGAGTCAGCTGGTGCCCATCCAGGACCTGTGTGTTATCGGAAAGGTGAAGAATTATTTATTTAGCCAAATAGTTTGCCGAAATGCCACATAAACTGTACTTCTTACATTTATATAATGCCAAGAAGGGTGCTTATAAATCCCATTGTTATTTAACAAAGTGGAGTTTCTCATTAGACATTAACATTCTTTCATCTCTCAACCAGATCAATCTTGACACAACACGCTATTTGTTTACATTCATACACGCATACAACTTAATTTGACAAAGCAGGTTAACAGAAATGTTATGTGCTCATTTAATCCCATGCTTTCACGGACATCTGAGATTCAAGCTGAAGTTTCTTATTAGCGAGGAAAGACTTATTTTTTCCTTTCTTTCTTCTTCCCTCCCTCCCTCCCTCCCTTCCTTCCTTCCTTCATCCATCCATCCATCCATTCATTCATTCATTCATTCATTCATTCATTCATTCATTCAGTTGGTCATTCGGTCATTCATTCACTCATTCATTCATTCATTCATTCATTCATTCATTCATTCATTCATTCAGTTGTTCATTTGTGAAGAATAACTTGAGGTTCCTATGACTGGTAGTTACTTGCGTGCAGGAAATCACAGCCACGTAGTGACACATCAGAGACACTTCATGGATCGCTGTTGTATGGTGTCATCAAAATGGACATTTTTGGGGTGCAAACTACAGATTCTTTAAGGCAGAACCCACTATTCAGTGATTCTACCAAAGCACCATTTTGTCCCTTGATAATGTCGATAATATAACAAATTAATTACTCTTTGCAGGGGGTCCCCTTGCAGTTACAGATGCAAACTTGGTTCTTGGGCGTATACTTCCAGAGTAAGTTCAAGATTAATCTGAATGTATACAACAACAGCAACCAACCATTTATTTGCTGTTATACAGGGAATATCTGCAGTGTAGATGTAGAGTAAGAAGACTTGTAAAGCAATGTTAGTAGTAAAAATGTCAATTCTTTTTAGATTCTTCCCCAAGATTTTTGGGCAAGGCGAGAATCTTCCACTGGACAAACAAGGAACGTCAGAGGCTTTTCGGAAACTCACAAAAGAGGTGAAATACATCTTTATTCACTCATCTATTATGTTTTCATCGATATGTAGTCAAATTGCTATGTACCTTTTCTTTGCTTTCGTTGTTTTGAGTTTAAAGGATCTCTTATTATTTATTAATCAAATGAATTTATGATTGTGATGAGACAAATGGTAAGTGTTTTAAGTGTATTTTAGGGAAATATTCTTTAATCTTTCTGTAGACAAAAAATTATTTCTGATCACTTTTTAAAAACTCATTGAATTTGTTCTAACGTGCATTTATTTTTAGATCAATGAATTTTTGGCCACTCAAAGCAATGAAAACAGAAAAGATACACTGAGTGTTGAAGAAGTGGCCATGGGTTTTGTTACAGTTGCCAACGAGACCATGTGTCGACCCATTAGAGCTTTGACGCAGGCCAGAGGACACAACACTGCTCGACATGTTCTTGCATGTTTTGGTGGTGCAGGTGGTCAGCATGCATGTTCTATTGCTCAGTCATTAGGAATGTCAACTGTGTTTATTCATCGGTAATTAAACATAGTTTTTGTAACTTTTTACCTCAATCTTGTTAAGTGTGGAGAATAAAACAACCTTCTTATTGTTTGGTAGCCATTCAGGAATCCTTTCTGCCTTTGGATTGGCCCTGGCAGATGTTGTGCATGAAGCTCAAGAGCCATGTTCCTGTGTTTATAGCAAAGGTGCTTAATTGTTATTTTATCAGCTACATCACCAACAGGTGTTGCAGCATCCTCTAATGCAATCATCCTCGGAGACCCAGGGGCAGTCCGTGGGGGTGAGGGATAGTCAAAATGATTGAGGTGGAGCCCTTGACGTTCTCTCAAACTGTTTTGCACTGAATTTTTCCCCTGTAGTTTCGACTTTCCCTCACCACCGACCCAGTGACTGCCCAAATATCTCTAAGGATGAGACGTAATAGCCCTGATAGACGTAACAGACGGTAAGAGCATTATTGTAATAGACTAATAATATAATTTATAATTATAATGGCTAGCTTTCAAGTTTCAATTAATCTTTGGATCTTTTCAAAAATGCATTGATTGTACACAAAAGCGGGCCAAAGGATCAGGATCCATTTCTTGCCAGCAGACCTTACCTAGCACATGTTTTCAGTCAGATGGTAATGAAGGAATGCCTGATTGCTTTCCATAATCAAACTGTAAACCCACAGTGAATACCAGAAATGTTCAAAAGTTGTCTAAAGTAATTTTGTTGCTTCTGGACTTTGCTTAAAGAGTTTTTGTACAATACCTTGTTGTTGTAGATTCGTACCAGTACCTAGAAGGAAGAATTGGTCTCCTTACTCAACAGTGCAAAAAGGAGCTCAAAACGCAAGGCTTTGATGAGTGAGTTTCTGATACTTTTATTGGTCAGTGAGGAAACCCTCTGGATATCTATTGAGGGAGTTTTACGGTACAAGCAGCAAAACGCCTTTAATGAAGCGCGATGTGCGAACCTTGGAAACAGTTAGTTATTGTATTCAACTATGTTACAATGCTGTCAAAGTATGCTTAGCACCTGCAGAGATCGGGTGAGATCCTTGAATGCTTTACAATGTCAAGTGTTGCAAAAGATTGTCTAGTTTTGTAGTCTTATCATAGCTTCATCTGCACCATGGCGCCTTTTTATTGGTTACACCAATTAGACATGTCTAACGATAAAAGCATTATAATTCAGTGTAAACGCATCTTTCGTCTGTGGCTTGCTATACTCAGTGAGCTTTGTTGAGAGGTAAAGAACAGGGACATTAACAGCAATATTGTAAGGAATAAACATGACAGCTTAGAATGACAAAATTGTCTCCCAATCTATGGGATCTATTACAGTCGGTCTGTCTTCATTGAAGCTTTTCTAGTGAATGTGATCTTCGTAATTGTGAACTTCTTGCCTCTCAGAACTCAAATATCTACTGAAGTATTCCTGCACATGAGATACGATGGAACTGACTGCGCTTTGATATGCAATGTATCTCCTTGCAAAACAGAGAAGGTAATTTCTAGAGATAGCAAATATGCACTTTATTGGCATTTCTTTAGGTGTTTTTGATGGTAATCTACTTGCCGTGAACACCACCAAGCAACCATCTTGTCTTTTTACAAAATAACCATGTCTCTTGCCGAAACTGTTCACACAGATTATCTAATTACCTTTATTCTAATGTTCTATGTGTGGTATATTTCATTTTGCTCCTACCTTGCTGGGGCCAGGAAATTCTAAAACCATTCCTCTTAAACTATGTACTGATTTCATTGCTTGACAGCTGCGAGAGAGTACTTCTTTTGGTGACTTTCGAAAAGTGTTTACAGACAGGTAATTGTTAAAAAGTGTATTAGTATTAATTGCTTGTCTTGTTTCTTCGTTTTCTCCTAAAAGAGGGCTTTGCATTCACCTTAAACGCGAAAGGCCTTGAGTTCGATAATCGCAATTTAAGGCAATGAAAGTCTGTGGAGAGTACATTTGCTTCTTGAAAACCTTGAAATTTGAGGGGAGAAGGGACAAGCAGCTGCCAAAGAGCTTGAAAAAAAAATTGCCCAAATTGTGTATAAACTAAAAAAGACTTACGCTTGATCAAATCTGGGAGATATCTCTTTAATCTGAGCATCTAGGGTCACATCAAAAAAGTGATACAGTAAAAACCCGCGTGTAAGAACCTACTTTTTTCAGAGTTTGGCAAAACAGTTTCTTGTATTATGGGGTACTTATTGACAGTTTAGGCTAAGTAGGTTCTTAATTAGGTTCTTAATTTCTACAGAGTAGACATTGTTGTTGATTATCAGAAAATAGTATAAAATCTGGTCTGTTCTTCATTATAAAGATTTATTAATGTACTCATGTTGCCAAAAGTCCAACAACATTAATTGATCAATGATACAGTACTGTATATAAAATGTATCTTTCCATCAAGAACTGTCAATATGGAAATACTGCTGCAACAGAAACAAATTGAATTGATAGAAATTGCAAAAAAAATTAGATATATATTATATATACAATTCAATTTTCTAAACTCTCGATCACCTTTTTGGTTTTTGGTAAAAAAAAATATAAATTAAATAGTTAAACCCCACATATAAGAACCTGCTGGAATTTGTTTGGCTAAACAGGTTCTTATATTTTGGGGTATTAAAAAAACAAATTTCTGCCTGAAGGTTCTTAAATCCCTAGGTTCTTACACGTGGGTTTTACTGCGCTTCTTTAGTGGATGGCATTTTTTAAAAATTAGCTTGTCCTCGAAAAGTCCTTTAATTTTTATTTCAAAAAAGTGCACGAACCCTGTTTTACAGAGCAGACATTTATGATTAGCTTCAAAATGACACTGGTGAGAAATTGAAGTTATTACAATTTAACACTGTTCAGCTTTCTTCGATTTGGTGCTTTAATTTGCGCTCCTAATTCCCGACTGTGGCAAGCAAAGTGGTTTGACACTTCACGTAAATTGCTAAGTAACGACAAGGGGAGTCAAACATATGACCTGCTGCCCACTGGTCGGATGCTCTAACCATGTAGACAACAGGGAACGTATGGAGCTAGAGAACTTGCTACGTTTATAATTATGTAACATACTGTGTGACCTGTATACGGCCGTTAGTATAATCAATGTCAAAAGTGTCGCATATGATGATCAATATAGAAGTTTGAGCCTATGCATTATATCCTTCCATTACGTATACATCTGTAGGCAAGACAGTGTCACTCTCTGTGCAGGTCCAGAGGTGTATGAATGGATACTAGCAAACGGATGGGTCCATCTGACAAAATCGGGTTACAACAGCCAAACAACCTGCTGGGTATTATCATTGTGAGAGGCTAACATCAAATGGCAGATGGTAATAGAAAGAGATGCATTACTTCCATCGTAGGCACCCTAACATAGCGGAAACTGGAGTTGACCCTGATACATGCCTAGGCTAAGGGCACTCTTTTCCTTTAGAACCTTTGTTGTATAAAGCTTAGTTTTTCCAATTGTAATTTCTCTATTGTGACTGGTGCTGTGTTTCATTTCTATTTTCTTCTCAATGCAAGGTACTTGCAAGAGTTTGGCTTCACCATACCCAACCGTGACATTATGGTTGATGACATCCGAGTACGAGGATGTGGACATTCCAGAACATCAGTCATTCATAAAACAACTCATTCAAGCGCTCTACCTCCAATTAAAAAAGTGAGCATGCAAGATGATTTTCAAAAGCAGCAGTAAAGTGAAAGACTCCTACTGTTATCTCTAAATAACTGTTAGAGGTGCTTGTCCAGAAAGGTAGAGGTTATGTTGACTGCAATCCGTTTTGAATTTAGATCACCAAGTGTTTCTTTGATGGTGGTTTTCTTGATACCAGAGTGTATTTGCTGAATGATCTAGCTGCAGGGCAGTCCATAGAGGGACCTGCCATTGTCATAGATCAAAACAGGTACTCTTACTACATTATATTGTTGGTACTCTATAACATTTTTTCCTGCATCTATTCTTTTACTCTTCAAATATACGAAGCTTAAAGATGGCACTTGGTATTCTGTTTTGAAGATATTCACTTGGGGCACAATAGTCATTATTTATGACTGTTAATTTATTCACAGTACCATCCTCGTGGAACCACAATGTACAGCATATATTACAACATCTGGGGATATTAGGATTGAGGTTAGTTGATTCCCAAATGATCTTTCACTTCTTTACTTACTTTTAAATTTAATGGCAAGTTTCTTTTGCCTCCCAGTGTCTCATGTTAACGGTGCCAAATGTCTTGCAGATTGGTAAAAACAAAGGGAAAAAACAAGTTACCACAGATCTAGATGCCATACAAGTGAGTGAGGAGCTTAGATTGACAAACTTTAGTACATTTCTTCTCATACCAAACATGTGCCTATTTGTTTTATTTATAAGTATTTGAATGGTTTACCTTGCTTTATATGAAGATCATTGATTTTTTTTTCTTAAATCTGCAGCTTTCTATATTTTCTCATCGCTTCATGAGCATAACAGACCAAATGGGAAGGTACATACCAATGTGTAGTTATTGATTTCAGTAGTAAGATGGTGAACAATGAAAACACTCTAGTCTTACTGAGTATGTACTTTTGTTATTTATCTCCTTCTATAGAGTTCTTCAAAGGACATCAATTTCTACTAATATCAAGGTATATGCATATTAAGTCATTGCTGACATAGCTTTTAACTTGTTTACTGAAAGACAGTTTTGCCTTTTATTACCCATGGGCAAGATAAGTAACTTAATTAGTCCATCAATATGCGTAAGCCCTTGGCCTTGCCAACAAAAATGTGCCATACTGTGTCACTTCATGCTCATTTCTGTAGCTTGCGGTTGTGGAAGAAGATCCACTGATTTATATTCCATTGCAAACCCTTTGTAATCAAGTCATGCCATCACATGAGTTTTATTAGACAAGTTTCTCTTATACTCACATTCACTTTATATCGTTGAAAAATATACCTTGGTAAAATAGGACGGTATATTTACAAATTAGAAGGCTTGTCATTACTAGCAATACACTTGCCACAGTCAAACAGTCATGGGCCATGTCCAGCATGCAAAATAAAATAAAATAAAAGAACTGCTCCTTAAAACTTTTCTCAGGACTCTGAAAGGTTGTCGGTGCATTGCATGAGCTGAAAGGCAGAAAAGCCCTTGTTCATTAAGTTTCCTGTAGTCTATTCAAAAGTGACACCATTCCCTTCTTCGTCAAAATATAGTGCCCATTTCTCCCTGATTTGATGTACTGAGGGCACAGGGTATCGCTTATCAGCTTGATATTTATCTTAATGTAACTCCTCATTTTTCTAACACTGGACAAGTGGCTTGTGTCCTACTGCATATTGTAGAAAGCTCTGATCCAGCCTTAAATAAGATTTGGTTGCAGTTACCCTTTCGGTAAGATGCATGTGCTGTATAACTGTGTTTTTGTTAAGGAAAGGCTTGATTTCTCCTGTGCCATGTTTGGCCCTGGTGGTGGCCTCGTGGCTAATGGTCCTCATGTGCCTATGCATCTTGGATCAATGCAAGAAACAGTGAAATATCAGGTACGTTACTAACCTCTTCGTCACATGCAACAGTTCTGGTTGACTCCTAGATTTAGTTCAGTAAATTTAAGTGAATCCTGACGACAAGTTCTGTTTGTAGATTGAAGAGCTAAGTGACAGTTTGAAAGAAGGTGATGTCCTACTTAGTAACCACCCAAGTGCTGGAGGGACACATCTTCCTGATCTGACAGTTATCACCCCAGTAAGTTGTCAAGGACCTTTAACCTAACCCTTCATTTCCTAAAAGTAAATCAGATATTCTTCTTATACTGCCATCATGATCATCACTGTTCTTTGTGCCAGTAGACGCATAAGGTGGTAACATTCTGTTTCCACTGTGTGCTATCCCTGACTACCGCTCTCAAGGTGTTCTGCTAATACATTTACATATGTCCTGAGGATGAAGGAAGTAAGCAAGTCACAGTACAGACAAGAAATAGATTGGATTAAATTAATTAATTAAATTGGTTACTTTGTAATAATTATTAAACCTAGAAATAAACTAATTGACAGAAACCAATGTGACCAATGATTTTGTTTTTAATTAGGTATTCTATCCTGGCCAACCAAAACCTGTCTTTTTTGTGGCAAGTCGAGGTCATCATGCAGATGTTGGAGGAATAGCACCTGGTAAACTACCTTAAAATTATTTCTGAGTGTTAGTATGACAGCAGTCCACAATGCTTTTGTTGCAAAGATTATGTAAGTTATCTGGTCAGAGTCTTGACGTTTCTGGTATATCAGTTCATGATCCTAGTAAAAGATGAAAGTTGCTCTACTGTTACTGAAAGTTACATCTTTGTTTACGATGGAAATACTAAGGTTAAGGATACAGCACTAATGGCATATATCACTTTTCCAGGACTCCCAGGTCACGTTTTCCTACAAGCTTTCCATCACCACAATCTCATTACCCTGGTGAAAAAGCTAACCAGGTCTTTGATCCTTAAAGACAGGGATCTTTCAACGACTCTCGAACTTTGAGTCTTTGAAAGAGGATGATCGTGTTAAGATTGCTGCAAGGATCTTCAAAGATCTTTATGTATATCTTTAAAGTTCCTAGTGGATTTTCATCAGGGTATGCCCTATAGTATATTTTGGATTAATATTTAGTACAGGATTTGTTTTGTGTTTCAGGTTCAATGCCACCAAATTCTCATAGCATCTTTGACGAGGGGGCTGTCTTTATGTCTTTTAAACTAGTAGATAATGGAATCTTTCAAGAAGGAGGTAACATTCATAAGTCATGTGAAAACACTTGTAAATTGTTGTCAATTGCTATTTTATACTTGTGTTGTTTAAATTAAATTATGTATTGTTGTTTATTAGCTCTTAAAGAAATGCTCCTGGAGCCTGCTAAGAACCCTGGCTGTAGTGGAAGTCGTAATGTGCAGGACAACATCTCAGATCTAAAGGCACAGGTGGCTGCCAATCATAAGGTAAGTGTTGTCAGAGGTATGAAAAAGAGGAACTATGAAAAAGCGAATTAATGTAATACCTAATTTTATATTGCTATAAACCTGCTGTTTTGTATTGATAAGTTTTATTAAGGAGTTATTAATATTGTTTGTAAGTAGTGACTACCCCAATCATTCTACTTTTGCTAGCTTTTTATTGCAATGCACTGAAGAGTAGGTTTCCTGAAACCTCTTTTCTCATGTATATTTATACTCTTGATGAAATCCAAGTTCTTACCAACATAGAAGCAGATGGCAACAATCATGTAACACGGGTTAGGTGGCACTTTCAATGGTTCATGTGTACCTTGCCGAACTCTGACCATTATATTTAAATTCATGATTCTAATATTATTATCCAGGGAATCAACCTCATAAATGCATTGATTGATGAGTATAGTCTCCCTGTTGTGCAAGCTTACATGGAATACATTCAGGTAAAAAAGAGTTTTCCTTTAACCTCCATGAGTTGACTGCGCAATACATGACAGTATTAAATGAAACTGATGATATCCTATTGAAATTATGTCCTTCAGCAAAATGCAGAGTTGGCCGTTAGAGAAATGTTAACAGAAATTGCCCTCAAAACAAAGGTATGAATTTTGTTGTCTCCTTCTGGCGAAGCTGCTTTCTATTGGTTTAAAGAAATGCATCAGTTCTTCAGTTTTGGATTTCAGTTTGAATGACTATGATTCTTATCTATTATCAATAGTGATTCTCTTGGCGTGTCACATATGAACCTAGTAAAATGGCTTTGCTCATCTAGAGTCCCTCTGTAACTCAGTGGTTAGAGCACCCAATCGGTATCTGGGTGGTATCTGGGACTAGTTGTGTAGATACATTGACATAATTTATTGTTTATTACAAAATGAAGTTTAAATTTCTCCCCATTATTAATTTTTCAAATGTTTCAAGTGAATATAGTTGTTGTGAACCCCTTTCTTGTATTATGTCCTTTATCATCCTCACAGGAACGGACAGGAAAGTCAGTGTTACAAGCTGTAGACCATATGGACGATGGAACGCCAATCAATCTCACAGTCTCCATCGATGAAAACAAGGTAAACCATTTCAAGACTTCAAGGTATTCACTTAGTAAAGAAGTACAAGACTCCCCAACCAGAGCATGGTTACAGTCTTGTTTGTGGTCAAATTTTAACAAAATTATTTATGTATGTCCAGTCACTGTTGCACCATCATCTTTACAAAGACACCAACAACATCAATCTTTATCAATCTTTAAATTTTCGTATATAAGAGAAAATAAACTTATTTCAGGTTTAATATTTTCAGATAGAAAGAGAGCACAACAAATTACAAATAGCAAATACCAGTCGAACTTAGCGACTGGGCCATGCAGAAAAAAACGCTCTTCGACAACTTTCGACCATTGTTAACAATGACATCGCCATCAAGTTCAATCAAAATTAGGAGCTGTCACTTACCGACAGAGGTTAACAGAAGAAAGGTTGTAGATTTTACAGTAGCCAGATCAAATGAAGTTGCAAAGCAGCTTGCAACCTACTTCGGTTCAGTTTGTTAAAATAAAAGAAATAAGTCACATTATTGCAGCCATTGTCATCCATATCAAAATAATCTACTTATCAATCTACGTTTTTGTTTGCAGGGTAGTGCAGTATTTGATTTTGCTGGAACTGGATATGAGTCCTATGGTAACTGTAATGCACCTCGTGCTGTTGCTCTCTCAGCTCTTATATACTGCCTGCGGAGCATGGTCAAGTACGATATTCCCCTCAATCAGGTATAATAAAACATCAGCTGGAACCAGTGATTTTAACAAATTTAATTTAACATGAAAATGTGTTCTCCAGTAGTTGCAGTGTCTTGATCGATATCTCCTCAGGGTTGTCTAGTGCCAGTGAAACTTCATATTCCTCATGGAAGTCTGCTGGATCCATCACCTTCTGCAGCAGTTGTTGGTGGGAGTGTGCTGACCACTCAGAGGATTGTAGATGTTGTTCTGAAGGCTTTTGGTGTCTGTGCTGCCTCTCAGGTGCTCAAAATAAGCTGCTTTATGAGTTTAAGCTTGATATTTATTAAACATTAACATTATCCAAGCAGTCTCCCTGGTTAACAAAATCTTTGCAGGATCTTCAGGGATCTCCAAAGATCTTTGTGGCCATTTTATGGCAAGGATCTTTAAAGTTCTTGCTCAGGATCTTCAAGGGTCTTCATGGATCTTGCCAAAAGAAGGAAGGATTTTCTCAAACATTGTGGCGAATCGTCACAGATCATTTGAAGATCTTTGCTTTAATCATTGCTTAGCAGTCTAACAAAGATCCTTAATGAATACTTCCCAGATCTTGGTCAGATCTCTAAAGATCTCATACATTCTTAAGGATAGTCATAGTTTTTTTGCCAGGACAGGCAATATTACTAAAATGTTCAACAGTGAATACCCAAATCCACGAGTCGGAACATTTTTCTCTGTCCAAGCGTTACACCAAGATGGTGAATCTCAACTGTATTTTCTATTGTAGGGGTGTATGAACAACATCACATTCGGTGATGAAGGTTGTGGTTATTACGAGACAGTTGCTGGGGGATCAGGAGCAGTAAGTACGACCATATCACAAATATTTAGCTCTGCTCCTAGTGCTTAGCGCACGTCTTGCTGCACTCCAACTAGATTTTTCTTAATTTTATTGGAATGGTAACAACATACAAAGATACAAAAAAAGATGTAAAGTTTATATGAAATATTTCATATATGAACTGCGGTTATAGATGAAAGTGAAGAATGATCATCGCAGTTAATTTTCCAATTTAAGCAATTGGAAAGAAGAAGCCTGAAAAAAAAATCAGGGCTTCAACGGGATTCCAACCCGTGACCTCCGCGATACCGGTGCGATGCTCTACCAACTGAGCTATGAAGCCACACATTGGGAGCGAGGTCAATTAATTGAGTTCATGTCTTCCCGTGAGGAGTGAAATGATGTAAAGTTTATATGAAATATTTCATATATGAACTGCGGTTATAGATGAAAGTGAAGAATGATCATCGCAGTTAATTTTCCGGCTTCTTCTTTCCAGTTGCTTAAATTGGAAAATTAACTGCGATGATCATTCTTCACTTTCATACAAAGATACACTAAACAAAACAAAAAAAACAACTAACTCTACTTACAATGATTGAATTACAGTAACCTACACTTACACTAATTACAATACAGTTGCCCTAGTAAACAATACAGATAAACGGTGTTTACAATTATAAAATATGCTACTTATCTAATTTCTTGCACTTAAGCCGACAACGGTAGTTATAATCAACTTAAACCGTATTTTGAATATATGATTTCTCTAGCTGTATTGTATTATTTCACTTATTCCTTAATATATTCTTAATATGGGCAACACAAAACAGAACAAAACAACGAAAAAGAAAGGATGCTCTAGTTTGTTTACCGCATATCATAACACCTCCTGCGTTGATTTAAAGAGGGGCAAGAGTGGGAGGAGGCCATAGAGCAGCATTCTAAGCCACTTGAGATAACTTTTCAATTTGAAGTTTAGAAGTGAGCTTTCTAATGAATTCTTTCAAGTTTATTTCCCTTTTAAGTAGTTTTTGTGTATATAAATACTACTTGGTAAATAACAGTGTGAAGTTAGTATTTTTTGACGACTTATTTGCGCCTTGAGGATAACAGCTTAGCTCTAAACCAACCAGTATTTCAAATGGAGGTGGCGAGAAGGAGGTGCCATTTTCTTGTTTGGACGATTTAATGACTTCAGAAAACAATTGCACTCCATCTAGAAACTGTAAACCATGACCTTGAGCCGAACATTTTCCCAGCTGGTATTTCCATTTGGTCGTATAAAATGAACCTTTTGGTTTGACAAACAATAATTACAGTCTACCCCCGATATCAGGAGTTCGAATTATCGAGAATTGGGAACAAATGACTGGGAATGAGGAAAAAAACGTTGTTTAATGTTTTTCTATTCATGCAGTGTACGTTTTAATCAAATTTAAATTACAGAATAGAGAATTTGAGTGAAAATAAAACAATACATCTCTAAATTGCTGTATAATCGGAACTTAAATTTAATGTTTTGGACTACTGTTCACTGTTTGTTTTGACTTGTCACGTATTGACAGACATTGTTCGAGTTATCGAGGGTACAATTATATAGAAAATGACCTGAAGGGAAACGTAAATTGCTTCGAGTTAGCGACAGGTTCGAGTTATCGAGGGTTCGGGTTACCGAGGGTAAAATTACAGTAAACGTATGACGGAAATCCAGGGAAAATCGATTTTGGTTAGCGTTAGCGCGAGGATTCGAGTTATCGGGAGTCGACTGTACAAAAATATTTAAAGGCAAGAGTAATCACTTTAATTTCCTAGTAGTTTGGTGATAGCAGTGTGGTTCTTTAACTAACCTTGTTACCACTGAGCAAAATACTGAAGGTGTGGGTGTTTTTTTTACCACAGTTGTAGTTGTAGGCGTTTACCATGACACTCCCATTCAACCTTAAAAAATTGACATATTATTTGTGTTTAGGGTCCCACATGGGAGGGACGCAGCGGTGTCCACAGCCACATGACAAACACTCGGATAACAGACCCAGAGATTATAGAACGAAGGTGTGTATACATCTGGCAAACATAACATCAAACTCTCGATGAATAACTCAAGCGATACCTTCAGCCAGAATTAGCAATAACTGATCTCTGCAGGTGCCATGTTGGCGTTCTCAAACACCATCCTGACAAATCAGTTAATATGATCGTGGGAGTACTCTCTATAAGGTCCTATAATGATAGCCTACACGGGGAGGCCCCGCCTGAAAGGGATACCTTTTTCAGGCTTCAGTTATATAAAAGGATAGGGATTTCACAAGTTGAGGTATATGAAAGGGTAGGGAAGTCTGTTATTTAGGAATTAAAAAGGGCCTCAAATTAAAATATTTCGAACAGACCCACTTTATGGCTGTATTACTTCAGTTATTATGCACTACATGAAAATGACAAGAAGACTTCCTTTTTAGAGATTTATTCATACGACGGGGCAGTTACATTGTTCTTAAGTAGGTATGTGAAAGGGTACCTCGGGGTGGTGCCTCCGCATAAAGAACTTTGTACCGTAGCCCCCTGGGGTATGATCTTATGCAAACATTTCCTGATACAAGTATGGCTCCCATAAAAATGCTCTTTAGCTTAGCCAGCATGTCATTGTCACTAATTAGTGAGTATTTTGTGATCTTCTCTACAGGTATCCTGTTATTCTACTTCGCTTTCATCTCAACCCTGGCACTGGGGGTGATGGTTTTCACAAGGGAGGGGATGGGGTGATTCGGGAGCTGCTGTTTAGAAGAACACAAGTTTTGTCAGTTTTATGTGAAAGGAGATCAGCCTTTCAACCTTATGGACTCCAAGGTAAACAAGAAGTGCTAAAAATGTTCATGATTGTTGTTGTTTTTGTTTTTGTTTTTGTTTTGTAGATGGGAAAGACATTAAGGCTAACTCTCAGGCCTTGATCTGTTAAAAGAAAAAAGAACAGCTGAACAAACATTAATGCTCTTTGACAATATCATCCATTGAATACCCCTGTTCCATAAATTACCGCAAAAACAAATCTCTATCAACAGTTGTACATCAGTGAATGGCACAATGCTTCTGAGTTTTTCTTCTCATAAATTTTGGCGACCTACCACGATCTCATTTTAAGATCATTATACGTGTAAAGCATGTCATTTTGAACATTGAGATATACCATTGTTTTCAGAATTTTCATTGTTTTATTATGTAGACGTGATTATATTTATTGTCATCAGTACGTTCCACTGGGCTGAAGAAGTAGTTAGATCAACCTGTTAAACTGAAGAGGCACAAATAACGTGATGGACAACAAATAAACCTCACAAGTGGCATAGGAAAACAGTCTTAGTTCCTTCGTGTTAGCAGGCTTAGGAACCTTAATGCATACAAAGCTGTTGAAGCTGACTCGTAATTTAATATATATTTAATATTCATCTTCAAGTTATGTTTAACATCACAGGAGGAAGACCTGGATCGCTAGGACTTAATCTTCTGATACAAAACAGTGGAAAAATAATTAACCTTGGGTCAAAAGCCACTGTCACTGTAAATGCTGGGGTGAGGCACTCAGAATATTTTGTAACTTTGTATAAATAAAATAGAAAATATTTCTGTAATACTAGCCACGAGTATTTCGATCATCAACTGAGCCTCCTTCTCCTTGGCTTTATGCAGGCGCTCTGTGGGCTTATCACAAGGAAGGGGAGAAGAAGATTACATGACGAGCCAAAAGAACGTCTGCGTATAGGAGGCTATCTTCTTCTCCGCTCTTGCCTATTATTGTAAAGGCTCCCAAACCATTCATGAAGACTTCACATTTGTCTGCATTTTGTTATTACCTAATGAAGGCTTTTCAAATGAGAAAAGAGTATGAGCATTTTTACAACATAAAATTGCTAATTCTTCCGTTGATTTGAATGGCCCTCACTGAATGAATCATGAAAAAATGCACAGACGTTGTTAAGTGTTCATCGTTCGAATGTTGCCCGTTCCTCTCTGTGCAAATTGGCCCAGAATTGTTTGAACCCACACCTTATAGTCCTGTAGCCAGGCATTCAGTAGCCGGGCATTTTATTGTTGAGGTACATGTGTTGTAACAGAAGTCATTTAATGTGTGTTTTTAATGTGCAGGACCATATTAAAGTCCAGACACCCGGCGGTGGTGGATATGGCAATCCTAAAAGTGACAATGCTGGAGGACTGGAATCTGGCATGTTAAACTCTGAACACAAGATTTAGGAAACGACGGCAACATGGTGAAAACAATGTAAAATTAATTAAAAGTAATAAATTTTTGCAAAATCACTCTACACTCCAAAACAAGTGCCCATGCATTAGAGCTTTGGCATCAATTTACAACTTTATAAATAACTGTTAATAATAAAATGTTTTGAAATTGATTTCAGCTACTTTTCATGTCTCTTTAGTCAAGCTCCAGACAGAAGAATCCTGTAATGAAACATCACTGTTACGCTGCAAAATGTAATAACAATCGCCGAATTGCGAAAATGTAATACTAACGCAAAATGTAATAACATCGACGCGAAATGTAATAAAGTATTCAACGCCGTTAAAAATGTTAAAAGGTTATCCTAATTATATAAGTAACATGTTCGGTTTGAAAAACTGTGCCTATGATCTTTGTTGAAATGGTAGCAGACTCAATCAGCCGGCCACGAATACCAGTTTCAGGCACAAATCGTTTTCTTACATTGCATGCCGACTCTGGGACAATCTACCTTCTCATGTCAGGGAGGCAACTGACCCGATCTCAAGAATTTCGTTGCCAAGCTCAAAGAACTTAAGCTCAGCCAGGTCGTTGCATTCTCCGGTTCTAGTTGATTGTTTAGTTGTAATAGCTTAGATACTTATTTTTTCTATCCTATATCTTAGGAATGTGTATATTTATTAGTATAATAGTTACACGTACATTTTTGTAATGAGCCTTCACTTTAGGCTCATTAATATATCCTGTTTAAACAAAGATTGTATATTGTAACGCAAAATGTAATAAGTTTCTAACGCATAACTGTAATAACGCAACATGTAATAGCTCTCCAATGACATGTATGATACTTCGAAATCAGTTAAGTTTATCCGACGTAGATTACGTGAATTGAATAACATGTCTTCAGGTTTTGCTCTCAACTCTTAAAAGCAGGGCCGTAACTAGCAAGAGGCCAGACGAGGCATTTTCCCCAGTTCTAGGCTTTATCCTCAATTTTTTAAAAAAAAAGTAATGTTGGTTGGAAAAGTAATTTCCAGAGAATATTTGTCATCGGCTGGTGAAATATTAAATCAGTGAGCGAATTAGGGGCAAAAGTTAACAAAAACTGTTTCAATGCTGTAAAGAGGATCGAATGGTGAGTTCACAAATAGACATACCCGAATGAGAAGTGCCAACAAACGAAGGTTATCGTTGAGTTCACTATTGAGAAGTTAATAAATGGGTGTTATTGTTTCGTTTGTACTTACCTGTTCTTTTTTTTAAATTAACCCTCCCTTCCCACCGTGAAGCAAATCTTCAACGAAAATTGCAGTGATACATAATGGCTCCGTTTAAAAAAAATAAGCGAAACTCGGTTTTTTTTGGAAGGGGTGGACTGGGACATTTTCAGTATTTTTTACTACAAAATAACCCTTGTTTACCAAAACAGGTTGCAGCGCCACCTCCCAAAATGTGCTATTTCTCAGTGATGACCCCCCGTCTCTGTAGCCTCAGTCCATCCCCACCAATAACCTGCTTGAATACATGTGCCATGAGCATTTTTACAGTAGACCTCTCATTTAAGACTTTGACTTCGTGTTGCCTTGCATTACATTTTGCGTTATTACATCACGCGTTAAAAAAGTACACTTTGCTTTGAAAAGTTATTGCATTTTGCGTTGAACACTTTTCCCGTCGATGTTGTTACATTTTGCGGCGATCTTATTACTTTTGCGTCGTAACTCCCCTCCTGAGAAAGGGCCTATACTTTGACTGGTGATAAAGTAAGTGGGAAAGTAATTCCGTGAGAGATAAAAGTTAATGATTCACTTGTCCATTGGAAAACATTCAGAATGGACTTGGTTCTTTAAAATCCTAGTGCTTTTTCAACCCATTTCTTAAGGTACAAAGCCCTAAAAGCATTTGTATGGAAACAAAGCATGACTGGAAAATGGTGAATGGTTCCATTTTCGTGGTCAAGTAAGAACCTTCCTTTTCTGTCAGTGGATAAATTTATATGCTGGCAAAGTTGTTTACATATTTTTTATTAGCATTTGTAGGAGACCAGAAATAAGCGTGTCCCTCAAACAAGTCTTGTCAAAGATTTGCTTGTCCTCGTGTCATCAAATTTCTACTTGTCCCAGACAAGGTTTAGGTGTACCCTGACGTATTAATTGATGAATGACAGCCAGGCCATTAAGTCTTTCCTAACAAACTTTATTGAGTACTTTTCATACAAACTTGAATTTTATCTGGTAAAAATTCACAAATTGCTGTTCCTTAAGTTTTTTCCCTGAAATAATTTCTGTAAAAATTTCAATAGCCTACCTACATAATTATACTCTGTAAGCATTTACAAGCTTTAAGGGACTATGTACACAAGTAATGGCAAATTAATGTGAAATGATAGTAATGTGTATACTCTAGGCAATTCCTACCCTACATGTCACTCTTTTTAACAGAGGAAAGAATAAATGTTGTAGAAGTTTGATGCAAAACACAATTCAGGACTAGTAATTCCTTTGAACCTAGAAACTAATTTTGTAGCACTTTGTCAGGAGGTATCTGACATGCCAATAGTTTGCAGACAACTGCATGATGCAATCATTTGGCCAAAACACTACCACACTGTACCAGAATTTCATTTCTATGTAGCAATCATTTTTCCTTGGGAAATTTGATTGAGAATGTACACACAAAAAGAGTTCCAGTTGTTTTTTTCTGTGTGAGATGACACTGTCAATAGCTTTGTCTTCACAAAGCCTTCAAAGTCATGCACTCTGTAAAATTCACCTCAAAGTAAAACCACTTGCAAATGTTCTTAGCTTAGTAACAATGCCCATTTTCTAATAGTCTATCTACATACATGTACTTCTATGATAGTCTCTGTGTGCACTGCTTGAATGAATGATTTTCTGAGTAGTTTAAGAACAAGCGACTGCTTGAAAACTTTTTAACATGTCTTAAGACTTTCTCAAAAATGTTAAAAAAGTATCATTATTTGATTTCTCTAAAAAATCTTTTAGTTGTATTCACATATTTCGTAAAAAAAGTTACATAATTACTTCTCTTAACATAAAAACAATCAATGTCAAAACTTTTAAAATGTAATGTCTGATGAGGTAATAAAACGAGCTGTGTTGCAATAGGCCAATTTAAATACGTTAAAAATTCTAACTTGCTCTGAGACTGGGAGAATAAAACAGAAGAAATCACATTATTTCATTCCACTAAGCCTCAGAGCCAAGTTAGGAATTCAATATATCAAAATTGGCCTATTCACATTGTTTAATTTTCTCTGGAGAACAATGTGATCCTAATACGAAAAACGTGCATAAGAAACAGATTAATTTTTTGTAGCCAAAGAAAATGCATCTCTCTCTTTCAGTGAGTCACTCCTATAATCCCCAACGAAAACTAACACAGCGATGTAAGAACAAGGCACAGTGGCCATGAATAATTATTTAATTAGTTTTGAGTAAAAACCACCGAGAAACACGACACAGACATTGTGCATGTTGGGAAATAATGAACCCTTCCTCAAGGGTGTAACAAATGCTGCACTGGAGAGATAGACATGTTTTCTAGGCTGAAACGTCTTTGACTGAATTAAGTTTGTTTCAATCGATCATTAGCACAGCAGGTTTTTTTGTACTACTAGGTGGAGTCAAAGGGTTGAATGGTTCTACAACTGGAGATGTAGACCTGTTTTCTGTTGCTGCAGAGCAAGAACTGCTTTGAAGAGCTTGAGCTTTGTCCTAAAATAAAAACAGAGCATTTTGTTTCTGATAAGTATGTATGTCTTTCTTTTATAGTTACTATATTATTTTGGGATAATTTCCTGTTGTGTTCCTAGTAAAAAGCAACTTTTTCATTTAACATCATAATTTATTACATGGACTTAATAATAACCTGCACTGTAGCCCCACAACATAATGACAGAACAACAAAGAAGTCCCCCCCCCCCCCCCCCGCTCCCACTCCTTAATCAACATCTTTGCTTGGTTATACTTCATCCAGAAGTACATCATCAGGAAATATGCTGATTTAAGAATGACTAATTATTAACTTGGTGTGGAGTCGTCATCAACACCCTGACCCACAACAATTTATAGGGCTTGCACTTGTGAAATAGTATACCTAGTGATATCTACAATGCACATATGTTTTCCCCTGTACAATCCCAATGCAGTCCCTGCAAACCTAAGCAACAATAGAAACTTAACTTACCAAGGATTTTAAGTCAACTGCATGAGTTTGGATGTTGTGAGCGTCTTCACGTGGAACTTGTTCAAAACTTCTAAGGGTTGCAGGTCCCTTCTCTATGGTGACATGAGCAAAAGATTTCATCCACTGGATACATGGGAAAAGCTCCTCCCAGGTGTGACCTGAAGTGAATGTAATGAGACTTTTTTATTATTCCCAATGTGTACTGGTTGACTGACATAATAAGTAAATGCATCAGATTCTGGATACAAAGGTCTGAGTGGAAGTACTGGCCCCTTTGTGTTGTTTACATGGTGCTAAATGTAGATGTATGTTAGGAAGTGTAGACCCTGCCCACATGAAACCCAGGTTCAGCTGGTTCCAGCGGCAAGTACTCAATACGGAGCCCTGGTCAGGGTTGTGAGTGAATATCTCAACAGCAGGTTTAGTTAATCACAGCAGATGAGAAGGGCTGGGAGAAGACTGCGAGGGTGACCTACAACAGACTGGGGCATCAGCATCTGGTTGCCGCCTCTGTGGGCCATGCAATGTCCTGAGATTAGCCCGTAGCAAAAGGCCCTTTGCAGCTAGGCCATCACATGACCTTCTTTTCATAAAATTATGGGCTACAACTTAAAGAATGCCAGAAATGGAAAAAGCATTTGAAGAATGAGATTTTATGACGGTTTGAATTTTTGACAAATTAAGAAGATATTTTTCCACAGAAATCCTCTAAATTTTGTGAAAGTCAGGGGCCTCAAACTTGGCCATTTTGATATTTGCCCATTCTTTTTCCATTTCTGGCATTCTTCAAGTTATAGCCCATAATATAAAAAAGATTAGCAAACTTTTGTCAAACTTCTCAAATTTCAAGTTTGAAGTTTGATTGTATACAAGGTGTTGCAAACAGGTCAATAGTGGCTTTGAATACTGCTCATCTTCTCTACCAATTCACATCACGTAATCAAGTCATGTGCATGGCAGGACATGGAGTGGAACTGACTGTAAAGCAAAGTTGGATTGGTGGGTGTCCTTAAGCTAAGCTGTATTGATGGACTTAGCTCTTGCTGCTTGTCACATGGTAGTATTCATTATATACTGTATGTTAACTGGTGCTGGCAAACTGCTACCTTAAGGTAGCCCCAATGGATCATGTGTGCTAAAGGCATCTGTGGTCGAGTGTCGATCAATACTCTCGATCAACATCTCGATCAATACTTGATTGACATCCCGATCGATACTTCGTCAACTCTCCATTGAAACTTGATCAACAGCCGGTCGATAGTCAGCCAAGTGGTGACTGACTCATATGAATCGATGGAAAATTAGGTGACTGTCGACCAAGAAGTCAATGGAGTGTCGATTGAGTATCGATCACACTCAACTGCGGATGCCTTTAGTACACATGATCCGCCCCAGCTGTAACACAAGGTTTGCAGAAGAGGTGGAACATAATCAGTACTAAGTAAATTAACTATGGGGATCCTCAAAACTTTGTCTTCCCCACTTTGTTACTTGCACACAGTTCCGTTGTTCTCTACTTACCTGTGACTTGATCAACATTAATGCCAGGAAGCATGTGGCAGAGAGCTGATGCTGCTAAGATGCTATATGAGAACTGCAGAGAACCTACATCCAGTATGCACAGATCTAACAGCTGCAAAATCAAAGAAGGAAATGTTTATCCTTTAAGCCTAAACTGAAATACGTTCTCAGTTATTAACATTGCTTTTCCAGTTAACAATCACCCTTGGCCAAACCAGAAGAGAAACCACCAGAACACATCTAGGTACTGTGCTTAAAATTGAGCAAGGCATCAAAAAAAGAAAAGATGTCCGTCAGGCTGCAGACAACCTTTTTGAGGTGGGTTTGGGTATTTGTGGAACCATTTATCATAATTCTGATACAGCTTTATGGATCATGTGTACTAAACGCATCTGCAGTCAAGTGTTGATCAATCAACCCTCAATCCACATTCAATCGACATCCCAATGAATACTCAGTCTACACTTGACCGACAATCGATCGACACCTTGATCAACACTCAATTGATAGTCAGTCCACACTCAGCCAACTACTGACCGACTGCTGATAAGTGTCAATTAAGATGTCAATCAATTGTTGGTCTAGTGTTGACTGAGAATCAATCGAGAGGTTGATTGAGTGTTGATCGAGATTATCGATGGACTCTTGACCACGGATGCCTTTAGTACACATAATCCCATCGAATGAGAGATACCAGTACACATAATGACAATTAAACTATAACAGGTATTCATGGTTGCCATAAGCAGCACTGCAAAGGCATGTGCAACTACACAGACAACAAGAATGCATACCTGTGTAACTTGAACAAACTGTTGTTGTGAGTAGTTGGGGATGTTGAAGTTTGATGTTTTGCTGGTTTTACTTCCTAAGCAAGACAACTGTAAATAAATATTTAACCACGAGTTGGCTGTGATCGGTGATAAATTCCAGTTTAAACCCTGCAGATAAATGTATACAAACTGTGAGTCAGGACGGTGCAAAATCAGAAAAACATGCAATCGAAACATTTCATTCAGAGAAAAATGCAACTGGGTTGCTAAGTTACCTTTAACATAAGAAGTTCTTCACCTAAGATCTCATTTTCCGTACATGCTCCGTCTGTGACATATGCAAACTCACTAAGTTTGGGAGGATAAATTTCCTGTGGTTAAAAGTACATCAAACAGCTGGTAAATATGTGTAGCTCAACTACATGGAGCTTGCAGTAAGAAAAGCAACTCTTTTGCATTGCAGCTGCAAATCAGGCAATCAAACCTAAACTCTGATTACCAGTTATAGATTCCCACAATTTCCCTTAAGACAGCAATTTCCGAAAATGACTTAAATTCAAATACTTGTAGCTAGTGATTCACAACAGAATACCAGTCAAAGCTCTCAAGAGTGATGGGTTTTATTGAAAGCACACAAGAGTTAGGAAAGGTGCCATGGTGGATAGCACAAAGTCACCCTCTGCCTCCCTCCCCCCACCCCTGTCTCCCCCCCCCAACACCTCAACCACCATCATTATAATACACAAAGTAAAGAGTAAAGACAAGACCGAGTTCATTCATTTCAAGGCAGTTATCCTTCTATTGTTGTTGAAATTTGATTTCTTACCTCCATTTTAGCTGCGATAAACAATGCCGTTGTTCCAACCAGTTGCAGTCTTTGTTTGGCAATGTCATGTTTAACTGACAAATATCTATCGACAAAGTCTAGTGCTAAATAGTATGTTTCCCTGTGTAATCTGTAAACTTCACAAACCTAAACAAGACAAAGAAAATCGTCCTTAGAAAGGTTGCTTTACCTCTCCAAATACTTTGGCCTAAATGATTACATTATCTCACTAAAATGGCCTGCTTGTACAAAAATTAATATGCCTGTTGTAAGGTTGTTAATATAGATAGGAAGATGCTTTGTCATAATTAAGCTTTTTTGTAAATGAATGGTACTAACGGATCATGTGTACTAAAGATATCTGCAGTTGAGTGTTGATTGATACCCTCGATCAACATCTGATCCACACTTGATTGTCAGTCAGTTGATAGTTGGTGGCGTGTCAACCGACTCTCAACCAACTCTCGACTGAGATGTTGATCAAGTTTTGATTGAGTGTCAATTGAGTGTTGATTGAGAATCTATTGAGCGTTGATCGAGGGTTGATCAAGGGTATCGATCAACACTTGACCACCGATGCCTTTAGTACACATGATCCGTATTACGTTTGTCATCCACGCAGTTCTTGGCTGCCGCTCTTCATTAGTAAAATCCAAATAATTGCAAATACATCTTTAAAGGAATGGTAGGCAGTCAAGGTTGGATCCCATTGCATTCTAGGGATCCAGTGTGAAGTTTAACCACCAAATAATCAATTGTATGCCGCACAATTGCCAACTGCTGGCCCATCTTAGAGAGCTATGTTCTTTCATTCTGTCCACTGAACTGAAAGCCTTGTAGCTACTACTTATACAATCCCCTAGTTTTTAAAACACAATGGTATTTTCCAAGAAAAGTTTTAGATACCCACCTCTGTTAGCCAGTCCAGAAGAATTGACCGCATTCTTGGCTGGAGAAATGAGTGTCTTCTAAAGTACAATGGGTCCCTGTAGTATTTTCTATCTTTCTGAAGCATTATCGCCCACACCTCATTTGGGTCTGCCCAGTCAAGTTCAGGAAGGGGCATGACACTCTTTACAACTGACATAAAGTAATTGCTGAAAGTAAAACTAGCAGATTTCCCTTTTTCGGGAAGAGCATTGCTTGCTGTATGTTCCCTTAATGCCTTCTGCTGTCGTTGACTCCTTGTTTCTATCCTTGAAAATCCACTAATGCTTCCCTCTGCATTGCACAGTGCGTGCACAGACATCTGGGTTTTCTAATGTGAGACAAGGATTAAAAGGAAAGTCACTTGGTTGCTTGATGGTTGTTTGAAATGTACTAGGTCATTGACACATGGACCAAATTGCGAGCAACTGTTTAAGTAAATGTGGCCACACCACAATATTGCTTGCTGTGAACAACAACAGCCACCAAGAAAGCACATTTGCTGTTTTTGCCGTAGTTGTTTTATTTTCTTTGAATTATTGGATCATGTGTACGAAAGGTATCTGCAGTTGAGTGTCGATCAACACTTAATTGACGCTTCAGTTGACACTCAATTGACACTCAATCGACATCTCTGTTGACAGTCGGTCAAGTGTCGACTGACTCACATGAATTGATTGAAAATTTGGTCGACTCTCAACTGACTGTTGACCGAGATGTCGATGGAGTGCCGATTGAGTGTCAACTGAAGCACTGATCAAGTATCAATCGAGGGTATCGATTGACACTCAACCGTGGATGCCTTTAAAACACATGATCCAATTTATTTATACGTTTCAACTGGCTTGGAACATGCATTTGGCTATTAATTGCAATTCAGTCAAAATACAAATGTTCAGCAAATTCTCCACTAGGCTAAACATTGATACCACACTAAGGAAAGCTACAATGTTGTACACTCAGATTGAAAATGTCAAAATTGTCACACGCAGAAAATAAAAAAAAAATGATAGAATACTTGCAGTTATGAGTATTGTGTTGAATGAAGATAACCCCCTTGCCACTTGACAATTTTATTTACTCTCTTTAAGTTGTATGTTCACATCGAAGATGTGGCAATTGCAGTTACATGCAGAAAACCAAAAAAAAGTTGGAATACGTGCAGTTATGAGTATTGTGTTGAATGAAAATGATAATCCCCTGGCTAAATGACAATTTTCTTAACTCCTTGTAAGTTATCCACTGGCTGATAACTTTGATACTGCTAGGAGAAAAAAATGTTAAATACTCCAATAGATATTACGAGTTTACCCATATAGTTCAGTACAAATAGGTTCATAGACTCCGAGGAATCAGAGACTCCCCACCCATAACATGACTACAACTGACGTACTGGTTATTACGAGCACTCAATGTACATCACGTTTGCTCTATACAAAAATCTTCTTAGGACCATATCAATCTAAATGTATTTTCTTTGCCTCCCAGCAATCAAATAAACAATTAAGTTCAATAGTTTAAAACCTGCTCTAAATTTCTTGATATTCAGCCTAAAAGCAGGTGTACTGTTACTTGTTTTGACATATTTGACTACCTTAAAACTCTTGTTTGGTAAAATAGCTTTACAGCTGCTTGCCATGTTAGAGGCAACTAGCTTAAAGTGATTTTAAATAACCCATGAAGCAACTTCAAAAACAAAACATTATTAGTGCTGAGGAGTAAAAACTAAACAAAAGAAAAAAGAATTATTGTCTAGTGATATCTAATTGTGTAATTTAAGTATTTCACGAATTAAGCTAAATCACTCTGTGATGTTGTCAGACTAATAATGAATTACAATCTTAGACAAACTGAGCACAGTCAAAACCAACAGCTAAAACGACACCTCTGTCTCTTCCCAGCCTGACAGATTTTACAAAGTGGCAATTTCAGAACAGTTCAATTAAGATATTACGTGAACTGGCAAAGGAGTTATTAATATCTAACATTCAGTTTTATCATATGGACACAAAAATTCTCCATCTCTGAACAAACTACAATGCACCATCACAAAACAAGAAAAATACTACTCAGCGTGATCTTAACTAACAGACGTCAACCTGCAGTCAATATTCATTCATTCAAAGTACACCTGCAGGGCATCATTTTTAAGAGGTCAACCGAACACAAATGCTCAATATATTTAAAGCCAAAACAAGCATTTTTTTCAATACAAGATTAACATCAGAGGCAGACATGATATCCACACATTAAAGAATGGTATACAAATTGCGTGGATAAGTTGTTTATTTAACACTTGCTCAAAATTTTCAGACAGTATTTTAGTGCTTAAATTAATGGTTAACATTGAGGTCAAGGTGAGGTTAACCATGGAGCAGAATTAACTATGCAAGCTAACCTCAACTCATTATACAAACTTTGCAAAAATATTTGGTTTGTAGGTCTTAAACAAAAATAACATCAGTTATCGCACAACTACGTTATACATACGATTCCGAGAATATGTTAACCTGAATGTCCAGTGGGATTTTGTTTGAAAATATACTTGAAAATTTAAATAAATGAAGTTCTAAGCGTAAAGAAAGAACAAATAATAAACACTGGTGGTCTCTGAGTAAAAATAATTTGCTGTTATCGCTTATCAGGTACACTGTAATCAAGACTCTATAAACAATCTATCATGTAAAACAAATAAACCTTCTTAAAGTGTTAAAAATAATATGTCCAATTATTAAACAACCACACAATTCCAAGAATTTGCTGTATAGTACATGTATATTAAATAAAAAAAAATAAATTCGAAAAAATCACAGTCAGCTTTTTATACATTTCATTGGACTGATGCAACTAAGGTTTCCAATATACACTGTAACTTTGGAGATCAAATGAAGGCACATGGAAATATTTAATTTCAATATATAATTGAAAAGTAAAACAATTGGTATTAAGCAAGACATGAGGAATTAAACAATCTGTTTATCACATTTAACCAGTAACCAAGTATACAAGTCGTGGAACTCAGTGCAGCTTTCCAAGCCCCTTCAATCTTAGTTTAATTGGACACCTTAAAAAGATTTTTTGTTGATTTGCAAGCTAATTATTACAAAATTAACTTATCGAATGGAAATAGCATAGAATGATATATTTACTTCATCCAAACCCACCCGTTCTCGCTACATCGTTCACATCTTCGATCCAAATAGCAAATTGTGATTTTAGCACAATTTGTGAATAATGCCACCCGCATCCGACTGGGGGCGCAAACAGACCAACCACGCCAGCTTAGTAATCAGAGAAACACAAATCACAATGTCGATTCCAAAGAATGTAGACCATTTCGGACAATTTTCTCACCTTCAAGATGTTATGATCGCCAATATGTTGATTCATGGAGATAAACTTTCTAGAAACCACAATCCTTGACTTTCAAGATTACGTTTTCTCCAAGGTGGTTTTCATAACACATTGAGGTGATGTAATAAAACGTCGAGAATACTGTCCCCAATCTTTCACATTCGATACAAACATCATATGTAGAGGCGAAGAAGCCTTTTTCGTCCACAACTAACACACTAAAAGCTAACCTAGTGCCATTTTCGAGCGAATCAATCGATCATGCTGAACAATAACTCTTCAAAATGGCGGGAGTAATTCCCTCTGTGGCGGGAAAGCGAAAGATTGTTTTACCTTCTGTTGTAATCCTGCTCTAGTTCGCTTGTTTATGGCTCCTCTTGAACAAGAATCCTTCTGCAAACGGACAGCAACTAGGTCGAAACTTTGCCATGCTAGAAATCCGAGAGTTAGAAAGAATTATCCCTTACCTTTCTCTTTCGTGTGTTCGGTTCTTCGACAGCTTCTAAGCTCAAATGCCGAAGGTCTTTCGCTGCAGAGTCACTAGAAATAATACAAGCATGTAAGATTCACAATGTAAGATTCACAATGATATCCTGATACGTAGAAATTCGACATTCTTGACGCGAATAGTCGCAGATAGATTAGTTGCCCGAGGACGACACAAAGAATGTGACTCGAAAATTCTCGCCGATATCGATTGCCAAAGAGGAAAGTTTGCAAAATCATTTGTAGTCGAAAAATAAACAATCGTTGAAGTTTTAGAACCCTTACCTTCCACTTGCCATTTACTAAATAGATCAAAGCATGGACTGAACAAAGCAGTATTGAAAGAGAATACAAAGTTTCTAATGGCGTTCAATGGGAAATCTCGTCCTAGCTCTAGACCTTCGCTGTCTCAAGGTCTCCAAGCGAAATGAATGAATTGATTTTTGCGCGAATATTTGCGTGCACTTTGCACGTGCCGTATTTGAACAAATTACCCGCCACATTTTCGACCAATCAGAGCGCAGAAAAGTAGCCCCCGGGACACCTTCATGTTTATTTTATGTACGTTTCCCATATTCCAGACAAGTTATGCGCATTCTGCCAAAGACCTTGACACTGAAACGGTAGACAATGCCGAATTAAAGGCTTGTAAAAGTTCAAAATGTTAAAGGCATCAGAGCTAGAATCGAAATCAAAGACTTTAGTTCATTTAGGCTGTGTTGCAAATATTGATTTTACACATTCATATACGACAAACAAGCGCGAAAAAAGCCAAAAGAGTTTCATTTTATTTTTAATTTAGATTTAAAATGCTTTAGTCATGAAGAGCAATGCGGGTGATGAAATTACTTCTGCTAAAATATTCAAGATGTTTAAAATACGACTCCCGCTTCTAAATGTAAATTCCCGGGTGCGAATTATGTTACACAAGAGTAAACAAAAGATTGGCGAATACAATACGTGGCATTTACAAATTAATCACATGGTTGACAGCTCTTGCAAGAGCCTCGTCTTTCAAGAAATACATTGTTAAGTGATGAAGAAATTCGCATCATCAACGGTAAATAATATTGCTTCTAAGGGATCTTAGGAAAATGTGAATCGAGGTTAGACCCTCATATCTAAAGACCGTCGGATCTTTCCGGGCTTATAATGGATTAGTGCTTATTCACTGTTTAATGGGGTCTTAAATGAATTTTTAAGTTCTCTTATATTGTGCAAGTGCGTTACTCTTAATTTGACTTTCCCAATCTGCACTGAATTCAGCTTGTGTTGATTACCAGTATCTAGTTACCAACTTTGCACCGCGGATGAGAGATGGGGTAGGGGTGCGGAACTAGTTTCACTAGAAACCTTACCCAAATTTGGCCAATCATAAACTCTGTCTACCGTCCTGATTTCCCGCTATATCAAGTCAGTGATCTAATATCGCCAGAAGTTTGGCCGAATTTAGGTAAATAGGTATTTAAACTCTCCACGACAGACCACACTGGCCTCATATGCCACCGCCTCAGCGTACCACGGTTAAAGGTACAGGCGTGGTTTTTAATAGATACAAATATATTGGACGCAATTGCACATCTGAACCCGTACGTATAGCCGGCTCCCATCAGACATATTTTCAGTTACTAGCGAAATTTAAATTTAAACTATAAAAAGTGAGAATAAGCTCTATCTTACATAAAAAAGCAAGATAAAAAATAAAACATATGGGCCCTCTCGATTTCATCTGCCCAGATCCAATGACGTCAGTTAAAAGTCTAGAGTGGGATTATGGCGCTAATCCCGGCAGAACAAAAGCGCCCAGTTCATGTCCCTGTCTTCGCAATCTAATGGTTAAATGAGCCCAAATGTTGTTTTTTTATAAGTGTCATTGTCTAAGCACGTTACGTAGGAAATCTTAAGCCTGGGTAATCTAGATCTCGATGGATCGTTTTGCAAACTGTCCTGCTGGCTTCAGTACCAGGCTGGAGAGTTAGAATTCCACGGATCTGCACGAAAGATCTGCTCCGGATCTGCTCTTAGAGAAATTAAGTTCGTTGTTTTACAGCAAGAAGAATGCTAGAATATAGGGTATGCTTGCCTTCTCAAAAGGAAATTCAAAACCGATGTACTTTATTTTAGGATATAATCCTCGAACGCGAAAGAGAAAAGAAGGGTAAAAGAGAGATGACACTGTACGTGATAAAACGCGCTCAAATACTGCTTAGTGGTGGAATTAGGTTAAGAGTATTAATTTTTAAGTCTGAAACAGTTTCCTTTCAGAGTTTAGACTGGTAGGTTAGGAATTGATTTGGAAAGGACAACCGGGAAACACGTCCAATGAGTTACAGCGGTTTCTTTTAAACGCTAACTCGTTAGCTCCTGGTCGGGGGAGCATAGGGCTCAATTCATTATAAGATCAGGCTGTAATGTTGGGATAGGGAAGAAGAAAAAGTCGGCTCCACCTTAGGCAGAAGGAGCAAAAAGAAAAGACGGCGTTCAAAGCCACCTGAAAGGAAACTCTCTGAAGTTTCTCATAGTCTAATTTCTGAGAGAGCTTGCACATGCGCATGCGCATGCCATAGCTCACGTGCAAGCACTTGACATTACATTCGATAGCTGTGCGTATTAACTTATGATCAGGTGTTCTAGCTCGTTTTTCTTCGCGAACGTCTGATCGCTGGTTACGATAGATAAACAAAAACAGATGGGCTGCTGACAAAAAGCCTTCCTCTCACTTTGTCGGCACGGCACATGTAAGAACACGTCGCACGTGTGTAACGAGTGTCTCGCCGCTCATATAAATATTGAATCAAGCGAAGCTCCACCTACAATGTCTAACATTTCAGCCAAGGTATCTATTGTGGGACTAATCTGCTAATTGAATGCAAACACCCGGTTAAGACTTACAAAGCCGTGTTTGAATATATAGATTTGTGGTTTAGAAAATTTGTAGACAAGGTAACATTACATGTAATTTGTTTTTCACTTCGATTAAATTCTTTTTTCTCCTTTTTTTCGCTCAATACTTGTAAATTCTTCTAGAATTCACAGCGGCTATTGTCACTTCAAACAAAACTGCAGCAATATCAAAGACAGAACACTGTAATACACTTCTAAATCCTTAATTGAAATAATGCTTACATATTTATCAATTAACACTAAGAATGGATCCTAGCTACTTTGCATTAGTTCGACGCGAAGCGAAAAAAGAGAGCAGAAAATGTTCCTCGCCCGCAGTTTTTGTGCGTTCATTTTCTCTCTGAATATGTGTCGTCTCCTCCCTGCCAAAAGGGAACTTATTTAACTGCTTCCAGCTACCATTTCGTTTTTCTTTGGAACTGACAAGTTGTCCATGGAACCCTAAACTTCACGACGGTTTGAAATATCTCCCGCTTTTTAACCTAAGCTTAAAACAAAAGATCAGTGACAACCCGCATAATCAGGACACCATCTCAGGTGCTCTGCACAATTTTAAAACCTCCATTTTCATCCGTTCGTGTTAATCTGCACCTCTTTTTGTTCATAGGACCAGAGACAATATTTTAAGGGTTGTGATAAGTTAATAAAGATGGTGAATTTTAAGCTCGGTAATGAAATGTGAAGGTGAATTAATCAACATGACACGAGCGTGGGACAAAGAAAAATTCCGAGTCTCCGACAGGAATCGAACCCTTATCACTACTCACGATGAATTCGATAGCATTATGCAGGACACCTATCATATATGAACTCAGTTAAATAATCTTGCTCTCCATGAGTTCTCATAACTCAGTGGATAGAGCGCCCGCCTGGTGTTCGGGAGGTCATGGGTTCGATTCCTGTCGGGGACTCAGAATTTTTCATTGTCCCACGCTCGTGTCATGTTGATTAATTCACCTTCACATTTCATTACCGAGCTTAAAATTCACCATCTTTATTAACTTATCACTACTCACGATGACTTCGATAGCGTTGATCCTAGCAGTATGCAGGACACCTATCATATATGAACTCAGTTAAATGACCTTGCTCTCCATGAGTTCTCGTAGCTCAGTGGATAGAGCGCCCGCCCGGTGTTCGGGAGGTCACGGGTTCGATTCCTGTCGGGGACTCAGAATTTTTCTTTGTCCCACGCTCGTGTCATGTTGATTAATTCACCTTCACATCTTTAAGGTTGTCCCTGTAAAGTTTTAAAGTCTACTCGACAATATCGAAAGGTATTGTGGGTAATGGCGGTGCGTGAATGCAGCTCACGGCGTTTCAACGTTATAAGAGACAGCACGAGCACGTGTATTCATGTGCATTCTCCTTCCTTGCTAGTGAAACACGGTGAAACACAAACTATTACTACCCATAATACTTTTTGGCATTGTCGCGCACGCGTTTACCGTTTTGCGGGACAATGATCTTAGTCGAAACAACTGTAAAAGAATCTTGTAAATTGTGCAGATTTCCTACCTTTCGCCGTAAGCACATCGACGACGTAGAGGTATGAATCGTAACTTAAGTTGATTCCGAATTGAAGAAGGATTGGAAAACCCTAGCTACGCTAAGTCCAGAGTGCTCTATCACTACATCAAAATTCCCTCTCTGATCTTTCCTGCACTTGTACCCAGTAAAATTAAGCCCTGGGTTTACATGTGGTTGGCACACGCCTTCAGAGCGGAAAGGGACGCATCCCCGAAGACCTAACGGCAGTTAGTCGGGACGGAGCCAATCAAACCTGCGGCAAAAAATATAGTGGCAAAAGTTTCCAAGAACTGCTGCTGGATTTTTTTTTTCTGGAATATTCTTGTTATGTTATCCATTTTGCCTTTTTGTGTACAGGCCTATAATTGCGAGATCAACAACATTGAAAAGGAATATGACTACGAAGACTTAACTGATTCTTCGTGTTGTCACATATACTTTACTACTTCAGCATAACAAGTAACAAACAATTTGTGCGTTATTTTCAATCTAGAATTTGAAATCTCTACCTAAAGTATCACAAAATTATGTGGTACGCAAAAAAAATTGAAAAATAGATCAAAATTGCTATTATATATTATTACATTCATATCGTATTTATCTCCGTTTTAATATCTGCGGTTTATGTGATCAGGAAGTAAACGTTTAAAAGTTCTTATGTTTGTTCTGGACTACTCTAAAACCGACGAAACATCACAGCCCTTTTATGTCCCAAGCTCTGCAAAGAAGTCTGTCTTTATTACGTTATTCATTTGCTTGCTCTTTTTTATGTGTGAATAAATTATTGAAAATACCAACAGTCGAATGTTTACATTTGGCTCCTCTTTTTATCCAATGCGTTTTCTTCCCTCCAAATATTCGACGAACTTAGCAGTACGTTTGTTTTGTTATAAAATTGCTCAAATTACCAACATTTTCAGTGCATGGGTGAGTTACAACTTTGCTATTGTTAGGATAAAATTGCATGTTTTACGTGGTATCAATAACTTATTGGAAATGTGGCCAAAGATGGATCACACGTCTGCATGAATGACGTCATCGCGTAACTCTTGAGATTAAAATCTCACTTCTCGTAATAATATCAATACATAATCATTTGAAAAAAGGAATTGTTTGGATAAAGTAAAATTCTACCAACTAGTACTACGAGAAATGTATGGAGATTAAGGAGAAACTATATGTTGACAATGGTTCAAGTGACTAAAATGTATTTCTAAAGCTCTAACATAAATTTCAAAATCCCCCCAAGCTTCTGACAAGGCTTTCAAATGTATTTCTAAAGCTCCTAAAATAAATCTCAAGATCGCCCTAAGTTCTTTCAAAACACAGGGTCAAAAATTTTTTCTTAAAGCTTTTAAAATAACTTTCAATTTCGTGCTAATTTCTTGAAAAAACAAAGGCTTTTCATATTTATTTCTAAAGCTCTTAGAGATAATTTCAAAATCGTCCTAGTTCAAGGCCTCAGATTTTAGAAGTATCTGCTTGCTCACTCTATTCTAACCTCGCTCAAAAGACGTCGGAGACTGGACACTAAAGCTGATGAGTTAGCTCTACATGATTGGTTGTTGCTTCATTTTGAATTTTCGCGCGCAAATAACAACCAATCAGAGACGTCACACGGATCTCTGTAAAGCTACGTCATTAGTCTGGAATTTTTCGGGTTCAGTCTCTCGATCAAGCGGAAGAAGAATCGAGCCTGCCAACTGAGAGACCTGTGTTTTCTCAGGTTAGGAAGTTCCCTGAACGTTAAGCGGACTCTTGCATCATCTTGTAGTTGTGTAAACTCCCACAGGCCGCAAAGTGTTGTGGTTTCTCCTCATCACTTCTTGACGGCGGGTCACCGACATCATTAGTCTGATCCAGGCTTCCACTTGGTGCTCCGTAACCACCACCGCCTGGAGTTTGGACACGATAACAGTCCTGTCGGGAAGAAACAGTGACGTCCATTAGGTAACATGTAGATGGACTACACAAATGAAATCAGTTACTTACCCCAGGTTTCATGTGAACCGATGCCTTGCCTCCCAAATTGATTATTCGACCATCCGACTTCAAGAGCAAACTTAACCCTGCAGATCCCGGTTCACCGCCTTAAGAAAAATTCATATGATTAATTATTAAACATGATTATGAGTGACAACACATTTTATCACAGAGACGTACGATCATCAATATATACGGGCTCATTTGCTGGCGAACACTGAAGAAGGATATAACGGGAAATATTTACGTTTTTTCGCAAATCGTCTTGCTACACTTCAACAGTTTGTGATTGTTATCAGCGACCTAAGTAGCTTTTAACCATAAGTAGAGCTTAAGAAGAGTAATTCGGGAGAATGACAAAACGCACGCAATAAAGAGTTCAGTCAGTCAGCCTCGGCCAAAAAAAAAACGCTTTTTAGCAAAATTTGCGATGTTACATTTGTTTTTCGTACCATGAAGAAGGCAGTAATGCTGAAATGTCGGTCATTGGTTCGACTTACTCCTATTCAAGGTTTACGTCAAGACGCTACGCAGTTTATACTGAACAAATTTAAAAAAAATTCGCTGTCGTTTTCCCTCGAGGCCAGTCACCATGTGCTTGCTGTGGAGAAACCACGTGACGAACACCCGACGACTCCCCGACGACCACCTGACGACTACCAGACGACCAACTGACGAATACCCAACGACCACCCTTACTTACTTTCCGTCTCGCGTATTGAGTGAATTCATACTGTCCGCATATTTAAACAGAAACGATGCCGAGATATTACATGATGAAAATTCGCCCAGTGATGTACCTTTGAGTCCGTAAGGCCTGAAGGCTCTTCTCTCACCGAGAACGGAAAGTACCTGAGATCTCCGGAACAACAACTCGCGCACTACACCGTCACCACCCCGATGAAAACCATTACCACCAGTGCCAGGGTTGAGATGAAAACGGCGCAGAATCACTGGAAACCTAGCACCAGATAGAAAAACTGTAAGTCTCGTGTCCAGCGCTACTATTCCACATACCTTGTAAACAAATCTAAGGCAAAATATGATGAGGATGTTTGTAAACCAATTTCACCCGTCCTTACTGGTCCGTTACTTCAACTCTACAACGACAATTTATTCATTTACTACAATTTAATGGCTGATATGTGAAAGAAAGAAAGAGAATGGTAAACGGATAATAAAATGAGAATAGAATTCTGCAAAAATGCATAAGGATGGTCCGTAAAAAGGTGAAAACCCCATACAGGACAGACCACTTATATTAAATGTAAAATCTGTACCTCATCAAGATCACAATGTCCTTAGAAAATTTCTCACACAAGTCTTAAAAGCGCACACATTCGGTGACACGCGAACCTCTAAAGGTATTGAATTCAGCATATTAACGCTTCTATTAAAATAACTACATTAAATTTAGTCGATCTCGTAACCATCATTTTACATTAGTTTAAAATCTAATCAGCTCTACCGCACTACATATGGTTCGTTTTGACATGTAGTCCACGTGCTCAGAGTCTTAGCAGGGCGTTGGTGAATCTTGGCGAACAAGCGATCGTTAAGTTATTATTTATTTTTGCTTCGATTGCTACGTCGAATATAAGTTTATTCGCTTGCGGAAATATTCATCGGGTTTACGAACGTTTTGGTGACGTGTCAAGAGGAAGACTATGTGTTTTTATGAGCTTATTGGCGAGGTTATGAGACCAAGTGTTCTCTCGATAGCATTCAAATTACTCTCGGTAATTTTTGGTTTAAGATCTAAGTAACTCCAGCGTACTACATCATTCCAGTAGTTTTCTTAGGTCAGTATAGACTCAATGTTAAAACCTCAAACTGGAAAAACCTTTCTTTGCATAACGTTCTGCTACTTTCAGTCCGTTAATAATAGCTATCTTTTCCAACAACATTGAAGAAAATCAACCAGAGCACAAGTGCATTCTCACGCATCTCCCGGCCAATGCACAATCACTAGCAAAAACAGACTCTGAAGAATCAGTGAACTCACCTTCGTTCAATGATCTCTGGATCTGTTATCCTCGTGTTTGTCATGTGCACATGAACTCCACTACGACCGTCCCACGTGGGACCCTGTAAAGAAAACGCAAACATGAGACAAAATGAACAATTTGACGTCCCTGTCCTTAGACGCGATCATCTCAGCTGAGATAAGTTCTTCTAATGTTGGCTTATGCAGTCATTTGTTTTGTTTTGTTTTATTATTTCCTCCATTTATTATTACATTACAAAGTTATTATTATATTACAAGGTATCTTTCTTCATGCAGTCATTTGTATTAAACGATTATGTCGTGGTGAAATGACTCACCGCACCAGATCCCCCGCAGATTGTCTCGTAGTAGCCACATCCCTCATCACCAAAGGTCGTGTTGTTCATGCAGCCCTGTTATACAGGCGAAGGAATTCAATTAGAACGGAAATAAATAAAAATCAAACTTACCGCCCCAGCTCCGCCACTGATTGTCTCAATATACTGGCATAAGGCATCTCCAAACGCTGTTATGTTCATACAACCCTGCACAAGACGACAGTCCACTGTCAATAGTTAATTTTGTTATTCACGGTGCTGGTAGCCTGGAAATGAAGGCTAACTGTGCAGGACATTTCAAGTGCAAATAACACGACACTGATGTTTACAATTTACAGAACTCGTGTAGCTTACGTGTGGCCGAACCTCCCCCCCCCCCCCCCCAGAGGAAAAAACGGAAGGGCCCCTGCAGTTTTAATCGGGGGTTTCGAGTAGGCTAAACACGTGACGCCTTGCAAGACACTTGGCTCACCTGCGAGGCAGCGCATACTTCAAAGGCTTTCAACACCACGTCGACGACTCGTTGACTGGTCAACACATTCCCGCCAACAACCGCTGCGGATTCCGTCGGGTCGAGCACACTTCCGGGGGGGATTACCACCTTCACTGGCGCTAAACAGCCCTGGTGGCGGAAAATAGATTGTAGATGTGCTGAGACTGAACGCATAGTTGCATTAACCGTTTTCCATACATTTGTCTGTGCTTCAAAGCCCAGAGAAATGAAGTACAAAATGTGTTTTCTTTCCCTCTTCAAAACTGTTTATACAAAAGGGGAACCATCTAGCAAAACAATGTTTCTTCCTTGTGGCCCGGGATTTGATTTTAAATTACACCTGTTAACTTGAAGCTTTACCAGCAATACTAACTGATTGTCATTGTCGGGATCAAGTCTGGAGCTAAATAATGCAGCTCATAATTACCTGGTTCAGCGGTATGGAGTGTTTGACCATGCACCGCAGACAGTAGATGATGGCAGAGAAAGTGATAGCACGAGGTGCATTACAATTGCCGTACATTTCGGGCCCAGTTCCCGTAAAATCGAACACTGCACTGCCCTGCAAAGAAAAGTTATTTTAAACTTGTTAGAAACCACACTTTCTTGAAATGAGCGATGTTCTCGTCAAGTACAAACAAGTGCACCGAAGTCTGATGACCGAACGAGGCATGTGGATTTTCAAAGGTGCTTAGATTTCAAGGATCGTTCATCACGAAAACTGAAGATCTGGATTCCCCAAGTTCATCGTTTCCAATCTTTCTCCACTTTCCCAAGTTCGTTCATTCTATAATAATTATATCATTAACGAGTACACTTTTTTATTTGAAATTTCCGTCGTTTCGGATGAACATCGAAAACCAACCAGCAGCTAGGCTCGCCAACTGGACTAACCTTTATTACGAAAATTTAAATTGCTGTGTACTGTAGTGGGCCCCGACATTTGGCGCTATTTTACAACTGTGGTTTCACCTAATCACGTGACGACTACAAACCTCCTTCTCATCAATGGATATCGTGAGTTTGATACACGAGCCATCATCCATGTGATCTACAGAGGACAAGATTGTTTTTCCAGTGCGTTCCTACAAACATGACAGACACACGCGTAAGCAACACAACCGGATTGAAAAGCAATTGCTCTTTGAACTGATGTGCCTTCACCCTTTTCAGTTTATAGGGATTTCGAACAGAAGTCTCGGAGGTTTCTAGAAAACCCGTCGTAATCCAGTGATGACGTGCTGAAATAACATCTTGGAAGGTCCTCGAGTATAGTGTAGCTGATGTTTCTATATGTAGGACGAAACCTGCCGAAACAAAACCTTTTTTCGCCACTCTTTACGGGAGAAATTCCATTAAGTCTTTATACTAAACCTGCCACGACAGTGTTCAGAAGGACACACAGTTTTAATTGAGTATACCACTGATGAAATGTTGTTTATTCATAATAAGAGGGAAACAATGCAAGTAATTTCAGAAAAAAATGTCTTCTCACCTTAGTTTTTTCAGCAATTTCTTTCAGCATTTCTCGAACAGCAACTTCAGCATTGTGCTTAAATGAAAAAAAAAAATGAAATGGTAATTTTATCAAAGATTAAAACTAACTACATCTTCTAGCTCACCTTCAACTTTGTGGACATAAAAAAACAGACTAGGAAAGAACTTATAATAACGGTTATGACGATCGTACCTGAATATACGTCATGTAAGCCTGCACCACTGGTAGACTGTACTCCTCTATTAAGCCGCTAATGAGCTTGATTCCCTGGGAAGCAAATACCAAGGAAAACATGATTTTCATTAAAAGGGCTTTACAAACCGTCAAGCAGTGCTCTCTACCTCTCCTCTCGCTCCTCACTCACTCACTCATGCCCATTAACGTGATAAAAACGTGACGCTAAAAACAGGTTTATGAACTCGAACAAAAAAGCTTCTGTGGACATAGAAACGCGGCCACAAAAGGGGCGAAACCAGTTTATTTTTTCATTAAAGATGGTTGCAAAAAGGCACTTACTAAAATTATCAGTTGAGTAAGACGCGACGGAGCTTCGGTGACGAAGTTTTGGACTAAAATCACCGGCGGTGTTGCCATGGGCAACTTTCCTCGTTTCCAATGATAACAATATCGTCGCCTGCAATGTCGTGCGCTTCGTTTCCAATGACGTCAAAGGTCGACAAATTGCCACTGGAAACGGAGACAGTTACCCGTGACAGCAACACAAGTTGAACGTTAAAACCTGGTCACCAAACTTTCGTCGCGCGTTACTCAACTGATAATCATAGAAATAGATGATTAATACACACGGGATGTTTGAGTGTACCTTATGATTAGCTGCCACCTGGGCTTTGAGATCAGAGAGGTTGTCATGGAGATTACGAGTGCCACTACATCCGGGATACTTGCTGGGATCCATCAATTTTTCAATCAGTGCTGTAAAATGACAGAATTAATAGAAAACACAAATAAACTGACTGGTAAAAGGAAACCCGCGTTCAGTCTCAAAAATCTTCAAAATTGAGGCACGTGAACTTGATGAGTTCTTCGTTCGGTTTAACTACAATTTAATAACCAGCTTACTTTTAGGATAAATAGCAAGTGCCTACAGACTTCAAAGCAATTTTTTTTAGAGTCAGGATTACCATGCAAATGAGCTGGCAATGTACTATTTACCTTCTTCCTGGAAGACACCTTCTTTTACAATTTTGAATGACTTGAACACGGCACCTTCTTCAAATATGGAATGCGAATCAGGTGGCATGGAGCCTAAAAACGAGAACAATATAGAATGAATGAATGTGACTTCGAACTTTCACAGGCAACATTGACCAACACTAAGCAATCACCTTCAGGTCTTAGAGCGATTTTCAGTTGAGTGTCGTAAAACCAAAACCAAAGTAATCACTCTGGCTTATCAAAGCGGACGGACAATCCAATGAACTAATCAAAACTTACAGCAAATCCATCACGGTAGCTGGTGCGAAGCGCGGGAAACGTTTTTGGTTTTACTTCAGATTGGTTTAGAAAGTGGCGCGGGTAAATCAATCACTGACCGTAGTAAGGGAAACCAAAGCAAATGCGAATCACTTTAGGCACGCAAGTGAAGAGAAAACCGCTCTACCCAGGCTTTCGCGAGTAACTGCAAGTATTATAGAACTAACAGAAGAGGTAAAAGTTATATCTCCTTTTCTCGTCTTCCGTCTTAGAAAGAAAAAAAAACTTCCCTGAACAAACATTTTTCAAACAAATGAACGAAAGTTTACTGCAAATACGCGTACATCACCACTGTTTGGTAGAATGATTCAAATACCTTCATGTTTTACGCCTGCACATATTCAAGGGTTCATAGGTAAATAGTTTATACAAACTAAACTTTGCAAATGATTAAAAGACACTATACCTGGCGCAGATCCTCCAATGTCAGCGTGGTGACCTCGGCTGGCAACAAAGAATACGGGCTTTGGTTGGCCAGGATAGAATACCTGAAAACGGAAGAAAAACGTGAGTTGAACTTCGTTCACTTTAAGCCCCGAGTCAATTACAAAGTAAAATGCTTTCGCGTCGAAGCGTTGCGACAACATTCTACGCCTAACTTTTAAGGGGCTTCATAGCAACCACTGTTGTTGCACGCAAGTTTGATGTAAACTTGTACCATGCAACAAGCCTGTTTCCAAACCAATTTCTGAATCTGAAGCTTCAATGAACACTGACGGCATACTTTAACCGGCTTACAACTGAATGAATTATTTTCCTTACCGGGGTGATGACAGTCAGATCTGGAAGATGTGTTCCCCCGGCACTCGGGTGGTTACTAAGTATGACGTCACCTTCCTTCAGATCATCTCCTAATGTGCGAATCTGAGAAAAATGTCACGCCATGAAGAGTCTCGATAAAACTAACACTGATAAAATGAAAGAACACGTCCATATAAAATGTAAGTAGAGAATAATTGTTCTACCTGGTATTGTACAGTTTCCTGCATGGAGCCGAGGTGGACTGGGATATGGGGAGCATTGGCAACCAGGCCCCCATCAGGACCGAACATAGCACAAGAAAAGTCAAGCCGCTCCTGTAAAGAGTGACAAAATGTGACTTGAATCAATAGAGTGTAAAGTGAATGACGAACCCAGCAACTGTGTGCGTGTTATCACTCACTATATTTCGTGATACGAAAATTATGTGAAGTTGTGCGTGAGGAGATTGCTCATACATGTGCATAACGCAAAGTTACTGTCGTGACGGTTTTCAAACAACGAAATCTTACAGGCCATGCAAGGCGAACTCCCAAAAATAGAGAGGATATTTGGATAGCTACTTCCGCTTCTACGAAAAGAAATATTAAAGCTTACCTTGATGTTTGTCGAAATTGATGTGCGCTGAAGAACTCTGTGGAGTAAAGCCGAACAACAACAACAAATGAAAACTGGCTATCTTTAAATAATACGTACATAAAATTCCTCCTAATATGTATTAACTCACCGGCCCATCTGTTCAGCAGTGCTCATGAAACGATGAGAAAATATTGATAGCTGAGAAGAAAAAGAGAAAAACGCTGAAACTAAAGAGGAAACTACGAGAGCCAGCCATTTCAGTCAAGGAATGCAAGTGGAGTTCACTGGCAAATGTAGAAAAGACCACGAGATTTTGATTAATATCTAATCAAAAGATGCCTTGTGTGTACAATTTGCAAGAACACAGCCACAAATAGTTGTCAAAATACATGCAGACAATTTGACTACACTGCTCTCCCTCGAATTAGCCATTTAGAGACATTATAATCAATACCTGAATGGCATCTAATTCAGTTCCAATGCTCTTTTTGCCTTGGTTCCCTCCAATCTGAAAAAAAAAAACAACAACAACAACAGCAACGATAAACATACGGTCCAGTGGAACATATCTGTGATGGCTTGTTTATAGCATAGTGAAGTTTTACCCCCAGGGTTTTACCATGATATACCGTGATATAACATGAGGTTTGAACAGAGTATTCATGAAAACACTGTACCAAAAATAAAAAGCTTGGAGTAACAACTAAAAAAGGCAGCGATTGAGACCGTTTCATACACTACACCAACAAAGAAAACTTCAAAAAAGGAGAGGAAGACAAACCTCAATTCTGATATCTCCTGATGTTTTGATGGAAGCTTTGCACTGCGGTTCAACAAGCATAGTGCTGGCAAAACAAAATCGCACTTCATAATCACAAATAAACTAGGTTCACCGTTCCGCATAAAATGATAAGCGTGCAAAAAAAAAAAAAACACCCGCAGGAAAAGGACAACATAAAAAAGATCAACATAATTCAGGGATAAACGGCTGACCAATTGGTTACTCAGTACTACAAGACTACAGTAAACTCGTCCCACAACCACCAACCACTTATATAATACGGACTTTCGCGCCCAAAATGTTTTCAAGACCAGAATTTTTTTTTTAAATTTGCCATGCAGTTAGGCGACAACTTCATTCCCAGGGTCTCTCGTCTCCCCCCCTCCCCACCCCCCCCCCCCCCCGAGCTGAGAGAGACCCTGGGAACGAGGTTGTCAGGCAAAGATCAATTTTTCCCAAAAAGTACAACAATGGGCGTCATCGTGCTTGTTTTAGAAAAAAGGCGCATTGAAGACCATACGTGTTTAGAAGCTTTCATTATTTTAAGACGACTATGTAACCCCGACTACACGCCACAGACCTGTTTTTGTCAACGATAATAGCCGGTCCATCTATCGTGTGACCAGCGGACAACTCCTCAAGCAGGTAAATCTTCGTGTCGTGGAAACCATCTTCAAAGTAACACTTTGTTGTCTGAATTGTTAGAAAGAAAATAACAACAAACAACTCGAATAAAAATAATAAGACTTACGGACTGCCGGCATTTGGAAATATTTTAATTAAACCGAGTAACATAAAAATACTTTTTGCTTCTCATATACCCATCTCATTTTCATGCACGAGTACTGGACATAGAAAACGGCATAAATTCAGAGTGAAAGAGTGGGGAGTTAAACGAAGAATAAGTACGATATAAAGAGAAGTTACCAAAACGGCCAAAAACATGTTTTTTATAATACCTTCTTCACCGGGGCAGGGGTGGTGGCTTTTGGCACTTCGTGTGCTACAGACGTCTTCGAGTGCCCAGTCCCTCTCACTCTGATGTCATCAATCAGGATTTGGCGATTGGGAATGGTGAAACCAAACTCTCGCACGTATCTAACGACAGAAGACAATTGAGAGAATAAAAAAGTGAGGACATTAGCTGCGCTGGAGTGGTTAAAAGTTACTTACCTTTCGTTAAAAGCTTGTCCAAAATCACCATGCCGGCAACCTTCTCCTGACTAAAATTGGAACAAAACAACGAAACGAAACAATTAAACAGAGCGAAAAGTTATTTTCAAAAATTATGCGTGGACACAATGGACCTAACCAGGCTTTTTTAAGGTTCAGTTTTTACTGTAATCGACATTTTTTCTCTGGATATCATAAAACTTTCTCCATGAATAAACAGTAGCCTCCTTTTACGCCAAAATATGCCCGCGGACATGATCTGTTCCGAGAAGCGAACAGTTTGCGAGAGCGAAGCTCAAGGAAAACTGTGAGCTTTGAGGAACAAATAATGTACAAGGACAAATATTTGAATATATTTTCGCACCAAATAGAGGCTATCGCGTTTATTATCCTTCAAATACTTTTCGCAACACGTGCAGTTTTGAAAATTCGGGAATATCACTTAGATATTCCCCAGTTTTAGCTGAGGCATATTCAGCCACGTGACGCGTTTAGACCAATCGGGCGCGAACAAAAATATTTGATGGCTTATAAATAAACAATAGCCTCCATTTGGCGCGAAAATATGCTCGGATATTTGTCCGCGGACATTATTTGTTCCGAGTGAACAGTTTTCCGAGAGCGTAGCTCGAGGAAAACTGTGAGCTTCGAGGAACAGTTAATGTTCAAGGACAAATATCCGAGCATATTTTCGCCCAAAATGGAGGCTTTTGTGTTTATTATTCTTCAAATCTTTTTCATAACGCGCGCAGGTCTGAAATTTGGGGAATATTTAACAATTAGTATATTCTCAGCTCCGACTATTGCATTTCTAGCTCTCTGATTGGCTCAAAAACTCCGACTATGAGCCATTAGTCGGAGTTTTACCTTATATGGAAAACAGTGCGCCAAGTTTAAAAATTTTCCGCTCTGTAAAATTGTTGAAATAAAAATCGGCGGCAAAAACCCGATTAAGAATATACTAAAACAATTATTCCATTCGACCTTGTTGGATATGAAGTGATCATAACCAACTCGCGCTACGCGCTCGTTGGTTATTTATCACTTCATATCCAACGCGGTTTCATGGAATAATTGTTAATTATTCCATGAGCGCGCGTTGGATATGAGATGGTAAATAACCAATCTTTAGTATATTCTCAGCTCCGACTATTGCATTTCTAGCTCTCTGATTGGCTCAAAAACTCCGACTATGAGCCATTAGTCGGAGTTTTACCTTATATGGAAAACAGTGCGCCAAGTTTAAAAATTTTCCGCTCTGTAAAATTGTTGAAATAAAAATCGGCGGCAAAAACCCGATTAAGAATATACTAAAACAATTATTCCATTCGACCTTGTTGGATATGAAGTGATCATAACCAACTCGCGCTACGCGCTCGTTGGTTATTTATCACTTCATATCCAACGCGGTTTCATGGAATAATTGTTAAATAACCATGGTTATAACCATAACCAATCTCATATCCAACGAGCGCGAATGGAATAATTGTTTTATTAAATTCGGTGCGTTTGTATGCTTCGAAATTATAGCTTAATTTTATTGGATTTTAATTTTACAAAGCGACCGGAAGTCGATGTGGCAAAAACAACAACAAGTGGGAAATCACATGACATGCGCGCCATTTGTAAAATTAGTTGAATGAAAAATTTGAAAGCGAAGCAAGTGAATTTGCTGAGTGAAATTACAATCAAGTAGAATTCAAGGAACGTCTATCAAATGAAGGAAATATATCCTTGGTCAGAAAGTTTGAAAAGCGTTCAATTTCGAGTCATGGAGGAGAGCCGAAGAATTGTGCACTTGCACATTGCCGTTGTAATAATGCTGCGGAAATCTTTGATCGCCCTGTGACAAAGACGTCGAGCCAAAATTATTCTTAACAAGGCCTCTTTCAGGATTCCCTTGCTTTGAAAGCCTTGGCATTTCGAGCTGTATGTGTGGCGCTCATTGTTGGCCAGATTCAGAGTCAGGGACAGAAACTATCTTAGCGTCAGATTCATCTTCAGAATCTCCGAGGCCACCCTGATGGTTTTTCGTGGCTGGTAAAGAACCGGGCTTACTTCGGTTCAGTTCAAAACACTCAACTCCTTGAGGTGTTTTTCGCAACGACAGAATTGTTGGCGCTAGCTGTCGTTGATTCTCCCGTCCTCGTCGACCAAACAAGAGAGAGAGATAAAACTCGGGTCGTCCTCTGTAGCTGTGCGGGATTTTTGCTCTCGGCCGATCCGAGCTCGCTTTAGTTGAACAGTTTCCTCATTTGCTCATTGGAAATTGGTTTCTTATGGACTACGCCGGCAATGATGCCTGTTTTCCTGAGGCCAGAGAAAATGGAAAACGGTTTGTTGTGGGGCAGCGTGCGAAGGAAATGATCAATGGCGGCTCTAATAAATTTCGCAATACGTGCTATCTTTCTTCCTCGCAGCACAGGCAGCCCAAGCTCTCTCTATGAACCACACGACCAACACAATATGGCATCGAATTATAAGGGTTTATATGGGATTTTCTACAAGATATCCATGGAGGTAGTTAAAAGTGAAAATTCTCAATAAAAATGGCTTACCTTGTTCCATACGTGTGTTGTAATATTTTATTATTATTATTATTATTATTATTATTATTATTATTATTATTATTATTATTATTATTATTTGTTTGCTCCTGGTGTCGTTATTTTACCGATTGAACTTGATTTAAGCGACTTTTTTGAATTCCGGTTTTCCCTTTATAAAGAGAGGACAAGGCGAAACACCTCAGTCGGAACAGCCTGCTCAACGAAGTCAAAAATCCCAGGCTAAAATGTACCCACGGCCACAAATCCACCGCAGAATTCAAGGGCAAAGGTTGATCTTTCATTTCAATCCTCTTGCCACACAATTGCAGCCCTACGAGTGACGCCAGGCAGCTCTTCGTGTCCACAGTGAAACGATAAGACTATGGAAGAGCTCTGTGTCGTTTGATCTGCGACCCAACGACCGTTGAAATCGGCTTGGTAACCTCGTCATGTTAGCAAACCAAGACTCGCGGGGTTACTAGACCGCAATTTGTCAACCAAACTTCTTGTAACACCCGGGCTCCTCTCAGGTCGAATTTACAATGCAAAATGACAATCGTACAGACCGCTTTCGCAAAATGGCTTCAAAACCAAAGAAACGTAAGATCAACGGCGAAAGCTCTGTAGAAACTGAGAATTTTTGAAATGGAAGTCATGGTAAGTTTTCACGTTTATGCACTTTTGAGTTACATGGTCGTCGCCCCAACAATATAACTTCATCTCCCCATAATTCGTTAAGAATTCTTCCGAGCAAAACAAAGCTCAATTTGCCGGCGGCATTTTCTTTCTCTCCGTATGCTCCAGACAAAATTTTCCTGGCTTCCATTACAGTTTCCTCACAATATTCGTAATTCCACAATACCCTAAGAGAAGCAAATTTAGTTTATCAGCTCGGAAATATTTTATGCAAACAAATCAAATTGAGCTTTGTTTTGCTCGGAAGAATTCTTAACGAATTATGGGGAGATGAAGTTATATTGTTGGGGCGACGACCATGTAACTCAAAAGTGCATAAACGTGAAAACTTACCATGACTTCCATTTCAAAAATTCTCAGTTTCTACAGAGCTTTCGCCGTTGATCTCACGTTTCTTTGGTTTTGAAGCCATTTTGCGAAAGCGGTCTGTACGATTGTCATTTTGCATTGTAAATTCGACCTGAGAGGAGCCCGGGTGTTACAAGAAGTTTGGTTGACAAATTGCGGTCTAGTAACCCCGCGAGTCTTGGTTTGCTAACATGACGAGGTTACCAAGCCGATTTCAACGGTCGTTGGGTCGCAGATCAAACGACACAGAGCTCTTCCATAGTTTTATCGTTTCACTGTGGACACGAAGAGCCGCCTGGCGTCACTCGTAGGGCTGCAATTGTGTGGCAAGAGGATTGAAATGAAAGATCAACCTTTGCCCTTGAATTCTGCGGTGGATTTGTGGCCGTGGGTACATTTTAGCCTGGGATTTTTGACTTCGTTGAGCAGGCTGTTCCGACTGAGGTGTTTCGCCTTGTCCTCTCTTTATAAAGGGAAAACCGGAATTCAAAAAAGTCGCTTAAATCAAGTTCAATCGGTAAAATAACCACACCAGGAGCAAACAACACACGTATGGAACAAGGTAAGCCATTTTTATTGAGAATTTTCACTTTTAACTACCTCCATGGATATCTTGTAGAAAATCCCATATAAACCCTTATAATTCGGTGCCGTATTGTGTTGGTCGTGTGGTTCATAGAGAGAGCTTGGGCTGCCTGTGCTCGTAGACGTGTAAAAACACTTCAAACAAACATTCAGTTCTTCCTTTGACATTTCTTATATCGGTTTCGAAATTTGGTGCGACCAGGACTAGCAAGCCATTTTGTTAAGGTAAACATTGTTTTTGTTACATAATATCCATGACTGCGTAAAATCCCGACGGTCATATTTTAATTTTGCAACTTTTAAAGGAAACTTAACGTATACGTACCGTTAAATAAGCTAATTTCAAACTTTGTGATGTGGTTTTTCTGTTGTTACTGGGACGGCATTGTCCATAATTTTCTGTATTTCTTCTGTAGATAGCTCACCGAATCTGCTTTTTTTCATCCATTTTTTTGTCGACGAAACTTGGCCTCCCGCGAAAAAGTTTATGCCGAGCGACATTTACCGCATTCATTTCCATATAAGGTCAAACGCAGGTATAATGGCTTGGAACCGAGATCCAGTGAACCAATCAGAAAGCTAGAATTGCATTATCCGAGGTTGAGAATTTAATAATCTCGGATATTCCCCAGTTTTAGCTGGGGAATATTCGGTCACGTGACCCGTTTAGACCAATCGCGCGCAAGCGAAAATATTTGATGGATTATGACTTGGAATACGTCAGATGAGAACTTCACCTGAAAATTCCTAACTCACCACTTTGTGCAAATGAAGCGCGAAACTTTCTTAATTATGCACTTAGCACCTCGCGGATCATGACAGGTCGTCAAGAAACATTAAAGAAGACTCAAAAAGAATGTTGGGAAAACTAGTTAAATTACAATCAACTTTAACGCAACAAGAAAATAGCGATTTACCTTTTCTTCTTTCTGAGGGACAGCAGTGCACATTAGAGCGCAGTCCGTACCGCTATACCGCATGTGAAGGAATGCTTCAGTGGAGATTTGACTCCTGAAAATATTAAGCCCAACAACATAACTAGATAATCTAGGACATAGCACCCTATTCCGTCCAAACAAAAAAAAACAAATAAACCTGGTCCCAGTTGTTCGACGGCTGGATAACGCTATCAACTGGATAAATCACTATCCAGCGGATAAGGGTTAACAAATCAAACCACGCTATCCACTGAATAGTGATTCATCCTGTGGATAGCGCTATCCACCTTTCGAACAACCCAAGCATTAACTTTAACATAGTTCCCTTAAACTTGTGAGTTTTGAAACTCTTGGAATCACATAGAAGGAGTTCTGGAGGGTTTGTCTCTGTGTTTATATACACGTGATATTCTTATGCTTCACGAAAAAAAGCAATACTTACCCTTCGAAGCCTTGGCTTTTCAATTCCTCAATGCACTTTTGCATCAGAATATCAATTCTCTCATCCAGATAGCTAAATGACTCTGAAAGCGAACAAACAAAAACGGAAATTTATACGGCGTTCAAAACCAACATACTTTGCCTCAAGATACCAGAAAATTTCAAATATGTCACGATACTTTAATCAAAAACGTCGATTTCTATAAATATGGCCACAGGGGCACAGGGCAAAAGACTGTCTAACCACAGGAATCCTACCTTTACTGTACGCACGTGCACAGGGTTCCTGTGCTTCGTGTACCACATCTGCTAGTGCCAGTCCATACGCTGATAGGATACCTGCAAAACTGAGAAGAAAGTAAACATCTTGTCATATTGGTTGGTATCAATTCAAAGGAAACTGCTATTGAGCAGTACTTTAATCTGATACTGTACATTTTGTTGTACAAAGTGGATCTAACTTTTAAGTCTGTGGATGAAACCCTAGTGTGACCATTTAAATGAAAGCTATTGATGGATACTTTCACGTGGTACTGTTTGTCATGCTTTGCAGGACAGCTCTAACGTTCCGGCAATGCCTCGATAAAACCCGAGTGTGTGACCATTCTGATTTATATGACTGTTGCTTCTTATATTATATCCATCTGAAATCAGTGATTCGTGCGAGATCTTAGGATGGGTAAGCCATTTTAACTCACCGATGAATAAACACGGTAGACATTCCTAACGACCTAGCAATGGAGCAAGCATGCTGACCGCCAGCGCCGCCAAAACATGCCAGCACGTGACGGGCAGTGTCGTGACCTCTTGCCTCAGTCAGAGCTCTGATTGGTCGACACATGGTCTCGTTGGCAACCGTGATGAATCCCATGGCAACTTGCTCCACAGTCAAAGGACCCTTCTTTGCACCGTCTTCTTGAGACGACAGAAACTCATTGACCTGGTTTAAGAAAACGACGAAATAATTCAGAAATAAAGACTGAACCATTACTCTGCAGTATCTACAGATTTTACTGATAAAACCTCGAGGGAAATAACCTTGCTGGAAACGTGCAATAAATTTCCCTCAGACATTGTTACAGTCAGTGTACAGTGTGGAAACTAAACATGACTTTGCACATTCCAGTTAATTGGAAGTAAACCTATATCCTCGAACATCATCCGTTAACGCTTTTTCCTTGATACCTTAAAGTTGCAGAGGGTGAAAGCTTCAGAATTCCCACATTCAAACATTATTGGAAGTGTTCCATGGACCCAAAACTGGTTTAGATCATGTCCATCATTTTTTTTTCTCTAACCTGTTCTGTCAACTTCTTGAATGCTGACCATGAACCTTCTAAGTCTAACGGTAAATCTTCATTCTTTCCAAAGATTTTTGGGAAAAATCTGTTAAAAAAAGAAAGTGTAAGATTACAGCTTTTAAAACAATGAAAACTTTGAAATTTTCCAAAATTAAAATCTCTCAGTCTCTAACAGAATATTTAAACGTGCGTACTCAGGTAAAATTCTTCCAAGCACTAAATTTGCATCTGTTACGGCCAGTGGACCACCTATCAAAATAAAATCAAACGAAATTAATTATTTATCCCTCAACCTCGACGTGATTTCTTTTGTTTAAATGCCCCAAGCCTCGGAGCCAAGTGGAAACACAATATATGGGCGTTTCCTCTGTATGTTATGATTATTATATTTATTTATTATTCATTTACACATTTCATTATCATTTATTCACACATTACGAACTGTAAAAATCAGGTAACTATCCAAACACACCTTTCCGATAACACACAGGTCCTGGATGGGCACTGGCAGACTCAGGACCAACAACAAACAGCCCCGCCCTGAAAAACAGGCGTGATCCACCACCTGCTGCCACAGTGTTGATGTCCAGCTGCAAAAGCACATACCTCTTATTGACCGATTTCAAGGTCTGCACTATAAGTTACGGACCGAGTTTTCCCCCTTCGATTTATGGCTCAACCATAGGCCATGAATCAAAGAGAAAAACGAGAATCCGTAAGTTATTGTTCGGACCGAGAAGACGAAAGTAGACTACATACATACATACATACATACATGATTTATTTGATAAAGCAGGTTACAGATCAATTGGCAAGACGTTAAGTCCTGATGTGGACCTGCACTATCTAAGATAATAAATTACAATAAGATCCTACATAATACATGATCCAAAATTTATTTACAATAGCTGAATAAATAATGATAGGTAAAATAGATGAATTAATAACAATGTACAGTAAAAATAAATAAATTAATTAATCAAAAATATTTGAAGTCCAGAGATTTGTTAGTAACGCAGCAGGACGCTTTAGTGAAACTGATAGAAGTCCGAGGAGTCTAAAGCCCAATTTATCTGTCTCAGCTTGTCATGAGGTGGTGTTTCTCATTTCTTTAAAACTTTCTTTTTTCAGTGTAGATCATTGTGCAACTTTGCAGGTGAATATATGAAATATCACGTCTGAACGGCGGAGAAGGAGATGAAGACATGATCGATCATCGCAGTTACACACACAACTTAAGCAGTTCTGAAATTAAAGACTGAAAAAAAAAATCAGGCTTGAATGGGATTGGAACCCATGACCTCTGCGATACCGATGCAGTGCAGTGTTCTACCAACTGAGCTATCAAGCTAAGCCAACTGGGGGCTTGTTTGACTTTTAAAATACAACAAAGTTCCGAAGGTAACAACATCCCAACTTATTTTTCTTACATATTTTCTTATATATTGAGAACACATTAAGTATTGAGTAAGACGGATCAGACTACATGTGGTACACGTATTAGTCACCCCAAAGTAGCGAGCCCATGAAGGTTGCGACCTTATAAAAGTAGCAATGGGAATTTAAGCTGCTAAATCTGGAGACAACTAGGGTCTTTACCTTCAGAACCCTGTGATAACCAGGTTACATACCTGAGGGGCTTGTATCGTGATTCCAGCTGTTGTTGTTTCAAACACATGTTCAAATTGACCAGCAAAGCGAGACACATCAGTTGATGTTCCTGGAATAAAGTGGAGGTACAGCTCTCATGAATGATGTAGTTTTAAATAAGAAATGGCAAACAAGAATTTAAGATATATATCTGATTCAGATCTAGTTAGTGCACAAAAATTTGATGTTTTCCACAAAGAACACACTGGGATATAAAACATCTTTCAATTACTGACAGGTCTTACATCTATGCCAATATGGCCGTATCAAAGCGAATCTCACAGTCCGCCCCGTACAGGGTCACCAAATCTCCCACAGAATACAAAGCACATAAAATACATTTTTCGACATATATTGACCGATTTTTGATGTTTTCTGTGAATTTTTTTTTATATTTGATGCATTATTGTGGTTGCATTGTCTGAGCTCTAGTTTGAACAACCTTTTTTTGGGTCAAGAGATGAATTGGCGATCTCCCAGATTTAGATTTTCTTAGGTTGTCATCTCTGGTCTTGGTGTTCATGCATGACAGTCCAATTAATTATTATAAATAAATTACCTCCCATGTCAAATCCAATAACTGGCTGATCAGTCTCTCTCTGAAAAGTCGTCATTGCATAACCAACCTGGACAAAGCAAAAGAAATCTGTAAAATCTCAAAGATTATATCTGCTGGTTGTCCCTGTTTTATCTTAGGACTTCTTTGGAGAAAAAAGGAGCATTATTTGTGAACAGAACTCCTAGAACCTATAATCTGTTGTTCAGTTAAATGGAATGTTTGAAACCTACCACACCACCTGCAGGTCCAGAAAGAATAGCCCTTGATCCATAAAACCTAAGAGACATAAGGGGTTGGTTGTCAATATTTTTATACAATGCAGGAACATTTACATAGCATCCAAACAGGTGTACAATACATGCACTTTAAAGCTACAGCAACAGAGAGCTTTGCATGCAGTCATGCAGTGCACTCAACTGAAGATGCTGCATGTGAGCTATGATTGGCTAAAGCTATTGCAATTTATGAGACAATCTGGGCCACATGCCCAGTGGTAAGCCACATGCCCAGATCTGCTCATGATTCCTGGGGCAGATACAGGATTTTAGAGACAGGGGTTTGAGATACAGACTGCCAAAGGTGGTCCCCTGTAGGAGGTTCAAGGGACATCCTTCCCCAGAAAATTGTTAAAATTGAGGCCCTCAGAAATGGGATTTGTGACATTTTGAGGCCAAGTCCTTTGGCATGTTATAATGTGTCAAATATTTTTTTAAAATTTGGTTGAACCCCCTAGATCCCCCCCAGGGATTTTCAAGAAAACATCTCTCAGCTTGCAACACATGACAACTAGTGTGAGGTAGGAGGCTTTGAACCGAAATTTTGGCACAATGAATATTAGTGGCATTATTATAATTTGAAAACTTACTTAGCAACAGGAGTCAGACCACCATCAGATTGCATAAACAACACTTTGTCCTTCAAATTGGTCACAGAAAAAATAAAATGTTAATAACTAACATGAGTGAAGATCACTGTTAAAATTACTATAACAGTAATCTTCACTCAAACAGTTACAGCAAATGGAGCTGTGGTAGGTTTATTTGTATATTTAAACAATAAAAGAATGAGTCACCAAATTCTAAATATTACAACTATGATTTATACTTTAGTGAACACAAATGAAAATGCTAGACATGTGTTTCTTTATGATTATCAAAATTGCCCTAAATGTCTTAGAATAACAGGCATTAGTATACATGTATACTAAACAATTGAATAGAGCTTTTCACACATTCTGATTGGTTAACTCGGAAATCACAATCAAGTAGAGATTTTGAAATTTTTGACCATTTGTCATTTTTTTTGTCTGAAATAAACTGCTTTATTGGTTGCTTTTCAGCTCGGTACCACTATTCACCTCCACTTTGGTGAATAATAATTAATAAATATCTGTCATGATAGGTCTTCAATGTGCTGAGAGAGTTAGATAATAATCAACCATGCCTTCTCCACATGTAACAAACCTGAATGCCTTCCTGAAAACCAGCTGTGAAGCCACGAATGTATTCCTTAATGCAGGGAGTCAAATAAGCATCAGCAGAAGCTAGGGAAAGACAGCAATGTATATTTTTAAAAAAAACTTTTGTACAATGCAGCTATTCCAACACTGTTTATACTTCATAACTTCTGCTTGCAACCTTTAATAAATCATATGTCTCTCATATAAAGTGATATGCAGATAACTTCTTTGAGTTAAATGACTGCTTACAAAGTACTCTGTCGCATGGATGATTCTTTTTTGTATGCAAGTCTCATGTTGCCTGAGAGGCTCTAAAATTTAGGGTCAATGTTCAGACCAATTTCTTATGTACTGATCTCAGATTTAGACTAGTAAACCTAAAATGATCAACTTGTAAGAAAATAACTTGATTCAGGAATTTATTTAAGAGCAATCCATGTAAATCAATGATGCTACTTGTCAGAAATTCTGTGTTTGGGTCACACACAGAATGTGATGCCAAGGGACTAGGTAAAGACTACAAAATGTCAAATCTTTAGGTCATCTTTGAAAGTCTGCAGAAAATATCTTTGGAAGTCTTGGCATCTCAAAGATTAAATTAAATGTACTGCACTGGAAAACATTGAAAGGTATCATTACACTGTTCAACACTATAAATGTTTTACCTGTGTATCCTCGAGGCACTATTCTGACCATGGGCATTATTGTGGATGACAGCGACACCTGATCAAAACCCATCTCTAAGGCTAATTCACCAACTTCTCTCTCATGCACATCATACCTGCATGTGTAGAGGAGAAACTTAGAAACTACCCTTTACTTGGTATGGTGGGAGGTGTGGTAGCCTCATGGTTATTGCGCTCATCTGTGAATCAAGCAGTCTGGGTTTGAGCCCTGGCCAGGGACATTGTGTTGTGTTCTTGGGGGAGTAGAAATACTCCTAGTCACTTCATGCTACAAAAACCGGGATATTAGCTCCTGCCTGATGAGCCACTTGACTCTTCTGCAGACTTCACCTTTTTTACCATACTTAGAATATTATGTCACTCATAGCCATTGCCTAATCACAACAAATTCTTAATTTGCAACTATGTTTGAAGCTAAATAAGATTCAAAGTTGCAAAGGCTGTGTTTGCAGTGAGAGGCACTCTAGCTCCAATTCAAACTATTGGTGTAAAAGTGATTGGCTGCAGCCAGGTTAGCATACACTTTTGAATTCTCTCAGGGTTGTTGTTGTGACTAGAACATCTTCGGTCATAGAAAGTTTTGATCCAAGTGATGAGTTGTAAAGACTCATTTTACTATGTTTCATTTGCCTCTGAAAAATAAACTCATTATGTCTCAGTTTTGGATTTTCAAAATTAAAGGGGGTCTCAACTTCTTGGTGAATCTCAGATTTTACAATTCATCAACTCTGTGTTTGTTTTTCAGGCTTGCATGCACCTGCACTGACAATAGACATAGACATAGACAGCTTATTTTATTTAGACAACACACTTAGCCGTATAGGCAATGGTGTGTCCCATAGACTTAATAATTAAGCAGAGTCTACAGGACGCACCAGCTAGTTTACTGGTGCACCAAGAAAGTAAAATAACAAAGTAAAAATGTATGTACAATTGATTATAAATATTAAACTAAAGTACATAAGAATATAATACTACTACTATATATAATGATTGTAAAAATAATTCTATCTACTGTATTACATATATAAAAACCTACATGTAAGAGTGCATCAGTACAACAGCTAAACTCTTGATTCCTTTGTTGAGGACTCTCTGCAAAATATCCAAGATTATTAACAATAAAATCTTTATTTACCACATTCTTATTATTCGATCAATACAAGACATGATTTTGCCCTCTTGAAACTGGCACTTACAACAATTAAAATAAACTAGATTACCTGCAGATCTTTTCTAAGCTGATCTTTATCCAAAGCTTGCCACTCTTCAAGCTGAAAATAAGAGATTATTAGGAAGCAAAAACATTGTCAGCAATTACACATCAATCATCAATATGATTTCTGGCAAATTTAATCATATATAATAATATTATATTACATTAAAATAACTTTTTGGAAAATTCATCAAATTTGACACACACACCTTTTCTCCAGTACTTCCAGTAACAATTTTACAATTTTCTGGTCTTTGAATCTCACTGTCACCTTGCACTAAAACCAGTCTTCCTTTGACGACTATAACATCGTCATGTAACACTTCTGGACAAATTACTTTCTGTAAAGGGATAATCAAACTTTCCAGTCATTTTGTTTCAAATACTTCTCACTGCCATCACTTCACTGCATGTTTTGCTCCAGCCCCCTAGGGCTAAATTGGGCTGGGCTTACTGCCATGCAGCAACTTGGAAACTTCTGTTGCATCAATTCTATAGGCAACATCTCAGAACTTTGTTTCATCCTAATTATATGTGCTTCTCTTCTCTTCTCCCTCACGCATTCCCCTCCCTTACTTTCCCCACCCCCTGTCCCTGGGAATTTGAGGATGTCAGGAACATATTTATTCAAGGATGCTGAGAAGGAAAGCTAACTTTAAATTTTCTCTTGGGGCCAGTCATTATTGCACTCCTTGGCTAGGTAAATGTGAGACAGCTAGATGAACAATTTCTAAGATTTCCTCCAAACAATCAATGAAAATGTAGACTGATACTGTCCAAATTGAAGAAACCAGTGACATCAGAGACAAGGTGCAGGATAGTGCTGAATTCATAAAGATTTTTAGATCATTAGGATATTTTCTAACTTGTTCTAATGAAAGCATCACTTACCAAATCAAATATATTGGGTCTTGTCTGATTACCAATGTGCAACAGATCATGGAATCCTTCAGTAATAACAAGAGCCATTCGTTTTCCTTTCCGTTCCAACAGAGCATTAGTAGCTACTGTAGTTCCCATCCTGATCCATTCAATATACTTTGGATCAATTGGTTGGTCTGCTGGCATCTTTATTCCTGTTGTCTGTAAAGCAAGCAATTTACTCTTGTCTTATTAAATCTATACAATTTCCCACAGGTTTTGCACCCTACACTGTAAAGTTACAAAAGACCCTAGTTACAGTACATATAAAATAAATAACTTTGTTTAGAGAGGAAGCCACATCAGCCTTAGCTTGTTTCCATACCTGCAGGTCCTCTATCCGGGTGGAATTTGGAATTTGGAAAGTTTGGTTTTCAGGAGGGAGGAACACCCATGGAGCAAGGTGAGAATGGCAACAACAAACCCAACCTACAGATGACACCAGAGCAGAATTGACCCTGGGCCACACTGGTGGGAGGCAAGTGTTCTCACCACTGCACCATCCCTGCTAGTTATAAACCCTGCTAAAGTAGCTACGATGAAATTAGTACATTCAAAAGACCACCACCACCTAAAAGGCACAAAAATATAATAATATCAAAGCAACGGATGTTTAAAGCCTTGATAACGTAACCATTGAATTGAACGTGCAGTTCCAGAAAGTATCATCCATACCCACACCACCACCATGGAAGGTCATTGGAACCTTGGAAGGGAGGGGAGGTGTCAAATGCCGACATTCTGGGGAGAAAGTATAAAGCTTGAACTGGAATTCCAGTGAGGTGGGGGAGTTCAACTCAAAAAACCTTGTGTGGGAGGTAAGGAGATAATATTGCATTACCACATGACCGACTCAATCAAAACACAATGTGCACAAACACATCATGATAAATATTTCTATATTCCACGTTTCATTTTTTCATCATTTCATTACGGAGGAGAGAGACAAGTATCCAGATCATGTCTACTAAAGGCATCCACAGTCGAGTGTTGATCGATACCCTTAATCAATACTCCAGATTGACACTCAATCGACCCTCAATCAACAATCAATTGATATTTGATGGACACTCCATTTGACACTTGATCAACACTCATTCAACATCTCGGTTGACAGTCAGTTGAGAGTCGATTAATTTTCAGGCGATGCAAATAAGTCGGTCAACACTTGGCCAAATATTGACTGACTATTGATCAAGTGTTGATCGAGTGTCAATCAAGATGTTGATCAAGTGTCCATTGAATGTCAGTCAAGATGCCGATCAAATGTCGATCAAGGGTATTGATCGAGGGTATCCATTGACACTCGAATGGGGATGCATTTAGCACACATCATCCAAGTACCCTACAAGACTGGGTAGAGGTGTGTTTCTGGATCTCCTAAACACTTACCCTGTATCAGACCACAAGTATATTGATTGTATCAATAATACCTTCTGATAATCTATTTTATTGACTGGGCATACTGGGAACATCCCATCCAAGGGTAGTTACAATGTGTTGTTCCATCCAGGGCTTTTTGGTTTGAAACCCCCTTCTCCATCCCTCTGGAGATTCCAGGTTTGGTTCATATGTTCCATGAAAAATTTTGGCTTTTGAAATCCCCCACCTTGGAGTGGGTATGGATGTTTTCTGGAACCAAACAATATCCCTAGCCACTTCATTCTACAGAGCCTAGTTAAATACCACAGACCCAGTTGTTCAAAGGGTGGATAACACTATCCACTGGACAAATCACTATCCAGTGCATAACTACACCATCCACTAGACAGTGTGTTGTCCGCCCTTTGAACAACTAGAGCCAGACTGACAAGCTTTAACCTTTTCTTCCTCCTTCATGGCTCATTATTGTGTCTCAGTCTCTCTTATTAATGCAAGATTCAAAGCTGTTGTCCTGGATAATTAAATTTCAAATCGATTTCTGGTACCCTGGTCACGTGACAAACTTTCCAGTTTGGGCGGCTGAAATTATTATTTTTTCTACCGAAGCCCAATTTCTGATTAACAGCGCTTTACCTGCTCCAGAATTCTTCTTATTCCTTCCCTTGGAGCATCGGGATATGCAGGATCCACAGACAGCAGCTTCATCACCTTTACCTCTCCGTTTGGACATTCTGAGTAAACGTCTGTGAAAGTGCCGCCTCGATCGATGGCAAACCTGAACTTGTCACGGTTATTATTCTGCAATTCCTGCCTATCTGACATCTTTAAAATTCAGAGTTACTGCAAGAATATTGTCTCTAAAGGAATACTTAATCAGTAAAGACAGCAGCTTTCACAAATTATCGCTAGAACATGGTTAGTGTTTAGCAAAAAACACAACACATTGTTTGTTGCTTGCGTTCTTTTATACGTTTGGAGCAAGTCGCGTGACCTTACGTCAAACCCCCTACTCTCTCTACGTCATAGCGCGTGGCAAACACGAGATCACGCAACAATCAAACGACTTTTTCCCGGGAAAAGGTGTTCCACTTTGAAATTTATACCCCTCTTTCCAACGCGAATAAAAAAAAACTGCATCAAGGCACATGGACCACATGGCTTTAACATCAAGACAGAAAAAAAGATGGTTGAATTATAAGAAGGTGAAATTCGAGGTAAATATTCCCGACAAACAACTCGAAGTAAAAACAAACTCGTGATTTTAAACAATAGGTATTATTTTCATCGTACGATCAAGGTCTCGTGCAATTCAGATTTAAAAATAACACAGGTAACTTGACGCGTTTAATTTTTTTTTTTTTTCGATATGTGATGGGGCTCAAATCCTTAGAAAAGATGTACCATTTGTAATTTGTTTTGTAATTTAATTGTTAGCTTGCTCTGTGATGGTGCTTGGATAAAAAAATTCTCATAAAAAAAATTAACTTAAAAAGTTCAATGAGTGTTTCCAACTGGTGAGTCACATGACCTACAGGTGAGACCAATGTCAGCCATAAGAAGAATGGGGACAGATGCATTCTTGTTTAGTGTTTCTCCCTGTTTTTCTTTGGCCTCAGGTAAGCCTTGATACAACCTGTGCAGGCTAGGTGCTACTCTCTCAATAGCTTCCTTTAATATACCATGATATCAAAGGTGGCAGGGGGGAGATAAGGAAATAATTTGGTCTATCTACACAAAGGAATCTCAGGTTAGCGCTAACTGCATGCGTTAGAAGCGGCACTAACACTTAGTAAGTAGAATGAAAAGTACACTTTTTCAACAGAACATGGCTTCCACTGTTTATTTGCCATAAACTTAACTTACTCTCTTACAATTAGAGAAAACAAGATAAAGTGAACCCCAAAAGGAATTGAATGCTCTTAACTTTGACAATATCAAATGTGCATCTCTCTAGTGTGAAGGTAGTCAGTGAAGCTAGCTTGCAGCCTGTTGTTCACTTGAAAATCAGAAAGCATAGTACAAGCCAAACACCTTCTTGTCCATACCACCTTTTTGCAGACAAGTTCAAAACTTAGATTGCCTAAATAACCATTTACAAGAACTACATTTTCATTAGACATTAGAGAACATTTTTAAATTTGTCCTTCAAGAACTACAACTGTGATGTGCTAATTGAAACATCATTCTTACTAGCTCCCCCAACAACAAAAACTTCTTAGTAGCATGATTAACTGATTTAAAATCAAATCAATGCAATAATTTCATCTCTTACAGTGTACAGTAATTCGTGCTCATCTGTAATTTTAATTTCCTCAAAACATTTGCCTGGGAATTTCATTTGTCAGGTAAGTGAAGGGCAGAATCCTCTAGCCTGGACGATCAGACACAAGTTTCTTTGCATGACTTTCTTAGACATAGCACTCAGAAATTGCAGGCCTTCTTTCTTAGCATTCTTTGCTTATATACAAGAGGAATAAAATTCAAAAGCTTCAAGTTTCTCAAGCAGCTGTTTGCTCTCTAATCTTTACTGAGTTAGCATCTTTCTCAGGACGGGCGATGAATATTCCTTTTCATCAGGTTTTTCTTTCTGTTGCTCAGTGATTATTTGGACAGTTTTTTCTTCAGAGCCCACCACTGCTTGGCCTGTTTCCTCATGAGCAATGAACTCAACTTGAGACCACATGCCAGTTCTACTGGACTCAATTATGGCATCAAGAACGGTACGTGTATATAGTCCTGAAAAAAAAAAATTTGTACAATATACAAAAATCAGAGATCCCAACCTAAACAAAAAATTGAAAACCAGGAGATCACATTTTTACAGTCTTGACCATAAAAGTTGTTAAAAGTGGAAATCCAAAGATTCAACCAGGAAAATACATCAAATATCAGACATTTTCTACCCAAAAGGCCATAAACTGGCAAAAATAAGTTTGAAAACGCACTCTACTAAGCAATTTCTTTCATATCCAGGGGTTTCATTGACGTTTTCAGCAGGAGGGTAACCGGCTGGGAGGGGGCGTGGGTTACACTGTTATGTACCTCCCATGGGTAACTGGTTTTTACAGGAGGGCAAAACTTTTTGAACTGAACTTCTTTGTAAGAAAAACTATCCTCCAAATTGCCAAACAAGGCAGGCAAAACCATCCTCACAGCTGGTCAATTTGTCCGGTGGCCTGCCCTTAATGAAACCCCTGCATATCCAGATGATTCAGTGATCTGTACAGGCTGCAGGATTTGGTCAGTATCTAGGAGACTCCCAGAGAATCAGAGAGAGTTGGCATGAATGAAAAAAAAAATCAGTCTTGGAACATGAAAGCATACATGAGCAGGAAAAATAGCTGAGTTGATAATGCTCTGTTTGATTAAGAAAGCCATTTAGTGTCCGGTCACTCCAAAAGAGGCTATATCTTATCCAGGTATTTCCAATCTGTTCTATGTATTTCTGGTGCTTTTGAACTCATTCAGATTCTAAAATCACTTGTGCAAATTTGAAGTAGAACATCCTAAGAGGCAGTGACCAAAATAAGAATTTAAATCCCTTAAAGGTATAATGTCAGAACACCCACATTAGTGACTCCCACGGCCCGACCACTGGTTTTTTAGACACAAGTGAGCGTCATGACACCCTCACACAAAAAGAAGTTGTTAATAATTATTATATGTACTAACCATCTTCAAATGAAGCTGCACTTGAAATAGTTTGCAAGTCCGCAATCCTCCGATCATCTTTGTCAATGGACTCTTCAAATGCCCTCTTTATCTCTGATACCCAGCCTTCAAGACCTGTCAAAAATATACTGGGTGGAAGTTTTTCCACACTAAACAAGCCTGGAATGCGAGCAATATCACCATATATAAGTTCTTCTTTGCTGCCATTCTTCATTCCATATAAGTTGCCATTCCTGGCAATCAGCTGCCCTTTACTGCCATAAATGGTAATAGTTTGGGAATAACGGCCAGGAATGTGGGTGTTAAGCGAGACAGTAGCAAAAGTACCGCCATTCAGTTTGATCTGAAAGGCAGTATAGTCATCACTGGAGATGTGCCTAAAGCTTGATACACTATCTGTTTGAGTGACGAAAGTCTTTAAAGTACCATGCACTTCAACTGCCCTCTGATTGGTCAAAAACGAGATAATGTCGATGACGTGAGCTCCAACATTGGTTAGTACACCACCCCCCATAGCCTGGTCGCACATCCAGTTGTAGCGGTTACTCAGCAAAGAGCCCATTTCGATCTTGCACTCACAGATTAAAGGTTCCCCGCAGAAGTCCTCCTCTAAATATTGCTTCATCTTAATAAAGGCTGGCAGAAACCTTAGCTCGTGTCTGATCAGAGAAAGAAGCTTAGGATAATACTGAGCTGCATTCACCATCCTCACCGCTTCCTCTCTGCTTAAACCCGCGGGAGAATCACACAAGACGTGTTTTCCGATAGAAAGAGCTTTCACCGCCACTTCAGCACGAACGTGGGGTGGACAAAGCACGCACACCAAATCCACGTCTTCTCTCAGGAGTAACTCGTCTATTTTGGACGTGTGAAATGGAACTTTGTACTCATCCGCCATCTCCTTTGCTTGTTGTTTTGATGCACCCCATATGCCACTCACCGTAAAACCAGCCGAACGCAGAAGCGGTAAGAGTATGCGCGAAGAATTTCCCGTGTCAACTACACCAACAGAAGGTAGCATTTTGAACACTTACAGAATATTAACTCGCTAGAATGTCAAGGAGCAACACTCATTTGCAGCCGTGAAGCGCCATCTTGATTTTCGCTCGCATTGGCTGGAGACTGGGTCTGCATTTGACACTCCATCCCACTCCCCCTCCAGTAGCTTGCGTAGAGAGGGAGAGAGAAGGGAAAAAAGAGAAGCGCGAAACAAAGGGAGGAGTGGAGGGAGGGGAACACCTGCAAGGCCGCTTTTCCAGGCCCTAATTAAGTATGCGAAACACAGAAAGCTCTGAAATGTCTGACTGACAAAATCACGTCACTTTTCGGCAGTTCTCCGGCGGGTTCTCCTGTTTCTTGTTTTTCTCGCCTGCTTGCCGCGAGAAAATGGCATGGTATGAATAATGGCATAATCACCTCTTACCGTTTTTTATTTGTTATTTTACTTTTCAGAAACCACCCGTAAAAAGAAGGTCTCCAAACACGATAAAAGAGACCAAAATTAAACTAGGATGAGAGAAGCAAAACCTGATTTAATTTAACAAATGTATCCTGAATCTTTGGCAATCTACAAATCAATAGGTCACAAATGTGGACCTAATTCCGTGTAACAAAAATCTCTGCCACAGTTAGTTCGTGTGGTTGATGGCAAAGCTGTTTACTTATTCAAAATTTCCCATCAGGGAAATTACAAGTATTACTGAAGCAAAACTTTGAAGAGGATTGAAAACACATCGGCTGACTGACAGAGTCAAGTGGATATAGTTTCAAACTTGGTTAGATGTCACAAGACTATGGCCATGGAGTATCTTTCCGAATATGGTCGAGGTCAGTTGAGCGTTTACAGCTTTTCTCAGGCTACATGTATTTGAGAAACAAGATACCAAGAACTAGGTTTCACAATTGAATAGAAACACGCTAGTTGGTTTTTCTGACTTACTCAAATTCGTTTCATCGCATTTGTCAGCTACATTAGTGAGAGATCCTTCCTTGAGATTAACTATAACTGCATAAGAAGAATGATCGCCTTTGCTTGGCAGCCCCATGATCAATGTTGAGCGTGAATTTGTCTTGATGATGCTGATTTGAACGTCAATATTTTGTATTATTTTGCTTTTGGGTCCAGAAATTGCGAGTAAGGAAAATGTTTGTGTTGAGGAACATTTGACTCTACTCAAGTACAATAGGCCCTTTGCACGATCCGGTCACATGATACGGAATTAATTATGTTGGGACGCAAGTCTTCCAAAAAAAAGGAACTCGTACCGGTCCAGCCCGACTTTCCTTTGTTTTAAAAGTCCCACGGTGTAATTTGCGTCCCAGAATAATTAATGCCGTATGATGTGACCGGATCGTGTAAAGAGCCTATTTGTCAGGAAACTGTCCTACCAATCTCGCTTTAATCACATCTCCAAGAAGCTTTAGACAGGTGCCTTAATAGTGAACTTGGTTTCCTTCACCCTACTGATGTATTAAAAAGTGTGACTAGTTCGCAATGGTTGCATTTTTCCTCTTGCATTTTGCATTTTGCATCTTGGTGGAAGATATATCCTCGTCACAACAACTGGCACGACTGGCACACTAGTTATTTGGATATCACAACAGTTGCAATCTACAAATTCCCATGAAACGTCAGTATGAAGACAAGTGTGGCCACGTGTCCGAGGAGCTTTAGCTTCTCATCGCCACTGCTGCTAAACACTCCAATATACATAAAGGCTGAAAGAATTTCCATACCTCTAGACCTTTAGATGATGCCGGCAGTTACTTAACTCAGTGGCCTACCTGAGGAAAATGAACTTTTTTTCCTGATATTCTTAAGTCGCCGCTCGTTTTCTTATCTTTAGCTTTGTCGCCTTTCTTCTTCCTTTTCTTTTCGTCGTCCTCTTCCTCCTTCTCCTCTTCTTCCTGCTCCTCTTCTTCTTCTTCTTCCTCTTCCTCCTCTTCTTCCTTTTCTTCCTTTTCTTCCTCTTCTTCCTCTTCTTCCTCCTCCTCCTCCTCTTCTTCTTCTTCTTCTTCTTCTTCTTCTTCCTCTTCCTCTTCTTTTTCTTCCTCTTCTTTTTCTTTCCCTTTCTCTTTTCCTTTTTTAAATTCTTTTTCTTTTCCTTTTCCTTCGCCTTTTTCAATTTCTCTCTCTTTTCCGTTTTCTTTTTCTTTTACTTCTTCTTTTACTCTTTCTTTTTCTTCTTCGTTTTCTTTTACTTTTACTTTTTCTTTCTCTTTTACTTTTTCAATTTCTTTTACTTTCACTTTTCCTCTTCCTCTTCCTTTTCCTTTCTCTTTTTCTTCTTCTTCTTCCTTCGAGGATGCGGGGGCGGGATGCGCGGCAGGATATGGCGGGTAGGGATATGGTGCGGGACTCGGTACAGGGTAGGGATATGGTGCGGGACTCGGTACAGGGTAGGGATATGGTGCGGGACTTGGTACAGGGTAGGGATATGGTGCGGGATACCGGATAGGATATCGCGAGACTGGTGCTTGGTTCGGATGTGGGGTGGAATTCGGAGCGGTCGGAGGATATGTAGAAGTCTGAGGATGTGTGGCAGCCTGAGGACATGGAGCAGTCTGAGGGTATGGGGCAGTCTGAGGGTATGGAGCAGCCTGAGGGTATGGGGCAGTCTGAGGATATGTGGAAGCCTGAGGACAGCGTGCGGGATAACCAGGATAATCAACCGAGGCGTCCTTTGCCCCTGTCAAGCGAAAAGGAGAAAAAGGTTACTACTTGTCATCTAAAGTTTCAAAGGGAGGTTTTAGTAATCATCTTCCTCAAATCTTCAGAGTCTTATCCACTCGGCTTCGTCCTCTTGATTTGAATCCACTGGTTGGACTTGCTAAAACTTCTACTGTAAAGATCTTTTTTTTATCTCAAATTTATTATCAAGTAATAACATAGTGCAACTTTGGTTTCACAACCTCCAACAGAACGAGATATCCTAGTCATGTCGGCCCTATCATCTGGTTATTTCATCCAACGATCTCGAGTATGACGAAATAATTTCCGTTAGTTTGAAGTCGAAGTCATGAATTACTCTCGTCAGTTTTCTGTTGAGATAGAGATAGAGAGAGGGAAGGACTGATTTGACTTTGATTCGCGCAACCTCGTTCCCAGGGTCTTTCGTGGGGAGATGAGAGACTCTGGGAACGAGTTTGACTTTCGCGACCTGATGAAGTCTGGTTAGTGATAAAGAAAGGCATTTTCGCAACCGAACAATCTCGTTAGATCGGGCTTTAACAAAAGTCTCACTGTATTAACATGGTTAACAAGTACTGAAAAAAACTGGCTTATGTTTTTTTCTGCAATAGAAGAGGGACTGAAAAATGTGGTGGCTATATTAATGAGGTGGCCAAATGACGGGGCTCCTTTGTGTGCGGAACTAAGCCAGCAGGTCAGGAACGCCCATATTGTCCTTGTCACCTCAGCTTTGTTTCACCAGAAGTTTATAAAAGTTATGATTCTTAAAGTTCCATTCATCTAGTGAAACTGAGATTAAAAGGTACTTAAATTGGGTGCATCTAAGGCTGATATTTGTCCAAGTTCCCTTCGGTTTCTCAGCAGCTCTCTGTCTCCCCCCATGCGATTTCGTCACCGATTCATTATTTCCGTTCTTCTTTGAAAAGCGTTTTTGAGAAGTTTCGCAAGTCTTGCCTTTGTCCTATTTTACTTCAGTGAGTAATAACAAATATAAAGTTCAGTATTTTACTGTATTACGTTTACATTTCCGTTTCCTTACCAGAACCAGAGGCATCCGAATCGAACGCACTGCCCTCTTCGTCTTCAGCGTGAGATTCGTGATCGAGCGAGATGGGAGTGTGATCTTTTGTTCCTTGCTCATGCTTCCCCGAGGCTTCAAAGTTTCCTTCAGTCGATGTAAGCAGCACCACCATGGCGAAAAGGCAAGCAGTTAATGCCAATGTTACCCTCATGACAAGTGCTGGACGCGTTCACTGCATTACATATAATACAGATTATTGACAAATTTAATCTAAGAATTGCTGTTTCAAACTATCTTTCAAACAGTAACTTGATGACGATAACCTTTACAGCACAAACTTGATCGTCAGTGAAAGATTCACAGTGGAGCTTTGAACATGCGCATATAAGCTCGACACAGCAGGATTTTGTTTTTTTTGCATCAGGTTGGCAGGTTGGTCAAAACCACTTCTTTATTACAGTTCACAGGGTCATTGAGCCAGAAAAGCTGCGACGAGAATAAGATTTCTGAGCTGGTAAGGGCTGACAAGGGATATGGGTTGGAGTTTGTTGTGGGGACATGTGAATAAGGTGGAGAGATACTAGTAATTATAAACAGTGCAGTACGGTAAATCTTTTTACAAAGTTGACACTATATTCGAAAATAGTGGGTAAAGTTTGTTTTCGAAAAATACCTCAGTCGTTTGTTATTTATTCAGTTAACTAGCATGCTTTTACGAGTTAGCTAAATCAATTTTCACCGTTAGCTGTGGATCAATCGCCGATCAGTATGGAATCTATGGCGCCCTTCTCACGAAGATTGTAGGTAATGCAGTTTTACAGCATTTCTTTTAAACTTTTGTTTTTACATTAAAACAACGACCGTGTTAAAGTTGAAACTATCAACATTCCCGGCCGCCAGCCAAGCATGTAACATCGTACATGAGGCTCCTAACCATTACTCTTTTAACCAGCCAATCTCAGCGCGTTTTTTTTTTTTTCATCTTTGCACGCTCTTGCCATACAATAAATGTTGATATTCCATAAGAGGCTTTGCTTCATATTTAGTTGTATAGCTTCACTGCCTTCATAAAATGGCCAAATTGCATCCTGAATATTGTTTAGTAAACAAGCGATCGTTTCAGACGATGGGGTAACTGTAGTGTAGTTAAAAGAGAGAAATGTTAAATGCTTGTTCATAGCGGTCAATGTGCTAAACTTCACCTAACTAGTTGACAAGTTGTTTACAAAAGTGGCCAAGGAGTAAAACCAGGGTGTACCGAGAAACAACTTCAGCTTAGTGGTCAGGGACTTAAACCCGCGACCTCCGGATTTCAAGTCCGGCGCCCTAACCACTCGCTGCCACGCTGCCTCCACCCTCTCACGTGAGTCGTGACTGTCAATCAAACGGTCAACGTACCAAAAGGAGGGGGATACAGAAGTTGCCATTCTACCTGGGAAAGTAATTTAATGTGCTGGAAAATTAACTCACAAGAATTTCCTTCCGAACGTTAGCCCTAGAAAGCAAATGGTGGACCACACAAAGCAAGGGGTTAGATCAATGTTGCTCCACCGACTGAGTTACGAAGCCAGACAGCAACAGCTCATGGGTAATGACGGTGATAATTTGAGGCGAGGTGGATATATCAAGGGTAACATTACAAATGAAATGTTGCACCATGTAGCCCTGGAATAGAAGATGGGAACAGAAAGTAAAGAATTAAGTCTAAAGAAATTTCAAGTGAAGGAAATTAACCTAGATTTTTTTCTATGCGTTAGTCACCAGGTTAACAGATAGTAGTTTCGATTACTATAGATATGTACCCATTGCGAGCCTATACCTGCACTATATTTTCAGTGGGGGTGGGTTGGGAATTTGGGCGTTAACTCCATCTCATAGTGCACATCCCATCTCACAAACCAAGATAACAAACACGCATTTTCAATAATTTATTTTACCCTTCCCATTAAATATATTTTGCAACCAATTGATAATAAGCAACCTATACTGTGATTTGTGGTGGCCTTGATGGACAAACCAAAGAACACAGCTAGAAATCTTCTGTTCATGTCATCCAACATTGCGGTGATGAAGTCAAATTATGACCAAGAGCGTAGGCTTTGTCGTTTCTACAGCAAAATGAATTTCATCTTCTAAAGTTTCGTCATATTTATCCACAAGCTTTTTCCAAAGCTTGTTCGAGATCTTTTTTAAGGTCCTCCACGTTCTCTAAGCCGACGCTGCAGAAAATAAACATGAACAGACGTAAGAAACGTTCATATGAACCAAGCAGTGTCACATATAAAGGCTTTCTTGTTTACAAAAGAATTCACCAAGGATTAAAAGAAATCCAAAACTAATCTGCGATCAATCTTGTTTTTCACATAACAAAAATAGGAACGCGAAACAATTGCCCTGACTGACCGAATTCCCATCTCTTACTTTGTTAATCGAATCTATAACAAAATTCACGATCGCGATTGGTTCTCCGCGCGCTTATTTGTCACATAATCGGTGCGCGATCACGTGGGTGTCCAACTTATTGTAATTGGATACCTACGCCATTCGCACGTCAATTACGCGCGCTTTAATGGCTTCCTTTTCAATGTTTACTACAGTTTTTGAAACGTATGAAAAGCGCGACAAACTTTTTCGCTCAAAGGAAATTCTGAAAAGACATCTTTAATTCCGAAATTTGTTTTAGATACGATAAATTACTAATTGGACCTCATGTCGAACTATTCAGGGAGTTATCACGCTCGTAATTTCAAAATCGGATGAGCGAACCATGCTTCCTTTCCAATAAGGTAAAGGGTTGCGCAACAACACAACTAATAGCTGTGACAGAAATCACAGTGTCCAGCTGGCGTTCGTCATGCAATCACACAATGCCAGCTTGCTTCCGGCTAGCCCGTGACGTTTAAATGACCTCACGGCAGACCAGTTCCTTTGTATCACGATGCAAAATAAGCACACACAATGTCTAAAACGACTCGTTTAATCCCTGCACGTAGCACGGAATGATTACCCACCTGAACCGTATAAGTGACTCTCCCAGACCTCCTTCGAGCTGCTCCGCTGAAGACATGTATTTGTCAGGGTGGGTCATGCCAGACGCCACCTCGATTAAGCTCTTAACACCGCCAAGGGACACTGCAAGTTGAATCATCTTCAAGCTCTGTAACACAAAATGCATAGGTAATTTAACAATTATTTCCTTTGGTCGCCTGTAGCCGTCGATTTAGCCTGCGAGCAGGCCCACGTTGGAGCACAAGCGCGCACAGCGTAGCCGCGAGCGCGAAATCGAGCGACGAAGCCGCGAGACGAGAAAGTGACTTTCTTGGTGCCTCTTCACCAGACTCCTTCCCACCGGATCGCTTTGCTCCTCACTGCTCGCGCGAGTGACCCAAAGGTGAGCCTGCTCACAGGCTACCGTCGATTTGAACTTAGAGTTAAATTATTCGACCAGTCGACTGGAATATGGTAATCGAATTGAATTTAATTCTCAACATTACAAACGTCCCAATATCTCCTCGGCGTAGAGGGTGGAGATCCTGGTAAAGGAGAAGGAAGGAAAATCATTCCTGCTTCTTTTCAGTTTTTCGACCCTACATTCCGCCACGTTTTGGAGTCCTTGATTAAGCCTAACCAGATCTAACTAGGACTTCATTCAAATAACAGGTCCTCAGTGTTTCACTTTCTCATCGACACAGAAGCACAATGTACGGCTGAGTGGAGAAAAATGCTCGTTATGCATATCTTATAAAGCGTGTATACGCTATAAGACGTTCGTAGACACAAACGTTCGATCTCCATTAACGGTACATTTAGCATCTTAAAAGGGTTTGTTGTCTATTGTGACTGAAGAAAAGGTTTCAACTGAAACCCTGCGCCCACGATCAAGTTGTGACGATATGTCAACATTTTTCAACCTCCGTCTTTAACCTTCATGTGCCAGGCGCGGTTAACTAACAGCTAGTGCGCTGGAGCCTTGATCGAGTGGTCAGGTTCGAGTCTCTCACAAACTAACTACCTAACTCGTCACAGTCTGTGATTATTTTTTAATTCTTTTACCATCTGACTTTCGGTCCTGGACGTGAGAAGACTCCACCGATATTGAGCGTTTAAGGCAACCCTCCTCCGAGACTAATCTTGACTATCTAGTGGTTTTGTGATGATCAATGTAATGAGCATCGTGACTTAACTTTCCTCACCTCAACAAATTTGGTCGCTTCCTGTCTCCCACCTTTGACTTCAAACGACACCATTCCACTGAAGCCTGTCATCTGTTTCTTCGCAACGTCATGTTGTGGGTGAGAAGGCAAACCTGGATAATAAACCCTTTCAACCTACATAACAAAAAAAAGAGAACAATTTGGAAGTAAGATGAAATGATTCCAACCTATTGCCAGGCTCACAGATTGTGAACAACGCGCGCAAACGACTGTTTGAAAGGCAAAAAGAATAGGAAGGCTAGGGCAAGATCCCGGAAAGGATTAGCCAAGTTCCCGCCAAGATTTGGCCGTGATCTGGTCAAGATTTAACAAAGATCTCGCCAAGATTTTGCCAGATCTTGCCCAGATCTCGCCAAGATCTCGCCAAGATCTCAGATCTCTTAGTCAAGGTTTAGAAACGATTTCGCCAGATCTCGCCAGAATCTAGCCAAGATCTTGCTTAGCCAAGATATCATTAAGATCTCGCCAAGATCTCGCCAAGATCTCGACAGGATCTCACCAAAATTTAACCAAGATTAATCAAGATCTCACCAAGATTTAGGTAAGATCTCGCCAAGATCTCGCCACGATCTCGCCACGATCTCGCCAAGATCTCGCCCAGATCTTGCCAAGATCTCGACAGGATCTCACCAAAATTTAATCAAGAATAACCAAGATCTCGCCAAGGTTTAGCCAAGATCTCGACAGGATCTCACCAAAATTTATTCAAGATTAACCAAGATCTCGCCAAGATTTAGCCAAGATCCCGCCAGGATCTCGCCAAAATCTCGCCGGAATCTCACCAAAATCTCACCAAAATCTCGCCAGGATCTCGCCAAAACTTAACCAAGATCTCGCCAAGATTTAACCAAGATCTCGCCAAGATTTAACCAAGATCTAGCCAAGATTTAACCAAGATCTCACCAAGATTTAGCCAAGATCTCGCCAAGATCTAGCCAAGATTTAACCAAGGTCTCGCCAAGATCTCGCCAGGATCTCGCCAAAATTTAGCCACGATCTCGCCAAGATTTAACCAAGGTCTCAGCAAGATCTCGCCAAGATTTCACCAAGATCTCACTAAGATCTCGCCTAGATTTAACCAAGATCTCGCCAAGATTTAACCAAGGTCTGATCACGATTTAGCCCAAGATCTCGGCGAGATCTCGCCAGGATTTAACCAAGATCTCGCCAAGATTTAACCAAGATCTCACTAAGATCTCGCCAAGATTTAACCAAGGTCTGATCACGATTTAGCCCAAGATCTCGGCGAGATCTCGCCAGGATTTAACCAAGATCTCGCCACGATTTAACCAAGATCTCACTAAGATCTCGCCAAGATTTAACCAAGATCTCGCCAAGATTTAACCAAGATCGCGCCAACATCTCACCAGGATCTCGCCAGGATTTAACCAAGATCTCACCACGATTTAGCCAAGATTTAGCGAAGATTTAGCCGAGATCTCACCAAGATTTAGCCAAGATTTAGCCAACTTCTCGCGAATATTTAGATCTCGGCGAGATTTTGTGAAGATTTCGCCAAGATCTCGCCAAGATTTAACCAAGGTCTGATCACGATTTAGCCCAAGATCTCGGCGAGATCTCGCCAGGATTTAACCAAGATCTCGCCACGATTTAACCAAGATCTCACTAAGATCTCGCCAAGATTTAACCAAGATCTCGCCAAGATTTAACCAAGATCGCGCCAACATCTCACCAGGATCTCGCCAGGATTTAACCAAGATCTCACCACGATTTAGCCAAGATTTAGCGAAGATTTAGCCGAGATCTCACCAAGATTTAGCCAAGATTTAGCCAACTTCTCGCGAATATTTAGATCTCGGCGAGATTTTGTGAAGATTTCGCCAAGATCTCGCCAAGATTTAACCAAGGTCTGATCACGATTTAGCCCAAGATCTCGGCGAGATCTCGCCAGGATTTAACCAAGATCTCGCCACGATTTAACCAAGATCTCACTAAGATCTCGCCAAGATTTAACCAAGATCTCGCCAAGATTTAACCAAGATCGCGCCAACATCTCACCAGGATCTCGCCAGGATTTAACCAAGATCTCACCACGATTTAGCCAAGATTTAGCGAAGATTTAGCCGAGATCTCACCAAGATTTAGCCAAGATTTAGCCAACTTCTCGCGAATATTTAGATCTCGGCGAGATTTTGTGAAGATTTCGCCAAGATCTCGCCAAGATTTAACCAAGGTCTGATCACGATTTGGCCCAAGATCTCGGCGAGATCTCGCCAGGATTTAACCAAGATCTCGAAAAGACTTAACCATGATCTCACTAAGATCTCGCAAAGATCTAACGAAGATCTCGCCAAGATTTAACCAAGATCTCACTACGATTTAGTCTAGATCTCGGGAAGATTTAGCTAAGATCTCGGCGGGATTTAGTGAAGATTTCGCCGAGATTTAGCCAAGGTCTTGGCGGGATTTCAGAGACAAGATCTCGGCAAGATGTATCCAAGAACTCGGCAAGAAATCTCGCCAATCTCGGCAAGATCATGATTTAGCCGAGACCGTGGCGAGACTCGGAGGAAATCTTGGAGAGATCAATAGATTTGGACAAGATCTTGGCGAAATTTGAGTGGATCATTACAAAATCTCTATAATCCCGCAGGGATTATCATAAGTTACAGTTTGTAAACTCGTCTAAACCATACTTTATTTAAGGCCAGGCGTTTATTATAAATACCTTGGGATGAGCTTCCAAGAACTTGGCAATTTCCATGCCATTTTGGTTGTGTCTTTCCATGCGCACGTGGAGGGTTTTCAGTCCACGATGAAGGAGAAATGCGTCAAACGGTGACTACAAAAATTAAAATATAATTTACAAGAAACAAAATGGAACAAGGGCAACACTTAACAACACTGATAATAGACTTCGAAAATACGGCAAAATCCAGGCACTATTCATGATCAAGTCAAAGATCAGCTTTGTGTGCTCAATTCAACTACTGCTGCCTTGTACCCAGGCTTGGCTCATCTCTACACGGAAACGTTCTCAATATCCTGAATACACTTGCAAGGCAACATCCGGGCACACTCCCAAGCCTTCCAGATAAAAAGGATGGGAGAGCTCGGCAGAAGTTTTGAAAAGAATCCCTAAGAGATACCAAGATCCTGTTTGTGAGCGTGGCATGATTTTTTTTTTTCACCACATTGTCTCCTGTCACATTTTTAGCTATACACCCGAAAAGGTACTGCAGAAGCTCCTGCTGTGGACCTTTCGAGGCTGAACACCCTAAGAGTTACCCCTAAAAGGTATAACGAGTACCCCCGTCCTTTTTGTACAGGAGTCCCCCCCGTGCAACATCTCAAATCATTCCAAATTACAGAGATCTCTACAGCTTCTCTGACTTCCTGTCAATTTGGCACGAATGTTCAAAACCAAGCAAAGACCAAAAACACGTTTTTAGACAATCAGAACCGAGCTTTTAAAGTGTTTTAAATGTCTTAGCGTGACAGCAACATTGTTCAAATTTTGTTGGACGCACTACGTCACGGGAGACCAGCAAGGGTGACCCTTACAATAATTGATTGCTAACCCTTACACTAACCCAAAAACTAACCCTAACCTAACCTAATTTTCTGCTTGACCCTTAGCTAACCCTAGGGTACTAAGCTAACCCAAAATGACAGAAACGTTGCTTAACCCTGAATGCTTAATCCCCACTACACGCCCGTGCATTAGTTTTTCTGAAATTTTGTGCTCACCAAACATCCGCCAAAAAACTTCTGCAGCTCGTAACATTGATACAGCAATTCCTGTGACGAGAGCGTAAGTGAACCAGCCGTGATGTCACTGTGTCCACCAAGATACTTGGTGCTGTGAAAGGACAAATACAAATTTAAGAATGCAAAATTAAGTGAACCTTTGTCTACATGCATGCACAGGTCACCCAAGCGTGATGAAAGAGTTTGTATGGAGAACTAAATATATATAAATATATAAATATATGAGTTTGTGTAGAGATTAGGATATGACATTGAAATTGATCAATGGTAATTCACTCAATAAAGACTCTTGAACATTCAGTGGTGTCGTTTCTTCTCATCTCATCCAAGATTTGGGTGAATTTCGATAATTTATCACATGGTGTTATGATAAGAGTGTTTATTCGCTGAATTACCCATACATTGTATTTCAGCCACAGTTCTACCTACAAACTCTTATATTACACTTGGGTGACCTGTGCATGTATGTGGGCTTGATTACCAACTGCTTTTTGGGGAAGGAGACTGTGTTCCTCCCCAAGATCAGTAGAAATTGAGCCTAACATGTATAAGTGTATGTAGGAAAAATGAAAGGTCTTTTGGTTACACTTTGAGTAATTTTATATTGATTTGAGAAAAGCCCCTTTTGCTAAATCCTTATTCATTAAACAAATAAACGTAAAACTGATCTAACAAATATTCATACCAGCTATGAATTACAACATCAATGCCTTGTTTAATGGGAGTTTGATTAAATGGAGACGCAAAGGTGCTATCAACCATGGTGATAATACCAAGACTTTTGCCAAGTTTTGCAAACTCTTCCAGATCAGTGAGAATATTGGTTGGATTGCATGGGGTTTCACAGTATAAAACCTGAAAAACAAAACAATAATCACAGACAATGAATTGCAATGCATATCTACGTGTGCCCATGTTTTATCCTCTATGTATAACATGGGCCATGAGTGAGCATGTTATCAAGTTGGGGGCAGGGAGTAGGCAAGAGGGCAGGAACTCTGATGTAAAGGAAGACAGAACTCTTACAGGCAGAAGAATAGGGGTCAGGAAATGGTATTCCCAGGGTGGTGGTAACCACGAGTAGCAGGGAAAAAAAATCTGCAAAATCTTTCTGCATGTGTACAACTGCCTGTTCTCCTCTCCTGTTGGTGGCTGTTACCAGTATATACACAAAATGATGAGGATGGTCAGCCACAGAATAATTCACACAGAATTGGCAAGCTTGTGAGAGATTAAAAAAGCTCCCTTTTAATTCTTTGAGACTGTCGTTACTTGATAGGTTTAAATTTTAAAAGTGATTTTCCATTTTTACTTCCATTTTTTAACAGTAATTGGATTTGATTAGTTTTTAATTTTTTACTCTAAAAGTTACTGAGAACCTCCCTGAAAACCATGCAGTGAGATGGAAGCTTCCTCCATAAAGATGATTTATTATAATTATAATTATCATCATCATCATCATCATCATCATCATCATCATCATTATTATTATTATTTTTAACAAAATGTGGAGGACAAGGATGTCATGATTAAAAACAATAATCATTGGTTAATTGTGATGGTTCGACATGAAGGCAACTTGCAGCATTTCTGAGCAGTGAATTTGACCATTCTATAATATGCAGGTTTACACCAGCAAATGTTTAACTCCCTTGTTATAAAAGACTGCCATTTCTAGCACACTTCGAAATCAAATTTCCTTGCAAAAAGTAAATACTTACACGCAGGCCTCTAGATCTAAACCTGTATGCAATAACTGGAAACTGAATAAATTGACCAGCTCCAAGTTGACTTGATAGCTCAGTTAACAGAGCACTGCATCGGTGTCACAGAGGCCGTGGGTTTGAATCCCGCTCAAGCCTAAGTTGCATTCATAACTGTGATGATCTTCCATGTTGTATATCTTTCTCTTGCAGCTCAAATATGTGATGTTTGATGTAATCACTTGCTTGTATCCACCATGGTTATATTTATTTCCAACTCACAAACTGATCAGCTTCCAGTTGGCTTCAGTTGGTAACGTACTGCACCACAGAGGACATGGGTTTGAATCCCGTTCAAGCCTGTTATTTTCAGGCTTTATTTTGCAACTGCCTGAGCTGCATTCATAACTGCAAATATGATCTTTCATACAGTACTGGTACATCTTCCTCTAGTAGTTCAATTGAGTCATATGTCATATACATACTTGCTTTATCTTCATCGTCTACAAGTTTATAACAAACTCCCAAATTGACCAGCCCCAAGTTGGCTGGAAAGCTTGGTTGATAGAGCACAGCTGCACCAGTATTGCAGAGACTGTGGGTTTGAATCCCATTTAAACTTGAATTTTTTGCAACCACATAAGTTGCATGATTCATAACTGTGATGATCTTCCATGTAGTATATCTTTGTCCTGCAGTTCAAATATGTGATATTTCATCTACTCATTTGCTTGTCTTCATCATCTACAGGTATGCAAAGAGCTCACAAATTGACCAGCTTCCAGCTGGTCTGATAGCTCCACAATGATCATAGAGGTCATGGGTTTGAATCCCGTTCAAGCCTGACTTTTTTTCAGGCTAATGTTTGCAACTGTTGAAGTTGCATTCACAACCTGTGATGACAATCTTTCAAGAAGTTACTATATACCTTGGTGTTGGGTTTCACAGCTTCACGATACTGGGAAATATCAGAGCCATCTACAAATGTATATTCCACTCCAAAACGTTTGAGAACAAATTTTAAAGTGCCAAAAGTACCACAGTAAACCATCTTTGGAGCTACCTGTCAAACAAAATGAAAGCAAACAAACAAGCACATCAGTCAACAATAGTTCAAATGAGAAGTAACATTACCCAATTTACATGTAAGCAAGATAGTACACACAATCGTTATTACAGGAACAATCAAATGTGCAGTAGCTGATAACAATAGTTTCAATTTTATAAGATGAAAATATCTCTGGTCTGATAGTGACCCTATTGAACCACACATAAAAAACAACCTCCTTCAAAGAGTGCCAAGTGCAAGTGACTGGCCATATCAGTGTGAAGAGCAAGGGACTGCGAGAAGAAGAAAGAAGATATATGTCTTTTGCCTTTCCTGTCTCCCTTCTACGCCCATTGTTCTTAGCGGAGAGAGCCACCTGAATACAAACTAAAGTAATTTGCCTGGGAGCCTTTGCATATTTTTTTTTCAGTATTAGTCACATGACCATGGGCGTGGTCTGATGATGTCATCACTGGTGTTACTGATCATGAAAAAGTTAAAACTCATGAAATAACTCTGAACTAACTAAAAATGATGAAGTTATATGAGAATAAATTTTTCTTAGCAATGGCTCGAAAAGATCAGTTAATGGGCCCTTAAATCAGAAGAATGGTTCAAGCTTGACAAAAATAAGAGACAATAGCGGATGCCCTATGTCCCTCATGGGACGAAGAGGACTGGATTATGATTTATAACCAAAGACAGACGAACCGTATACTAACCACATGATCTCCAGATTTGAGAACAGCAAATAAAGCTGTTGAAATAGCAGCCATACCAGAGGAAAACAGCAACGTCCCATGTCCACCTTCTAAGCTGTTGAGGGTTTGTCTTGCAGCATCAACGGTTGGGTTAATCCAGCGTGAATATAGCCAACCTGTCTGTAGAGTTTATTAGGCATAATAAATATTAATATGACAAAAACTCCATATTAAATAATTAAGTTGATGGTCTTGTGATTGAGAAAAACTTTGTTGAATATTAAATGTGGGAAGCAACCATCGTGAACTCAATTGTTCTTGTAGAAAGCGGAAAGACTTACTGGTATTTGTAACCCAGTTGCTTAAGATAAATAACCACAATGCTTCATTCAAATCCAAAAACCATACTGTTGACTTTATGCTAAAAGTTTGGTTCTAGCAGACTTAGGACCCTTCAAAATGGAATTTTTCACTGAATGGAAAGCGCCCTCAATAGCCTAAAATTTTGCTGATGTGATTGAAGAGAAAAACAAGTATTCTCTCTCCTGCCAGCACTGTTCAAGGTCTATATTTCAAAGTCATCAACCTGATGTAAGTGGAACATTTTAAGCTATAAATCATAACAAAGAGTCAAATTATACGCTGGAGCCCTTCTGACGTGACATTATCAATATCATTTTTTTTTGGTGCATATCAATGTGGTTAATTTGATCCTCAATAAAGATAGAATTGCACTATCTTCACTGAAGATCAAGGTTAGGTTAGGTTAGGTTAGAGCAAACTAACCTAATGCCGAACTAATCAAAACACTGGAAGACTGCTGCCTATTTTATTATCTCTAACTCCTCCCTTCCCTCCAAAAAATTGTTTAAGAGTAGAGCTCAGCTCATCCAACCAAAACAGACATCAAATAATTATCCAAAAACAGTTCTCTTGAAAACACCAAAAATTGACCGAAATAAGTGTGACAAGTGTACTTTAGGTATTTTCCTTTGTATCTAAGAGATTTGTTGACTCCCGCAGGAGACCGGGAGATTTGGTCTGTGTCTGGGAGACCCCTGGATAATCAGGGCAAGTTGGCATAGATACTAATAGTATAATGAACACATCTTCCATAGTTTTACCTAATATTACTTACACTTTATCAGTGTATGGTGCCTCCGAATCAGAGCTAACTATAGCCCAGCAGTTTTTAGATCGATGCTTTAAACGCAGTTATATATCCAAGAAATTAGAGATAGGTGAATTACTTAAAGTGCAAGATTATAGAATTTGTAGGAAGGTTTGTAATATCCCAAACCACCCACTTAGAGCTAATTTCCCTGAGACTAAGATTACAAGATACAACTTAAGGAATAAATCTTCCGCAATGCCCGCCATTCACTCGGACCGTTTCAAGAATAC
>NC_138157.1:4462400-4487400 GCF_964199315.1 Orbicella franksi
GTGGGACTTTTTAGACGTGCCAGCAATCAAGTCAAGTCAGGATAAAATCTCCCTGTCGATTACAAAATTAAGTACAGCTTGTGAGTGAGAAATGCCCCTTCGAAAAATAAAAGACTAATAGGACACCTTGTATCATGTGTTTTCGCCGAAATTTAACGAACAGACAATTTTTGATCTCCTTCCGAACAGACCATATTTTTCCGGGATTTTTCGTAAGGAGGCTTAACCTTTTGGGAACAATATTACCGAGTTACATTAATATTGATCTTGTTTAAGTTAATCCCACTCGCGAAAGAAGTTAAATCAGTTCTGTAACTGTCACAACATTCGCGTAAGGCACGTGACGGTGCACTATCTTTTATGTTCCCAATTTAACCAGTCTGACATAATTCACAGCCTAGCTTGGGTTTAACGTCGTAGAGTGGGGCAAGAATGATTGCGCGTGACTGAGTGGCATGGGGGATCGTAGAGAAAAGTGAACATCATTCACAAGTTTTCGTCGCGAAAAGAGTTAATCATCAATTCGCCTGGTCTTTTGAGTTTCTTCAAGCCTCTGATACAGATGTCGTTTTTAATTCCTTCATCTAGCAGTGCACCATTGTGCTTAATCACCCTTTGTCGACCAAGCACTAAGTGTCATCTCAATCTTAGACCCGGGAAGATCGAGGTAAACCCACAACGAGTGGCCAATCCCGTACTGGTACTGCTTGCACACACCAAACAGATCGTCAAGAGATTTCCAGACCGCCAAAACGCTTGTTGTATGCCAAATAACTTAAAGAATTTGCAGGGTAGGTGTATATTTCAGGCGAAAACCTCATGAAATGTAAACTATGCCTCTACGTAAGCTTATATGGCGTTCGGCCAAACCATCGCAAGCTTGCATGCAAGGTGCGAGTAATTTCCAGCGATCGGCCTTATGGCTATGAGAATCACTGAACGAAGAAGTTGTCATGGAAAGGTCATGCGCCATGTGAAAGGAACATCAAATATGGCTTTGAAAGCTTAAGTTACAAGGGCCCGTTTTTGGCAAAAGAATCAAAGAGCTGTTTTAATCTGACAAAAGTTGACAAAGGACAATCTTTCCAGAAATAAAGTTGTCTTAATTACATTGTTTTCCGGCTTGGTTGCCACAGGTCAGGAAATGGCCAGGGAAGGAAATTCTACACGCTCAGGCAAAAGTCAGGGTTATCTTGAGTCAGGGAAAATTGCGATAATTTAAACACGCCTCAATTTAACATTGTTTTTCCTCAATAAAGAAGGAAAGTTCGTTGCAAAGTTATCAGTCTTAATGAATGGGTAGAAAAGAGGAGTGTAAGGGGAAGCTAGAAGTAGCTACTATATCCGACAGTTCGTTTGGACAAGGAAATTATATTTTATCAGGGAGAAGTCAGGGAATTTTGAAAAGTGATGTTTTTGGCAAGCATGTGTCTACACGTATGCAGGCAGGCACACCAAAAAAATAACTGGTCTGTGGACCCTTAGAATACAAAAAAGAAGCCTTGAATCACACTTGCACAAGGACACAGTGTTGCTTGTGAGAAAGTGTTTCGTGTTTTGGCGATATTCCTGAGGACTTCACAGTTTGCTTACACTATTTATTTTTTGGTACCGTAAGTATGATATTCAAGTACACTGCCTATACTGTTATATTGCGACGTCAAGACTAAACAGCAGACATTGAATGTACTTGGGTTGTACCGTTTTCGTTCCCGTGAGATAGGTAACGAAAAAAAAGATTTAACGTCGAGTTGTTTTGTTTTCGAGCTTCACGACGCTAAACGTTTTATTTCAGGCAATACGTACAGTGTGTGCTACAAATGCAACCGTTCATCACAGTTTTTACTTTTCTTTCAATTTTGCTATCAATTTGCTGTTGGTTTCATCAACATTGGTTTCGCCTTCATGATCATTGCCGGCGTTGAGGACTCTGATCGTTGGGTTTCTTATGGTTTTTCATTATTTTGTGATGAGGGTTTATAACAATGCCTGTTCATAGGATACTATTACAGGATTCTCCAAATATGAGAGACTAGATTCAAGAATTCTAAGAACGTCACCAAAATCAAGGAAGGGACAGCTAACAACAGGAACTTTTTTACACTTTTTTTAGAATTTATTTATTTATCTTACACTACTTACAATGCTACAGCTACTTATAGGCCTAATACATCATCGACTCATTCTTACAGTACTACGGCTACAAATAAATATTATTGCTTACTAATTAACAGTTTCACCCGTGGCTTAAAATTTACAACATAACTTACGATTCTATCTTAACGTACAGTACTTTAATTTTATTTTCAAATACAATCACAAAAGCAGTAGAACCCATGAGAAACAACAACAGAACAACAACACATTCTGTGAACGAATCACTAGCCTAGCTTAGTACGGGCAGTCAAAACCCCCTCTCCTCACCAGGAGTACAGATCACAGTCCCCTTTACCTGTTTACTCCTCTTCAGAGCTGCAGGTCACAATCCCCTGAAGGAGGTCGTTAGGGAGTTTATTTGGCTCGTGGTTACCATGGCAGCCCAACCACTCTGTGAGCCAGTCTATGAAGGCATGAGTAACCTGCAACCCTCCAAGGAAATTTCAGAAAGAACAAATCTGAACCTAAGATTAACACCTTACTTTAATTCCTCGGGATTAAAATCTACAACTTGCCTTTCTAGTGCATGTGAAAACCGCTTTCCTTTGGGCCGTGAAACCCTGCCCTCTATCTTACTTCATGTCACACAACCTCCACGTAGTTATTCAAATGTATCTTCGAATATAAGTATTATAATTATTATATAAACAACTTGTACAATCAAGTTGACTGGCTTCAAACAAACCACTAATACAAGACTGACGTTGCTCATTTGTAACTTCATGTCTAAAAGCAGACTTCTTGAAAGCGCCATGATAGAATGACTTTTTTAACTTTTGCGTACAATGTGACGACATTTTGATCGCGTTTACTTCGATACATTTGATGTTCTTATTGACGAGGCTTTATACAAGCTATAATGAGGGAAAAATTAGAAAACGGAACACTGGTAGAGAACACGTTCAGCTTAGTTACAGAGCAGTAAAGGATAAAATCCTAACTGATCTGCTTTGTTATGTTGTTATGTTACTTTCCTCCAACCCAATACTGAGTCGTTGCTTCAGAGCTTGATGTACAACGAAATTTCGGATTTGTAGTATGATAATATCCAAAGTTGTCCTCAGAACATACGACATCCCCGGTCTGATTTCCATCAAATTGGCAAGAACTTTGAAAAAAGCTGTCGATGTGGAGAGGAAAACGACCTTTTAGATACCAGGTCTCTGCCGTGCAATCTGTACACTCGTTTCCCCGGATGTTGACAAGCTCGTATTTTTGGCAGGTGCTTACCTTAGAGGGTTTGACTTTTATGATGTCGAAGTCTTCAAATGTGGCCCGCAGGTAATCCGTGTATACCGTGCCGTCTGTGTTGTATCGGCAAGTAGCTCGCCAGTAGCTCGACTGTTCTCGGAGCCAAACAAGGTCATGTCGTCTAAGCAAATACGCCTGCCAGTTGGGAGCATCATCGCTGACTGCACTAGAATCGGAGTAGTTGTCGTAAAAGACCACGTCACTCTGAGAGACCAAAAGAGAAAGTTGAACGTAAAACTAGTACATAGAGCAAAACGCAAGAAATATTTCTTGTAAACAGAATTTAAACAGTTTTACGGGAAAATAAGAGACGCCTTACGGTTCTTGTGTTAAACTTGTTTCCCGTAATTTTGAACGTCGAAAGAAAATAAACACAACTTCTTAGAATATGGCTTTTCAAGATAAGGTTCTTAATTGGCTTAAGAAAAGAAATCTTGTTCAAGAGATGGAAATTATTGTTAAACTATAAAATTGAAAAGTCGAATACGAAATAGTATTTCCCGCACCACCTAACTGTTCATTTCGGCAATTAATAACGAAATTTCACAGCCTTGTCATGCTCGTACGACAATTACCTCAAAATAGTGCTTGTTGGATAGGCTAAAAGACTGGATCAAGTTCCACGCAAACTCAGGCTCTGAATCAAAATCACAGAATACTTGGAAGGTTTGATTACTGTCATCGACAATTTTGTACAGTCCAGACATGTTCATTCCAGCTGCTTTGTATTCTTGACAACTTTTTCTCAGCCTAGTCTCGCAGCGTTTTCCAACATAGTTTATCGGACAAGAACAGTTGTACCGAACGCTTGCAGGCTCACAGGTTTCTTTGCAGGCTCCTCCATTGAGACACGGATTGTTCTTGCAGCATCCATTGGTACACGTGACCTCACCAACACATGACGTCACTCCCTGCGGATGGAAATGAAACGGAGCATGCCTATTAAATTTGCAGAAGAACTGATGAAGAGGACGTCAGATATCTTCTCAGTTTAATCAGGAAAGTCTCTACATAGTATTGAAAACCGTTTGATCGTCGCAGGGAAGAATTATCTCTTGCGACACAATTAACGACTGGGCAGGAAGCTAAAAGTATTTGTCAGAAATCTATTGATGGAAATGAAAAAAAGGTGCGCTGAAAAAAAAAATGAAGAAAAAGGTAACGACGCCATAGCCCTTCTAATGACGTGAAAGTCGATGCTTCTTGCACTTGTACGTTCTTTTTTAACTACTGCAAAGTTTTTTTGTTGTTAAATATGCGAGTTTTTTTACGATTGAACCTTTCCGCTTTTAAATTTGTCCAATTCTCGCATTTCGTCCGCACCAAGTTACAGGAAGAAACGCGCCAAAGAGATAACTACATTTAATTATATAACTGGGAAAATTACGTCATTGTGACTGTGACTGCAGTTGCCATAGCAAGTCTTTCGGTTCCAGTCTCTTTCTGTCAAAAAACCAAAAATCCCCATTTGCAACCTCTAAAGTGAGGAAACAAGTCCTACTTGGAACAGACATAGTTCCCATACTGTCTTACTCCCATCATTAGACTGGGTAGGGTAGATGGTTCTTCAGTTTAAGACAAAAACTGGGAATTTCAGTTTTTAATAAGACAGCACCAGCGGCAAAACTGTTGTCATGGCAACAGCACTAAGGGTGTCATCTTGTTCCTTTTGTGATGCACATTTGTGGTGCCAAGTTTCAAGAACACTGCTTCAATATTTCCAGAGATATCATTTATTCAGTATTTTCCACTTTTTAGTTGCAAACAATATGACGTCAACACTGACAATTTGCATAATAGAAAAACGTCAATATCTCTAAAACGAAAAAAGATATTTCAAAAAGAAAAATGCCATTCTTCTGTATTTTGAAAGGCCTTTCAAATAAGCAGAAATTATTTTTCGTGTCATATACACTTTAACAGAATCGGTGGAATGGAGAGAGTTGAAAAGCACTCGAGAAAGAAAACCGTGTATCGATCGTTACCTGTTGGTGGTGTTCCCGGCGTAGCACGTAATAACGTGATCCTCTGCTAGGCTTGAGAGAGCTCTTGTTAGTAACATGATTTTCTTCATTCAACTCGCAATATTTTTCTTCCTTATTTTCTTTGTAGTTGAACGACAAACATCGACAGTCCTGTACACACCACGTGTAGCACTGAATTGGGTTTAACGTGACAGAATTGTGAAAAACATGGCCAGCCAACTCTGTGTCTTGCACAGCATCACCATACACGTCAAGGGGGTACTTTAAACATGTTCCTGTTCGGCAGTGGGCCTTAACTTCAGCAAATCTCCAGAGAAGTTGAACAGTAAAAAAATTAATAAGAGACGTAGCGGCAATCATTCTTTTAGATGCAGCTCTATTTTCCTGCAAGAAACCCTCAGCACAAAGGGTATAAAAATGAACACTTTTTACCTGCTTCCTTTTATTAGTCCTATCACCTGTTGTGGTTCATTCTGCATTGTTAGTGGCTTACTCCAGCCCACTAATAAATAAATTATAGCAAGTTGTAGCTTATCAGTTATCAGGCAATTTAATTAAAAAAGGCTAACCTTAATAATGTATTTCTTAGCGTGGTATATATTTATTAAGGAGGAAGCGAATTATCGTGAGGCATCACTTTCTTCTTTGACTGTTTTTCCAAAGAACGTTTTCAGTATTTTCTGACGTTGACTTTCTAACCGTGACGTTGAACACGTAAGTGTTAAGTTATAAACACTGAAAAGTCATGCAACTCAAGATATAGTTAATAGAGAGGAATGGTTATGAAACCCGACAAACTTCTTTGTTGTAGGTTTTTGTTCTTTTTTTTTTTTTTGACCGTGCACAAAACACAATAGTTGTTTACTCCGTATTGAGGAACTGACAAATAGACACGTTTTGGTTACGTAATTCATGCATAGTGTATAAGCGCAAAACAAAAGACTGTGCACGTTCGTGGACCTTCCAACCTAACTGTTGGCATCTTGTTTGCTCTTTTGAAGTTTGCCGGGCTTCATAACTACACATGTATTTCCCTCTATAAACTATACTCAAGACTAAAATGAACAGCAAGGCACTTTCTTTAGAAACTAGCGGCGAGTGCTGGTCGTTGAATTCTTTCATGAAACTGAGTAATTATCGATCGGTTTTTCTTGGTTATTTTGTAGTTGAATATTGGTACATAGTAAGACGCGATGAGTACAGCACGGGGCAGCGATAGGGACGGGGAAGCCGATCGAGGACAACGTCGATTAAAAACTGAATTTATGTTTTACCTATACGAATCTTGCGATACTTAGAAGTCATTTACTTTGTTTATCACTGTCAAAACTATCGCGGCAAAACTAAATCCAGCGAAAAATTTGAAATAAAAATTCAAAAAATTAGTTGTCGTGGTTCACGTTCCCAGATAACTCAGAATTTGGTCATTTCAAGTTTTTCAGAGGGCAGCAAAGTTAATGCACCAAGGATTATAACGCACATGCACAGCCATTATACTGCTCATTAAATTTTTTGTTCGGTGAGGTTCCCATTGGCGTTGCTGTCGTGGTTTTCTTAAGTTGCCTATTATTGTTTCGTTATATGGAACGAAGTTTGTGTGATTTTGTATTCTTCTGAATATAGAGAGCTTATGATCTCCAGCGGCTAATTTCACCGCTTTTCCTTTCTCACCTATTAGTTCATTAGGCATTCTTTTACGTTCGCCGGTTAATAAATAAGTTATAGCAAATTGATATCCTATTAGCCATCAACCCGTTCAAAGCTTTATGTAAACCTTAAAAGCCCTTTAATTTGGGGTTTCTTATTTCTGCTCGAGGTGTTTTGAGTTTCTGCCCTGATTTCCATTACCCTTATTTTCAATTTTTAAACAATTTAATTCTGAAATAAACAGTTTTCCCAACGGTGTACGGGGCAACGAAAATTGCACGAACGTTTTCCACAAACGTAACAAATTATAGTTTGGTCGGCTAAAAGCAAAAAATTGGAACAGTTTCAAAACACTGGTTTCCCCTTACAAAGTTTTTTGCATAACAAAGCCGAGCTCTTCGTTCTAGCATAACATGCACCTGACACACGGCAATCGCCACCCAAGCCGAGCTCGTCAAGACTTTACATACATCCGTTATTCCCCAAAGGGGCTTTTCAAATATTGCTGTCCTTGTTAATTTAATTTTTCAAGCTCAACGAGCTTACTGCTTACAGGTTTTTTTTCCAAGCCCATGCTTTTTTCTACTCTGTGATAGAAAGTGAGTAGCGTAGCAGCCGAGTGTGCGCTTGTTAAAAAAATGACGGCCGGTTCTTGGCATTTTCGAAGTGTCTGTGAAGAGGATTTAGATAAAGTTTTGAAGGACTAACAGATTTATACGAAAACAGTTAAATTATGAATTCTCGATTTCTATGCGTTATAGTTGACCAGGGCGCAGCTCCGGTATCAATAGCATATTAGTATAAATCTACTGGCCTTATATCACGAATGGCGTTCTCTGATTGGCTGCGCTACTCTGTATCTATTCTGCCGTAGATAGCGAGTAGCGTAGCAGTGTGCGCTTGTTAAAAAAATGACGGCCGCTTCTTTGCGTTCTCGAGTTGTCTGTGAAGAGGATTTAGATAAAGTTTTGAACGACTAGTAGCTTTGTACTAAAGCAATTAAATCATTCGCTCTCGATTTTTATGCGTGATAGATGACTCGGGCTGCGCCCAAGTCAACTAGAAATCTCGAGTTTCATAATCTAATAGTGTAAATAGAAATACGATTTTAAACCAATCAGCGCGCTTATTTTCTAATTATAATTATTGATTCAATGCTGGCCTTTGGGCAAGAAGTGTTTTCAGGCATCACTGTTATTCCTCAACGTTGAGTATCCTTGTGCTTTTGATGGTTTAATTACTAAAAGTAACCTCAGGCTTTGCCCCATACCGAAGTTCAAATATTTCGAAGTTGTTGTTTAATGTGAAAGTATGATAAAAGTATGGAAGACGTCAAATGTCTGTCGGTGAGACTCACACGAATCTTCTGGAAAGGGCTTTTTGTCTTTTATATGAAGAATTGTTTCTCTGCTATGAACTGCGTCAAACCTTTTAGCAGGAAATTCTCGTTTGATGGCATCACTCACTTCTACTTGAACCTGTTGACACAACACAAATCAAATTCTAAATCTGAAAGAGACACAAATGGGACTGTAACACTCCTGGACCATCCATAATCTCAAAGCATAACAGTTCTCTGGCGCAACAAATTAACAAAACTGGACAACATCCTGGGAACAAAAGTTGTAACAAACACTCTGCAACAAATTTTGAAAACGATCACCAGTGGAATAACATTGAATAACAATAGAAAATATATCTTTTTCTGCAGCAAATTATTGCAAGGTGTTGGGTGGCACAGCAAACTTTCCTGTATGGATGGTCATATGAATATAAGAAAAAGCTTCAATTTTTTAGCACTAAAAAATTGGGAGAGTGAAAACGTGGCTTCTGCTACAAATACACTTCTAATCCAAAATTACCCAAGACCTGCTATTGTTTTTTTATAGACTGCGAGCAGTCTTTCCTTTGCTCGGAAATGACTTCAAGGTCGACGTGCGAAAACGAACACCTGCTTACGTCGCATATGCTTACGTCGTAGTTGCGTCGTACTTACGTCGTACTTACGTCGCTTGACGATGTACCTCTCTCTTCCCTAGAGGGACATGAATAAACGAAGGATTAGCAAAGATCGACTTGTGGCAACACGTCGCTCTCTCTCGCGAAGAGTAACCCGAGGTTCGCCGACACGAGTGATCTATAAGCCAACCCCTGAGTAAAAATATCTTTATTTATGATTTTTATTCTATTTTGGGGGTGGTGCGTAGGGTAGTTCGTGGACCTGGTCCGTAGTGGGGGTCCGCAGTCCGGGGATCAGTGTTTTCGGGTTACCCTTTTACCTCTTGCTTCGCCCCAGGAAGATGATAAAGCGAAATATTAAGCAAAGGTATGAAGGTATGAGTCTATGAAACTTCGCGCCTTAGGAAAATCACTCAGATTGAAATTTTCGAAGACTAGTATTTGCTCGCATCAGTTTTTCAACAATTTCAAGTTTTCGGAGTCAAGAACAACCCCAGAACCATGAATGTCCTTTAGCCTTCCCTGGAATTGTTTTATCCATTTTTATCAAAGTGTTTCTCGAAAATTTCGTAAAAAGGAAGACGTTGCCATTTTGTAGGACCGTTAATTCTGTTTTTCGAGAAACTCGATTTGTTCCCTGATGCAGACCCGGAAAAAAACATTGAGGCCCCGTCCATACTACGCTTTACAAATCTGAAAACGCAGCTTTATTTTTATGGTTGGGCCTACTGTCCACACTAATCCGGAGAAAACGGAGCTTTCGAAAACACTCTCCAAACTGAAGGAATTTGAAAACGCCAGCTTAACGTCTCTGTGTAGACGGGAAACATTTTGAAAACGTAGCTTTTCGAAAACGATCATGGTGCACTAAAGTGCATTTCTGCCCTCGGTGATTGTTGCGTTTTCAAATTTCTCCGGCGTAGTGTGGACGGAAAGGACCTGTCATTAAGTGATCTGTTGTTACACAGCGCAAGAATTCACGTGAAACGGCGGGCGTGTGACAAAATTCGCCCGAGTAGGATCACCTTACCATATTGCGGGCTCAAGTTTAGAGCTCGTCTAGATCACGGCGATCACGGCCTTTTTAAAGTGGACCAAGTATCGATTTTCAGTTAAATCGCGGGCTCAAGCCAGGTTAATTTATTGTAATCAGAGCCGGTTTGTTCGAAACGTGGCAAACGCTAACCCAGGATTCAGTAAGAGTTAACCAAAGTATAAACTTCTCTTGCATAAAAATGTTTTTACTGCTCAGGTTTTGTGTAGTTTGAGATTATTCAAACTCCAAACATAAACAGAAAACCTCATCGCAAAGTTACAAAATTCAGATCAACTTTGGCTTATTTATCCTGGATTAGTATAATCGGGCTTTGAACAACCCGCCCAAGGAGCTCCGCTTCTATACTTGGTTAAATCTATCTAATTCTACCCCACTGATGGTGTGGGACAGTTCAGCCAATCGGATCGCAACACTCGGCTATCATCTCGTAGATCTACAGTTACTTTGACAATGTTGTGACGAAATTCATGATCAATAAGAGGGTAGGCGCATAAATTGCTAATTTTCATTTCCTGGTTTCAAATTAAGCTTTAAAACATAAAAGGAATTCAAATCAAGGCAAGCTAGAGGGGGGCTTATATCCGGATGTAATTTTTTTAGTTTACGAATAGACAGGCCTTTAACCGGGAAGAAGGGTTTATAAGCGGGGGGAGGGCTTATAAGTGGGGGGAAGGGCTTATAAGCGGCAGTTTACGGTATTCAGGTCAGGAGAAAGTCAACCAGCATTGAAGCACTCAAACCGAATACATATTTATTTCACAATTTTCTTTGCTTGGATATACAATCACTCTAAAGCTTGTGTTCACATTGAAATAGCAACAAGAACTAAAAGGATATGGAAAAGTGCTTTATATTAAAAACTCTAGGACTTGACCACCTACCAGTGAAATCCACTTCTTATCTGTACTTAGTATAAAAATATTTTTCTGAAATTTGTCTGCAAAGGTCGACTCTTAATCCGCTATAAATAATATCAAAACAAGGTTTACAGAAGTTTTTTTTTTCAGTCTGTCTATCCTTGAAAAACCCTCTTTATGCAGTTTACTGTAAAATGGGATGTGAGATATTGGAATTTATCATTGTTTCATTTTCTTGGCTTAATTTAAACCAACTTTCGTCACTTGTTTGCACCTTATTGCTCTCCTAAATAATCAACCTCATTCAATGTTTCTGGGTAATGCAAATTGTTCTTCAATAGAGCATCTGTTAAGAGTACACGAGACTTGGCATATGTTTAGCGAACTCCTCGGCCTTGATGCTGTTGTTATTACAAAAAGGAACATCACAGCTGCAGTACGTTGTACAAAATTAACAATGCGATGCACCATCATGCAGGAGTGGAGCTTGTTACTTGGAAATACCAGCACAAGAGGCTCTTGTTATGAGCTGACTGGTTTCCTGGCGTAGAATACTCCCCAAGTCTGTTCACCACCTCTACACCTGGACAGTTTGTTTGTCCAGCTACTCACTATTGAACTGTAGTCCTCGCTGGAGAAATCCTGAATTGTAAATTTAAAAAAAAAAACATAAATAAGTTGTAAATTAAACAGATTCAAAGGACTCGATGAAAGGGTGGGGCAGGCAAGATAAAAGGGTGGGGGGCAGATATTCCTCTTTCTGCTTAGTTTGTCTTTTCCGCTGCTTCCCGTTGTCTCAGAAGTTCACTTCCCTCCCTTTCCCCTTGCACCATTTGCAACCTTTTCAAGTAACTGCCCTGCCCACTATCATAAGGTACTCACATTGGATACATAAATAACATCCATGTTCACATACATGGGGTTCATACATTAAGCCATGTCCTTGCTTAATTCCAAAGAACAAAAGTAATGATCAGCTTACCTTTACAAACTTGTCTTTAGATTGCTCAAAGTTCTTCAGTTCACTCTCTATGATCTGCCCAAACTGTGCCGTTCTATCTTCAGCTGTTACTGCCTCAAAACCAACTTCTTGCAAAATCTGTACATTGAATCAAAAACGTAAATTACTTTTCTGAAACATAACATCCAGTTTTACAGTAATAATTCAGTTTTAACTAGCAACCAGGGTGAAAAGCTACTTTAGACAGGGAGGGTTTGAACATATATACCTGTACATCTGTCGGTTTTTACAATACTTTAATGAAAAAAGGAGATACTTTAAGATAATGTTCAGTGAGGTTCATATGAGAAAGCAGACTTCATAATTTTCTTTAGCTATGGGGGTGTTTATTGGAGTAGGTCATTAAAAACAGTACTCAAGGGGAAGTGCTAATTAGAAAGACAAGGTTATTAGGAGGGCCATCAGGAGGGATGAATCATTGCAGTATGTCAAGGGAAGAGTATGAGTCATTGCAGGTTTACCCAGCTTCGAAAATAATATGAAATTCATTTGGAATTATCTCTCACTTTGCTGCAAAATGCAAGCTTGGTTACACAGTTGTACTCATAGGAATATAAGATTATCAGCTCACCTGTCCATAGCTTTTGACATCAATCAAGAAATATTGGCGTTCTTGCAGGTACTTTTTAAACTGCTCAGAGTGTTTGCCAGGACTACAACAGTAGTCTGTTATCAGTAACTGTCCTCCAGGCTTGAGCCACCTCTGACATTGAAAATATGAATACTTTTAAGTTGTTGGTAATTGCAAAGGTATGATAAAGTATGGGAGACTGATATTCAAGACTAGTTTACAAACAATGAACCAAATGCCAAATGTCTGTCCGTGAAACTTACCAGAATCTTCTGGAAAAGGGCTTTTTTGTCCTCTATATGAAGAATTGTTTCTCTGCTGTAAACTGTGTCAAACCTTTCAGCAGGGAATTCCCGTTTGGTGGCATCACTCACTTCAAATTGCACCTGTTGACAACGAGAGGAAAGAAATAATTTTGAGAGAACAATAAATGATAAATACTACAAAATAATTTTAACTACCTCAAAGCATTACAGAACTCTATGGGCCAAAGGAACTGCATAATTTCCTGAGAAACAAAAGACTTAAGAATGATCTTGCAGCAAATTGAACTGCAACAAATTATGTGGTTATATGTAATTTAGGCAAAGTAAATCTTGAGGCAATGCCTCTCAGCAGAATTGCCAGTCACATGCCTCAGTGGGAGAGCCTCATACTTTTATCAGGGGCACCCCACGACTCATTGTGCAGTTCCTTGCTTACCGTGCCTGGCTGTGTGTCATTTTAAGGTGCAAGGCAGCAAAGCAACTGTTCTTGAATGGATGGTTGTGCGCATGAAGGGTGTCAAATTTTCACCACACAAATTTCTTTATGGCCAAGTATTATTCAGACAAAATAAAAATCAACAAACCTGACTGCTTTTCGAGTTTTCATATGCTTGAAGTGCAAAGTTGATCATATTTGTGGACAGATCAAGGCCAAGAACATGAGCATGGTATGTCTAAAACAGGAAAAAGGAAATTCAAATGTCACCAACAGTTGCAGTGTCGGTAATATAGCTACTTTATTACAAGACAATGCAAGAAAACACTGTTCAATTTGGCTTGGTGTGACTATACCGAGACAGTACTTACATCGGCCATGTAGAAAGCACTCCCGCCTATGCCACACCCAACATCCAACACTTCCTGATCTCTCTGTAGGTTTAGTTGCCCAACAAATTCCTAAATGCATCAAACAATAAAACAATTTAATCAGTTTGCTCAGTTCAGTTTACAAGAATTACCAGGTAGAAAAGAAGGCAAAAGAAAAAAAGTCATTGAAAACCTTTGAAAGATTTCCACAAATTGATACCTTTGTTGTTGTCATTCCTCCAGGACTTACAAAGCCTTGACCAAATACTCTTTCATACATGAGGATGCCTGACTTGTTGTACTGGTTGTTATCAAGAAATTCTTGCAAGGTCCCTTTGCTTCCATTCTTAAAAGATACCTTCTTCCACAACCAAGAAAACTGATGCTTGTTTTGCTTGTGCTGTCATGCAAAATACAAATCAACTCAAACACACGACGCCTTTCTTTACATTGTCTAACTACCTTTTGAGACACCAAACACGCTCAGGATAGATGTGGCAAAATGGTTGTTATAGAGAGCAGTTTGACTTAGAAATTTCCTTACATTTCCCAATGCAGACTTTTCCCTAATAGACTCCATGCTCACAGGACAAAAATCTGACACATTAAGCTTTCAGTCACCCATATATCCCATCCATCCATTAAAATGTACAATTTTTCTAATCATGATCACATTAAAAGCATAATTTGATGTCATTCAGCTGAATTGGAGTACCTTCACACGTTTATTTTGTGTTGACCCAAACAAAGATCCACACCTTCCAACAGAAGATTTCTGCTTTGACCCCTCCAGCATTCCTCTGGAAATGCCAGACAAGTTTAGCTTCATACTTTCCTTTGAAAATTTTGGCTTCTGAAACCCCCGACTCCCCCTTAAAATTTCCAATAATCTTCCTTGGGGTGGGAATGGATATTTATTTTCTGGGTCTCAACATTGCTGTTAGTTAACTATGCACCTTAGCATATGCCTCCACTGAACGTTTAGTCACCACTTCAAATGCTGAAATATCACCATTAGGAAGTTGTTTTTTGACAGCAGAGAAGAGATCTGTGTACATCTGAGGTGTTCTGTACACAGTTGGGTTTTCAGAGTTTTTCATATCTCCTGAAGAATGATAGCATGACTCACGGAAGAACAGATATCCATCGTCCCTCAACCACTGGAGCATGTTCATGGCCAGCTTTTCGAGTTCTTCATCTGACAGGTACATGAGGAGCCAGTTGGAGAAGATAACATCATAGCTAAAATGGATGCAACATGCGTGGCAACATTGAAATCTTGTAAAAAGAAACTCAATCATGAATCAGATCTCCATTACAATATGAAATTAAGGTCCCTCTATCATCTGCCTAGAGGCATGTCAAATTTTGCTGATGAAAACATTCAATAGTTTTTAACAAGCCAACCTGTGCAAAAGTTTTGCCAAGATCTAGGCATGGCAAGATATCCTACATTTCGCTGAGAATGGTGAGATCTCGCATTGAAGTTTTGCCAAGATTTTCATGCAGCGCTTAGAACTTCTACTTTTGTGGACTTTAAATGAGAGATATTACAATATGACAGCGTTGCAACTTGTTTCTAGTTTTATTATGTACATAGTTCAGCTCTATCATTATTTTCAGCATATCTATTGTATTTAAGTATTGTATTTTGTTATATTTATGTTATCAAAGATATTAGCTAATTTTAGCTACTTAAAATTTAAGAGGAAATAAAGTATTTATGTATGTATGTGTCTTTCTAAATCTCAGTAAGATCTCTGACTGAGATCTCGCTGAAATTTGGAAAGACACAAACATCTTACCAAGATTGCCTACATCTTGCCAAGATTTATATGGACACAAACAAGAATGGCAGGATCTCACCACCATATTTATCTTGCTGACATTTGCAAGAATCTCACAGAGATCTCGCTGAAACTGCCTACCTCGCTGAGAGTGGCAATACCTCTTGGTGAAATTTGTGGCGAGTTTTTGGCCACTGAGATCTCACCGAGATATCAAAATTTTTGCCACCAAAAAACTCACTGTGATCTCAGTCACAATTTTTCACAGGAATACACTATTTTTGGGAGGCATTCTAGTAGTGAGGAGGTTGAATTCAATCAATTGTTACATTTACAATGATGTCATAAATGACAACTATGCCAAATTAAATTTCATTCAACACTGCAAGACTTAATAAGCTGTTTTTCACTAGCCAAAGAGGCTGGCAGAAATCCACAACCTACCTACCTAAACCTACCTAATGTTCACTAGTCTGCAAATAATTGACTGCCATAAGTCTCATGGCATGGGTAAATTAACTTTACTCTTAGTCTGACTTGTGACATATTTAAGTAAATTTAAGAACACCAGTAAATTTACCTTCCATGAGGTTGCTCAAGTTTAGTGACATCAGCACAGACAAAATCTATGTTGTTGAACTTTGCTCCATTCACTTCCTTGTTCTTGTCTGTGAAGGACTGCATGAAATCAACAGCAGTGACATGACGAGCGTCCTTAGCTATATCTCCTGTAAAGCGCCTGTTAAAAAAAGTACAAGAGAGTCAATTGAAAGAATGATTATCAAATTAAGAAATAGTTTCCCTGCTGCAGTGCATTTGCTCAGTAATAGCACACCAACCATTAGGCAAGTCTGCCACGGATGTTCTTATAATAACAAATTTTGACATCGTCTGTGAAAGATCTATTACTGAACAAACGAAATGCAACAGGGAATATCCTTGTTTCATATAATAAAGAAACCAAAAAAAAAAATGTTAATAATGGCATCTACGCATCTGTCCTCCAACAGGTCATAAGTGAGAACTGGTCAAAATACAAGTCAGAATAATTTGGCTTATTATATAATTTATCTGTGATAATGAACAGTAATGCCAGCAGTTCAATCAATGCTTCATTAGTATTCCTCAAGGAAGAATACATGTGCTTTCCTTTTATGGCTTTGAACTTGAGAAAATATGACCCACAAATATGAGCATGCTTTTTCACCATAATTAATAACACAGAATTTGTCTGAATTCTTTTTCTTTCTGTAGGTAAAGTCATTAATTGTAGGTAGTGATTACAGCTTAATTAAATATTAATATTATAACATATTCTTTGTAATAAATGGTAGTATCTACATCATATTATATTTTGTTACTTATTATCCATGCATTGTAGAAAAACTTAAAATGGCTAATAAATTTACTTAATTGAGAACAGCTTAACTTGATATTTTCGATGTTGTCATGAAATGTTCCATGTGACAAAATAAAAAATTCAAACTGTCTTTGTATTGTAAGGCAATGAAACATGTCTGTCCAATATGTTACATTTATTTTATTTTCTTGCTAATTTTTATCCTTAAATTTTACACCTAATATCTTACTTTTAGTAATACATATCACGTTATTAGCAGCTATAGACCATTATAAACTCAAGTAACTATAGAAATCATCATGAATGCGACGATACCAGTACTGTGGACATATTTACCTGCCATCAAACAGTCAAGTACTACTGATTCTGAGCACAGAGGGGTAGCCTCACTCACCAAAGGTGGTTTTCAAGAGGCTCCTCTCACACATAGTGGATCTGACACTTTCTAAAATAATGATACAAGATGAAACACAATGACAGGCAATGCCAGGTAAGTAAAGCTCTAGAGCTAAGCTAAATTTTTGTATCACGAGAGGTAAGCAGTTTGTATTCTTCCTTTGGCTGAGAATCCAGCGAGTATATCACAAGTCATACACCATACAGTCTACAGTGTATCTTTCATTAAGTCAGGTTACCCCTTGACAATGATTTGCTACCACCTAGATATATTATTCAATATGTCGTAGTGAAGAGAAGCATTGTAAGAGTGTCAAACACATGAACTAACACAAATACAATGCTCAGGGTTTGAATCCCAGTGCTATGAATTCAAAGTCCAATACATTCAACCATACAGTCAACCTCTGTCCCACACAACAAAAATTAAGTACACAGTAACAACGACATTTAATTCTTTTCAATTGTGAGGGTCCATTCGAGAAGAGAGAGACAAACCTTTGAAATTAAATGGTATATTAGGGCTGGGTTACTTGGTTTGTAAAAATTGGATTAAAGACAGTATATAATGAACTATGAATTTTTTTCCTCCCTATATATGGTGGATAAAAAGTTACTTTTCCCTCAGAATGGCAAATAAATATTTTTTTGCTGCAATCAGTGTTTTTTTTTTTCAACATGCATGACTGTAAGGAAATACCACCAGAACAAAAATGAAATGAATAATCTAAACTAGTTAGAAACAAAAAGCAAACTAGTTTGAAAATTTCATCTCATCAAACCAAAACAACAAACATTTTATTACAGGAATGCCACAGATCGATCATCTGATCTACAAGAGTTATGGTTGAAATGACCGTCAAAATGTTATGTTCTCCTTACCCAATGCCTGCTCCAAGTTCCAAAACATCTTTTCCTTTGATACAAGGCAGCATTCCCATAACTTCAGGATGCTCATCCTGTGTCAATGTTTCAGCTTTACTGTCCAACATCATCTCCTCAACACTCTGTGCCATAGAGTGTTTGTTCCAGAACTCTGTCATCTGGTCACGAGTCTGATTCGATGCCACAAGAGCTGCCACTGAAAACAGATAAGTTTTGTGCTAAGGTTAATACATTAAGATGTATACATTTAGTAACAGATAAATTGGCTTGAGATGTTACACAGTGTAACTTTGTAAAGATAAGCAAAGATGGGATTTTACCAAGTCAGTACTAGCGGCATATAAACATGAGTGAAAGGTGATTATCAGCCAAACAGGATGCCAAGATAACACCTTTTTGGGTTTACCCTTTGGGCAATTTACACTATTAATAGTACATGTACTAGCCCAAAAGTCATTCCCACTGGCCCACCAAAGACTTTTGTCTTGTAGAACACTCCAACCTGTAATTTAAATTTCCTTAAAAAATTTTCCCAAGAAACTTCATTCGTCCATTATACACTCATTCTGAAGAAGAAAACATCCTATGTCATCACTGCTGTTGCACACCACAAAAATCTGGGAAGAGTCAATGATTGGTTGATATTTGGTTACAATTTCCTCGCAATAGTATAAACCGATCAGAAGCACTGAAAATATCTCTAGAGCAGTTAATCTTAGTATGAAATAATTTTGGGTTTATTATCTAGCTCCCTATATATTTAGAGCTTGTTAAGGTATATATGTACTGTATTGCTTGTTGTGATTGGCCCACAGTCAGGGCTGTTAACTCTTGCTGTTTTTCATCCAGAATGAGCGAAGCTTGCTCAACCTTGAAGACCTCGGGCAATTTTCTCTCAGTACAGCCTTGTGGTCAATTAAATTGACAAGTACAATTAGAGTAGAATATTGCACATCTTAGTTATGGTTTTTCATTTCATATTTCTTATTCCAACTCCTAGGATAATTTTAACTTTTTCAGGAGAGTCTGACTGAGAATCAGAGAAACCTACTTGACAGGCAATAAAAAATATTGAAAGCAATATTATTCATTCCGAAATCAAATCCAATTTTCATAGAATTTACATGGATCAACTTGAATGTAAATGTACCTCCCCTAAATTAAGGAAATAATACTGCAAATATAATGCTGTCCATAATTTGTAATTATCCGGTAAGTGCTCGAATCTCTCCGTCCAGTTGCAAACAAAGCTGTACTGTATATTGTTTGTACAGATTGCCTTCCCTTTTATTCTTTTGGAAAGCTAATTCTATTCTATTAAAAGAAAAAAAACAACAATGCGTTTTTAAGGCTACATCTTTTATGCTGAATTCAAGAAAGAGAGAGACACTCTCTGACGACATCTAAGAAAATAAGCTTAAGTTAGAAGTCTAATATTTTGACCACAAGAAAATTTCAAGAAAATAACATTCGGTTACAAAAGAAACCGGAATTGGAGGAAGGTAAAGAGGCTTTTCATCCGAAATATGTAGAAGGCGAAAAACAGCGAAGATAAGAGTCTTCTGTTTGCAATACTTCGACATGAAAATTGGACGAGACATAACAGCAAAATCGTCAGCTTACGTAAACCAAAAAATTATTAGCTCGATACGAATAGAATCAAATTTACTGAGTGTTACTTACTGTTTTGATCGCTTATCTCTCAATGCAGCAAAACTCGTTAACTACTGGCGTTCCGCAAGTATACAGAACCAGAATGAGCAAGAACACGAACAAATACCACTTCCAATCGAAAATCACCTGAGAACTGCTATTGTTTTACTTTGCACCAGTGGTTTCACAGGGTTAAATTGGCACGTGATCAGCTGACAACTTTGCGAAATTGTTTTGTCGTTGCCAAATGTAGTACGGAGGTTGTATATCTTTGTTTACCTTTACAATCCTGCTACAGCTTTATTTGGAGAAAAAACATTCGCAATTTCTCCTTGCGTAAATTGCAAAATTTAAAAACTGAGAATAAGCTTGTCATTTCCCAACATTGGAACCATTTATGCGCTCGCTCAAGTTTATGATATTGGCCAGTAGCGCAATCACGAAAACGTCGATTAAGTTGCTGTTAAAAGCGATCACCGTTCGTTTTATGGAGCGTTTGTCGACATTTGGTACATCGTGTTCTCTGGAAGCTCGAACATTGAGCCGCCAAAACCCCTGCGTAACCACTTAATTACACGTAAGCTTCAAAATACGACAGGCCACTAACAGGAAAGTAAAATTGAGGTAGGGGACTGGGAAGAGACTCGAATATAGAACGATTTGCCTTCGGACTTTGATCCCGGTCAAGTCTTCGGCACGGGTTTTCGGTGAAATATTTTTGTTGCAATTTCCATGGGAGATCTTGTCGGGCTCGCACCCGGGGCCTCGCAAGGCAACCAGCGGCAAGTTCAGCTCGAATTGAGCGCTAGAATTTCCCTGAAATGCGCATTCTTCGTAAGTTCAAAACCTTCGAGATTTCCCGGATCAGATAAAATTCCTACCGCACTGGCATCGCTGCTGGTCTATGTCTAGCTTAGTCTGTAAAACGCGTTTTGGACGCCTACCTCCTCCACAGACTTTTCTTATTTTTTTTCTTGGCGCAAAGAGCGGTTGGGAGACTGAGAGTGAGCAAAATGGCGCGAGCGGGATCTGGTAGCCAGTGAAGAACGCGAGCGCAGGGAGCGATGGGAAGGAGAAAAAGAGTTTCCTCTTCTCCCCATGATTCCCTGCGCCCCTCATCCTAGCTAATCATTATATTTTTTTGCTATCGCGCGGGCGACTGGGGACGATCGACGAGGCAGTTGTTCGCCATGCAAATTAAGAATCACCCACGTGAACGGAGTTAAACTTTCATTGATAGAATCCGGATGATATTCTGGATCGTACCACTTGATAAACTCGCGCGGAAACCTCAAGAGCGGAAGTGGAAGAATGGCCTTCTTTCCTTCAGTCCTCCCTCATTTTTTTTTTTTTTTTTTCAGACTTTAATTTCAGTAAGTTGAGTGTAGAACGGTGCAGCTAAGAACGATCAGCGCGGCTGCAGTTTGGACCTCTGTATCAATCAGCTAAACTCAAGAAAGACGGGACAACAGAAGTCCGGCAAGAAAACACAAGCACAGGCTTTATTTCAAGTGAAGTCCACATGGAACTGACGCCATCTAACATACGGGAACTAAATGACGTAACGATGTAACGATATGTCACGCAACATGTCACATCTCCCCCAATATAGAAAAAGCAAGTAAAAATGAAATATGAAATAAAATAAAATAAGAAAATAATGAGCCATGCAAATCTAGCATAATAAATGTTCATTGGCAAGTGTTCAATGTCTATAACCCCTTCAAAGTCCAATGATCATGGGCCTGGCCTTGTAGCCACACAGCAAGTTCTATTAAGTCTCTTTAGTATTCAAATGTCAATGTTCAATAATAGTGAACCATAACAAGTGTTCAACAAACTAATCAAACATGCGATGCTAAAGTTAGGTTCAGTGTTCAGTACTCAAGGTTCAGTAACTGAGGCCAAGAAGCATGACAGTCAAGTATTGTAATCTGCGAGATAGGATGGTCTTTTTACAATCCGTCCTGAGCGGGTCCTTGTTATCACACCACAGTCCGACTCAGCTATCTCTCGGTTGAGTTCAACAAGGGAAGTACCGGTATCCAGGGTGCTGCTTGACTCTCCTTGACAAGTTGAGTCACCGGTTGTGTCAGGAGTGTTTGAGACTTGTGGTGGTAAATTAGTAGTAACCTCAGGAGGCAGCTCATTGGTTCTCTTCAGATGAACTCTGTTTCGTCTGTAAGACGTCCCATCTCCTGTCTCCACTTCATATGACCTCTCATCGAGCCTTTCCACGACAACTCCCTTCTTCCACTCCTTTTTTCCCAGTACAAACGGCTTCATTCGCACAGTGTCACCCTCGCTCAGAGGGGGTAGATCTCGGGCGTTGGTGTTGTAATACCGGGCTTGCCTTTGCTGGACTTCCTTCAATTTCTCTCTCTCGTGAGCCGAGTTGAGTGTCCTTGGCTCCAACAGGGTGCTAGTTGTAGGCAGTAGAGTTCTTGTTCTTCTATTCATGAGCCTCTGGACTGGACTGCTTCCAATGCCTTGTGATAGGGTGTTGCGTTCAGCAAGGAGCCCCAAGTAGAAATCGTCTCCAGCTTTGGCAGTCTTGCGAAGCAGTCGTTTGGCAGATTTGACAGCTGCCTCTACCTTGCCATTGGCTTTGCTGTTGTAGGGGGATGTAACACTATGCTCAATGTCCCAGGTCTTTGTCATTCTCTTGAATTCTGCAGCTGTAAATTGAGCGCCATTGTCACTTACGAGCTGACATGGACTGCCATGTCTGGCAAAATGAGCCTTGAGTTTCTTCACCGCAGTCTCAGCATCTACACGGTGCAGCTTGTCCAGTTCCCAATAGCCACTATAGTAATCCACTGTCACCAGGTAGTCTGTCTGGTTCAGGGAGAATAGATCAACAGCTACTTTCTCCCACGGCCTCTGTGGTACTTCATGGGACATGAGGGTCTCTTTGCCATGCGAGATTTCAAACAGCCTACAGGGCTCGCAGGTTGAAATCCAGTGTCTGAGTTCAGAGTTCATGCCAGGCCAATACACACTTTCCCGTGCCCTCCTGAGACAGCCTTCAACACCAGCATGGGATGCATGTATGTCTCTCTTTACTTCGGCCCTAAGTCCCTGGGGTACAACAAGGCGCTCACCTTTGAAAACGAGCCCATCATAAATGCTAAGCTCATCTCTCATGCTGTAGTAGGGGACCAGTTGGGAAGGAACGTTGGACTTGTCCTCAGGCCAGCCTTTCAGTATGGTGCTCTTCAGGGCTTGTAAGGTGTCGTCTTGTTCAGTCTCCACTCGAAACTTCTGTAACTTCCCTTGTCCCATGGGCAGGAATTGGACGGCATTGACAACTTCAAATTCATTGCAGGTTTCTTGGCCATCAGCTGGTAGGTATGATCGGCTCATCATGTCTGCCAAGTGCTGTGTGTGACCCGGAGAATACTGCACTTCTATGTCATAGGCCAGACTTCTGAGCAACATGCCTTGTAGACGTTTCGGTGCCCTGTCAAGCGGTTTTTTGGTGATGGCTTCAAGTGGCTTGTGGTCCGATCTGACAACTACCCGGCGACCAAAGGCAAAGTGGTGCCACTTCTCCAGTGCAAAGACAATAGCAAGCATCTCCTTTTCTATGGTGGCATAACGGGTCTCAGGATCTGTAAGTGCTCTGCTAGCGTATGCCAGTGGTCGACCTTCTTGCATAAGTGCGGCACCAATTCCCAGGCTGCTGGCATCACACTGTATAACAAGCTCTTTGTCAGGACTGTAGTAGGCAAGGATTGGAGCCTGGGTGACTAGTTGTTTCACTTCATTGAAAGCTTTGTCTTCAGCATCGCCCCAGTACCATTCGACTCCCTTTTGTGTAAGTCTTCTGAGTGGTTCCATTACTTGGGAAAGCTTTGGAAGGAATTTTGCAAGATAATTAACAGTTCCGTTAAGTCTTTCAATGTCCTCCTTGGTCTTTGGTGTTTGCAGCTTTAGGATAGCTTCTACCTTACTTGGATCTGGTTTCAGACCCTCTGTAGTGAGTTGGTGCCCCATGAAATCCAGTTGTTTCACTCTCAGGGTCACTTTCTCCTTGTTGAGGCGGATGGATTTCTCTTCGCAGCGCTGGAAGAGTGATGTGAGGTTTCTGTCATGGTCCTGCGTGGCATCCTCAATGGTGTCTCCAACACCATAGATCAATATGTCATCAGCTATACAGGCAACACCCACCAGTCCTTCCAGGGCTTGATGGAGTCGTTTTTGGAAGATCTCAGAGCTAACAGAGAGTCCAAAGGGAAGACGTCTCCACCTGTACCTCCCGAATGGGGTAGAGAAAGTGGTAAGCAGACTGGACTCTTCTTCCAAGGTACAGTGCCAATAACCATGACTCAGATCAACTTTGCTGAAAACTTTCGCCTTTGCAAGGTCAGGGAGGATGTCATCCAGTACAGGAAGCTGGTAGTGTTCCCGCTTTAACGCGAGGTTAAGGGATCGTGGATCTATGCAGATCCGAAGACTTCCATCCTTTTTGGTTGCAATTGCCATCTGATTTACCCGGTCGGTGGGTTCATCTACGGGAGCGAGAACTCCTACCCCGACCAGTCTGTCAAGCTCCTGCTTAACCTGGTCTCGCAGCTCAACAGGCAGCCTTTTCGGTGGACGAAGTACCGGCTCTGCATCGGGCTTGATGGTCAGACGTACAGAGCCAGATAAGGTGCCAATGTCGCCATTGAATACATCAGGAAAAGCTTTTAAGACGTCTTGCTGGCCTTCAACTACTCCATTAACACTTTCAAACTTATCATAGTTGACTGTGATCAGCTTCATCTTCTCAGCTGCCTTGCGACTCAGCAGTGGGGTTAGTTCAGCTTCAACAACAACAAACTTCACCATGTACTTCTTGGAGGTTTTGGGGTTCTCTAGGAGGAGTTTACAGGTACCAAGTGCTTTCATTTTTGCTTTGTTCCACATTTCGAGGGAAATGTTGGATGGCTGAATTTCACTGTTGCCTATGCAATTTCTGGGAATGATGCTGACAGTAGCTCCACAGTCTATTTGCAGTTTGACTGGGCTGGAGTTAATGTTCATTTCACAATAGATTGGCTTATCCTTCCTAGATGCAACACCATTGACAAAAGCATTAAGGGTCTTTACAGAGGCCACATCCGAGTCGGACTCAGAGGAGTCACAGGCCTGATTCACTAGGTGCACCTTTCCTTTCGTCTCACAGACCACAGAGCCCTTCCAGTGATTCATTTTCCCGCATGCATTGCACCGTTTACCCCATGCAGGACACAATTCTTTTTTCAGAACATGAGTCTGCAAGCAGAATTTGCACTTGAGCTTTCGTGACTGCGTGGTTTTCCTGTCAGATGATGGTTCAGGGGGGTCACTCCGT